>NC_135236.1:621110563-621417813 GCF_051348905.1 Ranitomeya variabilis | reverse complement strand
GTACAGAGTTGCTTCCCCCGCACCGTTAGTTGGTGCGGGGGCTCAAGCAATCTCTGCGTGGATATTTTGAATAGGGTTTTTTTATTGACCGCACAGTTCCCTTCCTATTTTCTGCTATTTAGTATTAGCGGGCCTCATTTGCTAAATCTAATTTCATCTCTGCGTTTGTGCTTTCCCCTTAACTCACCGTTAATATTTGTGGGGGGGCTATTCTATATCTTTGGGGTCATTCCACTGAGGCAAGAGAGGACTTTCTTTCCCTCCAGGAATAGTCAGTTTCTCAGGCCGTGAAGAGACGTCTAGGATTTTCAGGTAACGTTCCACGGCTACCTATAGTTGTTTGCGGATAGGATCAGGTTGCGGTCAATCTAGTTACCATTTCCCCAGAGCTAGTCTTCTGTTCAGTTACTTAGCTAGTCCGACCTGCGATCCTTGCCACTAGGATCATAACAGTACAGCCGGCCACAAATGTGTTAATTGCATGGCAGAAGCAGGAGAAAAGAAGCTTGGAGAATTTTTTTTTTTTTCTTTGCTGCCGTGTGTCTAGCTGCTGTGTGTCTGGCTTCTCTCCTCCTCTTAATCTTGGTGTGGCTCTGAGTTCAGCTGCTGATATGGATTTGTCATTTGCCAGGCGCTGTGGTTTTGTTTTGGAGCCTTTAGAATTCCCTATTCCACTAAGGGGAATTGATGCTACACCATTGGCTACGAATAAACCTCAGTACTGGACACAAGTGACCATGTGCATGACTCCTGTTCATCAGGAGGTGATTCGCTTTCTTGTATTGCATAATTTGCATGATGTTGTCGTGTTGGGCCTGCCATGGTTGCAGACTCATAATCCAGTCCTGGATTGGAAAGCAATGTCTGTGTCAAGTTGGGGTTGTCAGGGAATTCATGGCGACGCTCCTGTGGTGTCAATTGCTTCATCCACTCCTTCTGAGGTCCCTGCGTTTTTGTCAGATTACCAGGATGTATTTGATGAGCCCAAACTCAGTTCTCTACCTCCTCATAGGGATTGTGATTGTGCTATAAATTTGATTCCTGGTAGTAAGTTTCCTAAGGGACGACTTTTCAATTTGTCAGTGCCGGAGCATGCTGCTATGCGGAGTTATATAAAGGAGTCTTTGGAGAAAGGACTTATTCGCCCCTCCTCCTCCCCTCTTGGTGCGGGGTTCTTTTTTGTGGCTAAGAAGGATGGTTCCCTGAGACCTTGTATTGATTATCGCCTTCTAAACAAAATCACGGTCAAATTTCAGTATCCTTTGCCATTGTTATCTGATCTGTTTGCTCGCATTAGGGGGTCTAGTTGGTTCACCAAGATAGATCTTCGTAGTGCGTATAACCTTGTGCGTATTAAGCAGGGTGATGAATGGAAAACTGCATTTAATACGCCCGAAGGCCATTTTGAGTACTTGGTGATGCCTTTTGGACTTTCTAACGCTCCTTCTGTCTTTCAGTCCTTTATGCACGACATCTTCCGCAAATATCTGGATAAATTTATGATTGTGTATCTGGATGATATTCTGTTTTTTTCGGATGATTGGGAGTCCCATGTTAAGCAGGTCAGGATGGTGTTTCAGGTCCTGCGTGCCAATGCTTTATTTGTGAAGGGCTCAAAATGTCTTTTTGGAGTCCAGAAGGTTTCTTTTTTGGGTTTCATTTTTTCTCCTTCTGCTATTGAGATGGACCCAGTCAAGGTTCAGGCTATTCATGACTGGACTCAACCTACATCTATTAAGAGTCTTCAGAAGTTCTTGGGTTTTGCTAATTTTTACCGTCGCTTCATCGCTAATTTTTCTGGTGTTGTTAAGCCATTGACGGATTTGACCAAGAAGGGTTCTGATGTTACTAATTGGTCTCCTGCGGCTGTGGAGGCCTTTCGGGAGCTGAAGTGCCGGTTTTCTTCGGCTCCGGTCTTATGTCAGCCAGACGTCTCCCTTCCTTTCCAGGTCGAGGTTGATGCTTCTGAGATTGGAGCGGGGGCTGTTTTGTCGCAGAGAAGCTCTGATGGCTCTGTGATGAAGCCATGTGCTTTCTTTTCAAGAAAGTTTTCACCTGCCGAGCGGAATTATGATGTTGGTAATCGGGAGTTGTTGGCTATGAAGTGGGCATTTGAGGAGTGGCGACATTGGCTCGAGGGAGCTAAGCATCGTGTGGTGGTCTTGACTGATCACAAGAATTTGATTTATCTCGAGTCGGCCAAGCAGCTGAATCCTAGACAGGCTCGTTGGTCATTTTTTTTCTCTCGTTTTGATTTCGTGGTCTCATACCTGCCTGGTTCGAAGAATGTGAAGGCTGATGCTCTTTCTAGGAGTTTTGTGCCTGACTCTCCTTGTGATTCTGAGCCAGCTGGTATCCTCAGAGAAGGGGTGATTTTGTCTGCCATCTCCCCAGATTTGCGACGAGTGCTGCAGGAGTTTCAGGCGGATAGACCTGACCGTTGTCCACCGGAGAGACTGTTTGTCCCGGATAGATGGACCAGCAGAGTTATTTCCGAGGTTCATTCTTCGGTGTTGGCAGGCCATCCTGGGATTTTTGGTACCAGAGATTTGGTGGCTAGGTCCTTCTGGTGGCCTTCCTTGTTGCGGGATGTGCGTTCCTTTGTGCAGTCTTGTGGAATTTGTGCTCGGGCTAAGCCTTGCTGTTCTCGTGCCAGTGGCTTGTTGTTACCTTTGCCTGTCCCGAAGAGGCCTTGGACGCACATTTCCATGGATTTTATTTCAGATCTCCCTGTCTCTCAGAGAATGTCTGTCATTTGGGTGGTGTGTGATCGTTTTTCTAAGATGGTCCATTTGGTGCCCTTGCCTAAGTTGCCTTCCTCCTCCGAGTTGGTTCCTCTGTTTTTTCAAAATGTTGTTCGTTTGCACGGGATCCCTGAAAATATTGTTTCCGACAGAGGATCCCAGTTTGTGTCTAGATTTTGGCGGACCTTTTGTGCTAAGATGGGCATTAATTTGTCTTTTTCATCGGCCTTCCATCCTCAGACGAATGGCCAAACCGAGCGCACTAATCAGACTTTGGAAACCTATGTAAGATGTTTTGTTTCTGCTGATCAGGACGACTGGGTGAATTTTTTGCCATTTGCCGAGTTTGCCCTTAATAATCGGGCTAGTTCTGCTACTTTGGTTTCGCCTTTTTTTTGTAATTCAGGGTTTCATCCTCGTTTTTCCTCGGGTCAGGTGGAGCCTTCTGACTGTCCTGGAGTGGATGTTGTGGTGGATAGGTTGCATCAGATTTGGAATCATGTGGTGGACAATTTGAAGCTGTCACAAGAGAAGGCTCAGCGCTTTGCCAACCACCGTCGCTGTGTGGGTCCCCGACTTCGGGTTGGGGACTTGGTGTGGTTGTCTTCTCGCTTAGTTCCTATGAAGGTCTCCTCTCCTAAGTTTAAGCCTCGGTTTATCGGTCCTTATAAGATTTTGGAAGTCCTTAACCCTGTGTCTTTTCGTTTGGACCTCCCGGCATCGTTTGCTATTCATAATGTGTTCCATCGGTCGTTGTTGCGGAGGTATGTGGTGCCTGTGGTTCCTTCGGTTGAGCCTCCTGCCCCTGTGCTGGTTGAGGGAGAATTGGAATACGTGGTGGAGAAGATCTTGGATTCTCGTATTTCTAGACGGAGGCTTCAGTATTTGGTTAAGTGGAAGGGCTATGGTCAGGAGGATAATTCCTGGGTTGTCGCCTCTGATGTTCATGCGGCCGATTTGGTTTGTGCCTTCCATGTGGCTCACCCTGATCGCCCTGGGGGTTTTGATGAGGATTTGGTGACCCCTCCTAAAGGGGGGGTACTGTTGTGAACTCCGTTTTCAGGCTCCCTCTTGTGGTCACAGATGGTATTGTGTGACTTTGGTTTTTTGGCTCCACCTGGTGGTTTGGTTTATTATCCTGCGGGTCTGGCTGGATCAGCTGCCTCGTTATTCACCAGGGAGGTTCCTATTTAGCTCTGCTTCACTTCCACTTGTTGCCGGCTGTCAATGTATTCAGTGCTATTGTGATTACTCCTGATTATCTCGTTTTCTGCCTCTTCAGGATAAGCTAAGTTCTGTTTGAATATTTTTTGCTCATCTGCCTGCAATATGATTTCTGTGTATGATGAGTCTAGTCCAGCTTGCTAATATGTGATTTCTTGTTGCTGGTAAGCTCTGGGGTACGGAGTTGCTTCCCCCGCACCGTTAGTTGGTGCGGGGGCTCGAGCAATCTCTGCGTGGATATTTTGAATAGGGTTTTTTTATTGACCGCACAGTTCCCTTCCTATTTTCTGCTATCTAGTATTAGCGGGCCTCATTTGCTAAATCTAATTTCATCTCTGCGTTTGTGCTTTCCCCTTAACTCACTGATAATATTTGTGGGGGGCTATTCTATATCTTTGGGGTCATTCCACTGAGGCAAGAGAGGACTTTCTTTCCCTCCAGGAATAGTCAGTTTCTCAGGCCGTGAAGAGACGTCTAGGATTTTCAGGTAACGTTCCACGGCTACCTATAGTTGTTTGCGGATAGGATCAGGTTGCGGTCAATCTAGTTACCACTTCCCCAGAGCTAGTCTTCTGTTCAGTTACCTAGCTAGTCCGACCTGCGATCCTTGCCACTAGGATCATAACTGGGGAGAATGCAATGATGGTTGTGGGGAGGAGGAAATGATTGAAGTGGTGGGAAGGGCAATAATGGGGGTGGAGGGATGGAGGAAATGATGGAGGTGGTGGAATGGGCAAATATGGTGGTGGTGGAAAGAACAATGATGGTGGTGGTGGAAAGGGCAATAATGGGGATGTTGGGGGAGGAGGAAATGATGGATGTGGTGGAAAGGGCAATGATGGGGATGATGGGGAGAAAGAAATGTTGTAGGTGGGGAGAAGGCGATGATGGTGTTAGAGTATAAGACAATGTTGGGAATGGTGGGGAAGGTGGCAATGATGGAGGTGGTGGAAAGGACAATGATGGGGTGATGGAGAGGGCAATGATGGGGGTGGTTGGGGAGAATGCAATGATGTTGGTGGTGGAAAGGACAATGATGGTGGTTGTGGAAAGGGTAATAATGGGGGTGGTGGGGAGGAGGAAATGTGGAGGTGGTGAAATGGGCAATGATGGGAGTGTTGGGGGAAAAGACAATGATAGGGTGGTGGGGGAGAAGGAAATGATGGAGGTGGTGGAATGGGCAATGATATGGGGTAGTGGGGGAGAAAGCAATGGTAGTGGTGGAGAAGGTAATGATGGAGGTGGTGAAGAGGGCAATGATTGGGTGGGGTAGAGGACAATAATGGGATGCAGGGGGAGGAAGACAATGAGGGGTGTTGGGGATTAGGATGGGAGGAAGGGGGATTTATAAAGGACTTAGGAACAGGGGGAGGTGGAGGAAGATATTATTATTTCTTATTATGTCTAACACAGTCCCTTAGTATAGAGTGTACGTATTTATTATGTATAACATAGTCCCTTAGTGTATACTGTACTCACTTTATTATATATAGTACAGTCCCTTAGTATATAGTGTACTGACTAATTCTGTATAACACCATCCTTAGTTGCATAATTTCCTCTTTTATTATGAATAACATCTTCCCTTATTACATACCATCCTCTCTAGTTATTTATATGGTGCTGTCCCTTATTATATAGCTTCCTCTGCTGTTATGTACAGTGCTGTCTCTTACATAATGTATTCTTATTAATTTTGTTATTCACAGCACCCTCTTTTGTTACATAGTCCCTTCTGTTTTTAGATATAAAATTACTTCTGATGGAGGAGCTGGTGACCAGATGACCAGTCCATCAGCTCCTCCATTAGAAAAGAAGCTTTCCCATGCTCCATCAGCAGTCATTGCATTATATAGCTAACAAGACAGGCTGGTATGTAATAAAACAGGGCTCTATATAATCCAATATGTAAAGTGTTATGATCCCAATGGCAGAGGATCTCAGAGATTACAGCAAAGTCTGCAAACATAAATACCAGCTCATAGGGAAGTGGTAACTAGGCTGACCATATACCTGATCCTAGCACAAACAACTAACAGTAGCCGGGGAACGTGCCTACGTTGATTCTAGACGTCTTGCGCCAGCCGGAGAACTAACTAACCCTATCAGGGAAAATAAGACCTCTCTTGCCTCCAGAGAAAAGTCCCCAAAGTTATAATACAAGCCCCCAACAAATAATAACGGTGAGGTAAGAAGAAAAGACAAACGTAAGAATGAACTAGATTTTAGCAAAGAGAGGCCCACTGACTAATAGCAGAAGATAGTAAGATGACTTATATGGTCAGCAAAAAACCCTGCAAAATATCCACGCTGAATATCCAAGAACCCCCGAACCGACTAACGGTGAGGGGGGAGAATATCAGCCCCCTAGAGCTTCCAGCGATATCAGGAATCACATTTTGTACAAGCTGGACAAAAATATGAACAATGCAAATAAACAAAAATAAGAAAGCAGGACTTAGCTTATCTTGCAAAGAACCAGGACCTGAAGACAGGAGCAAACAGAAATGAACTGAATACAACGATGCCAGGCACTGGACTGAGAATCCAGGAAGTTTAAATAGCAACACCCCAGGCCTAACGAACCAGGTGAGTACCAACCTGGGAAAAGACAATCCAAGTGCCAAACCACTAGTGACCACAAGAGGGAGCCAAGAATTATAGTTCACAACAGTAAAGGATGGTGCTGTACATAACAAGAGAGGGCACTGTATAATAAGGGACTGCAATATACATAATTAAGGAGATTATGTAATATACACTCACCGGCCACTTTATTAGGTACACCATGCTAGTAACGGGTTGGACCCCCTTTTGCCTTCAGAACTGCCTCAATTCTTCGTGGCATAGATTCAACAAGGTGCTGGAAGCATTCCTCAGAGATTTTGGTCCATATTGACATGATGGCATCACACAGTTGCCGCAGATTTGTCGGCTGCACATCTCAAAGATGCTCCATACAAGGCAGGATGGATCCATGCTTTCATGTTGTTTACGCCAAATTCTGACCCTACCATCCGAATGTCGCAGCAGAAATCGAGACTCATCAGACCAAGCAACGTTTTTCCAATCTTCTACTGTCCAATTTCGATGAGCTTGTACAAATTGTAGCCTCAGTTTCCTGTTCTTACCTGAAAGGAGTGGTACCCGGTGTGGTCTTCTGCTGCTGTAGCCCATCTGCCTCAAAGTTCGACGCACTGTGCATTCAGAGATGCTCTTAGGCCTACCTTGGTTGTAACGGGTGGCGATTTGAGTCACTGTTGCCTTTCTATCAGCTCGAACCAGTCTGCCCATTCTCCTCTGACCTCTGGCATCAACAAGGCATTTCCGCCCACAGAACTGCCGCTCACTGGATTTTTTTTCTTTTTCGGACCATTCTCTGTAAACCCTAGAGATGGTTGTGCGTGAAAATCCCAGTAGATCAGCAGTTTCTGAAATACTCAGACCAGCCCTTCTGGCACCAACAACCATGCCACGTTCAAAGGCACTCAAATCACCTTTCTTCCCCATACTGATGCTCGGTTTGAACTGCAGGAGATTGTCTTGACCATGTCTACATGCCTAAATGCACTGAGTTGCTGCCATGTGATTGGCTGATTAGAAATTAAGTGTTAACAAGAAGTTGGACAGGTGTACCTAATAAAGTGGCCGGTGAGTGTATATGCACATGTATGCGTGTGTAGCTATATAGATATTATATATATGGAGCGCCCGCAGACGCAGGGCCACGGGGTACTCGATACCGGGTCTCTCTTCTCAGTTCTGGGGATGTCACGGTGGCTAGACCCGGTCCGTGACCCTGCTAACGGGCGTCCAATTACAGGTGATGGTAGGTGGTGTAAGGCGCGATGAATAACGAGGACACAGGGTTGCAGTCTCTTTACCTCTTTACTGAAGGCTTCGGGATGCGCAATCCAGAGCACTGCTAACAGGGCTGGCTGAGACCGGCCGGTCCGAAGGCACATCCAGAGTTCCCTTTGCAGGTGGAAATCAGTGCCTATCTACTAGCGCCTGTGTGTTGTAGTACTTTCCTGCTGAGCACCACGGGATAGACCTCACAACTGTCGTGTATGTTTCTGATGTTCTTTCTCTCCGTCTCCCAGATGATATGGATAGGATGCACCCGTATGACGGGGTAGGCCTGGAGTTATTCTGGGACCCTAGAGACGCCCCTCTCCCACAATTGCCTCCGTTGTCTGCTTAGGTGATTTAGGTGAGACAGCCAACCTAAAGTTAACTGTCCTGCCGTGGGTTTGAAGTAATGCGTAGAGCCTAATACTTCCTCGGCGTTCCGGCCACCGGCTACGCGCCTCAGAAGGATGTTGCCACGATCTTAGGGGCATGACTCCTTTTGGTTCTTTCTCCTTTGTGCTGTGATCTCGTTTCTCACTTCTCCACAAAATACTTCGCTTCATGTCCTTTCTTAAGATGCCGTCGCAAGTGCAGGAGCGGCTCCGTAACGATCTTTCCTTTTGCTAGGCCACTGTCAGGATCCCACCCCTGACAGGGACCCCCCTGAATCTTCCCAAGCAACGCTCTCCTCTCACTAGATGTTGCCCGGGCAAAACCCAGTCAGCTTCTCTCTAACTTCCTATCCAACCCCCAGTTTTACCAAAGTGTGAGAAGTGGCCTAATACATAGCACCTTTGCTCCCCCTGGTAGCCAGAGTGTTGTAATGTGTGACTGTGATACCTGGTCAGGTGAACTCCTTTAGTGCCATCAGACGTACCATCACTCCCCTTAGCGGCGGAGCGACAGTACTGCAATGACCAGGACTCTGGGGCGCTGCATATATATATATATACATATATTATATATAGCTCCGTAAAAAAAAAGGAGGGGGGCCCAGACACAGTTCTTGCAAGGGGCCCCAAGCTGTCAGTGTCCGCCCCTGCCCAGGGATCAATTGTACTCACATCTTACAGAAGCGAGTATAATTGAGGCTCTGACTGCCGGGTCAGAGCAACGCGAGCAGCATGATTACATCATGTGATCATCTTGCTGACGTCACTCACTCATGCTGCAGAGGCAAACACTGGTTGTAAGTGCTACAATGGAGCTGAAGACACTGAAGATTATGCATGGGGGGACAATTTGAGGGGGGATGGGGGATTTATTATCTGTGGGGAGAATTTGAGTGGGGATAGGGGGATTTATTATGTGTGGGGAGAATTTGAGTGGGGATGGGGGATTTATTATGTGTGAGGAGAATTGGAGTGGGGATGGGGGGATTTATTGTGTGTCGGGAGAATTGGAGTGGGGATGGGGGATTTATTATGTGTGGGGAGAATTGGAGTGGGGATAGGGGGATATATTATCTGTGGGGAGAATTTGAGGGGATGGGGGATTTATTATGTGTGGGGAGAATTGGAGTGAGGATGGGAGGATTTATTGTGTGTGGGGAGAATTGGAGTTTGGATGGGGTGTTTAATGTGTGTGGGGAGAATTGGAGTGGGGAGGGGGATTAATTGTGTGTGGGGAGAATTTCTCTGCGTCTGGAAGAGAGAAGGTTTTTCCACCAACATAGAAGAGGATTCTTCACTGTTAGGGCAGTGAGACTCTGGAATTCCTTGCCTGAGGAGGTGGTGATGGGGATCTCAGTCGAGGGGTTGAAGAGAGGCTTGGATGTCTTCCTGGAGCATAACAATATTGTATTTTACAGTTATTAGGTTCTTTGGAAGGACGTAAATCTGGGGATTTATTCTGATGGAATATAGGCTGAACTGGATGGACAAATGTCTTTTTTTTTGCCTTGCTAACTATATTATGCTACTATCTTAGGAGCATTAACCGAGATGTCCAGGTTTGTAATGAGTCTGCAGTCATTCTTTGTTAAAGCAGACTTCTGAATTCTCAGAGTGCAGACTGCACGCTGTCAGGATTCTCTCATGCTGGTGATTTACATACATGCAGTCATTAGCTGACTAGACATGTGTGGCATCACTCAATGAAATTGAACTGAACAGGTCCAGGCACATCTAGTCAGAATGTGGTCAGAAGTATAAAAATCACATACTTGTGCTGACATGACTGTCCACCGGCAAAGGAGACTCCTAGAAGTGTAATTCAGAAGCCTGTGATGCCAGGATTCAGCTCTGCAGGTTCCAGTAGTCATCATATGGACACTTCACTCATTTGTATTTATGGTCCTGTGACAAATAGCTTCTCTTCCTGCTTCTCTCAGTTTTTCACTGAACTTTGAGAGCATTAGGGAGAGGAGCTCGTGGGTACATGACTAAGTGCAAATCGCATATGTCCTTGGTGGGGGGCGCGCCAAACTGAATTCTTACCCCGGGTTCCAGAAACCCTAGATACACCTCTGGCTATATTGTAACAATATTGCTACTAAAAACTGAGAGGAACCTGCAGATATTATCACACACAGCTCTGCAGTGAGATCAGGAGAGCAGAGAGCGGCCATCATAAATCCCACTGTTAACTCATGCTTCATGTAAAATAAGCTCTGGAGGCAGAGTTATCTTCCAGGCAGCATCATCGCTACAGTCTGAAAGAGATTACATAGTATAGATTGAAAAATGACCTAGGTCCATCGAGTTCAACATTCCTCCACCAACTGTACATTTTGTCACTAATTTGACACTAACCAGTAATGTTATGTGTATCAAAGAAATCATCCAGTCCTTTTTTAAAAACTGGTATAGTGTCTGCCATTACTACCTCTTGCTGTAGGGCGTTCTATAGTCTGACTACTCTAACTGTAGAGAACCCTTTCTTATTTAGCTTCTAGAAAAGCCTTCCTTCCTCCCGTGATAAGTGCCCCCAGGTCCTTAGTATGGTCTTTGGAAGGAATAAGTCAGGTGCCACCAAGGACAACATCTGCAAGGAGTTTGTATACTGAATGGTAATGGTATATTGAATGGTAACAAAACAGCCCAGAAAAACTTCTGAACAGATTAAAGGTGAACTTCAAGCTCAAGGCACATCAGTGTCAGATCACACGATCCATCGCTGTTTCAGCCAAAGTGTAATAATTATAGGGGATAACTCAGGAGACTCTTTGCGTGGAACAAGACAACTACAGGACACAGTTTTATAAGTGGTTAAGTCTATATTATCACACGGTGATTCAAACAGGTGCAGAGAGAAACTCAAGTCCACAACACTTGGTGCAAATAATAAACGCAGCTTAGCAGTCTGTTGTGAATTTGCTTTTTGCTCCCTCTAGTGGTTACTAGTTTTTTGACTCTGGTTTTTCTGTCATTCCTTTTATCCGCACCTGGGTCGTTAGTTAGGGGTGTTGCTATATAAGCTCCCTGGACCTTCAGTTCAATGCCTGGCAACGTAGTTATCAGAGCTAGTCTGCTGTGCTCTTGTCTACTGATCCTGGTTCCAGTTATATCAGCTAAGTCTGCCTTTTGCTTTTTGCTATTTGTTTTGGTTTTGTATTTTTGTCCAGCTTGTTCCAAATCTATATCCTGACCTTTGCTGGAAGCTCTAGGGGGCTGGTGTTCTCCCCCCGGACCGTTAGACGGTTCGGGGGTTCTTGAATTTCCAGTGTGGATTTTGATAGGGTTTTTGTTGACCATATAAGTTACCTTTCTTTATTCTGCTATCAGTAAGCGGGCCTCTCTGTGCTAAACCTGGTTCATTTCTGTGTTTGTCATTTCCTCTTACCTCACCGTCATTATTTGTGGGGGGCTTCTATCCAGCTTTGGGGTCCCCTTCTCTGGAGGCAAGAAAGGTCTTTGTTTTCCTCTACTAGGGGTAGCTAGATTCTCCGGCTGGCGCGTGTCATCTAGAATCAACGTAGGAATGATCCCCGGCTACTTCTAGTGTTGGCGTTAGGAGTAGATATATGGTCAACCCAGTTACCACTGCCCTATGAGCTGGATTTTTGTATTCTGCAGACTTCCACGTTCCTCTGAGACCCTCGCCATTGGGGTCATAACAGTTTGCCAGGCCCGTCTGAAGTTTGCTAGAGAGCATTTGGATTATCCAGAAGACTATTGGGAGAATGTCATATGGTCTGATGAAGCCAAAGTAGAACTGTTTGGTAGAAGCAAAACTCGTCGTGTTTGGAGGAGACGGAATGCTGAGTTGCATCCAAAGAACACCATACCTACTGTGAAGCATGGGAGTGACAACATCATGCTTTGGGGCTGTTTCTCTGCAAAAGGACCAGGACGACTTATTCATGTACATGAAAGAATGAATGGGGCCATGTATCATGAGACTTTAAGATCAAACCTCCTTCCATCAGCAAGGGCATTGAAGATGAAACGTGGATGGGTCTTTCAGCATGATATTGATCCCAAGCACACCGGCAAGGCAACAAAGGAGTGGTTTTGTAAGAAGCATATGAAGGTCCTGGAGTGGCCCTGCCAGTCCCCAGATCTCAACCCCATAGAAAACCTTTGGAGGCAGTTGAAAGTCCGTGTTGCCCAGTGACATGCACAAAACATCACTGCTCTAGAGGAGATCTGTTATGAAACCTTGTGCCTTTTTCTCTAGGAAGTTTTCGCCTGCCGAGCGAAATTATGATGTGGGCAATCGGGAGTTGTTGGCCATGAAATGGGCATTTGAGGAGTGGCGTCATTGGCTCGAGGGTGCTAAGCATCGTGTGGTGGTCTTGACTGATCACAAAAATCTGATGTATCTCGAGTCTGCTAAACGCCTTAATCCGAGACAGGCCCGCTGGTCATTGTTTTTCTCCCGCTTTGATTTTGTTGTCTCGTATTTACCAGGTTCGAAGAATGTGAAGGCCGATGCTCTTTCTAGGAGCTTTGTGCCTGATGCTCCTGGAGTCGCTGATCCTGTTGGTATTCTTAAAGATGGAGTTATCTTGTCAGCTATTTCTCCGGATCTGCGACGTGTGTTGCAGAGATTTCAGGCTGATAGGCCTGAGTCTTGTCCACCTGACAGACTGTTTGTCCCGGATAAGTGGACCAGCAGAGTCATTTCCGAGGTTCATTCCTCGGTGTTGGCAGGTCACCCGGGAATTTTTGGCACCAGAGATCTGGTGGCCAGGTCCTTTTGGTGGCCTTCCTTGTCAAGGGATGTGCGGTCATTTGTGCAGTCCTGTGGGACTTGTGCTCGAGCTAAGCCTTGCTGTTCTCGTGCCAGCGGTTTGCTCTTGCCCTTGCCTGTCCCAAAGAGACCTTGGACACATATCTCCATGGATTTCATTTCTGATCTTCCGCTATCTCAGGGCATGTCCGTTATCTGGGTGATATGTGATCGCTTCTCCAAGATGGTCCATTTGGTTCCTTTGCCTAAGCTGCCTTCCTCTTCCGATCTGGTTCCTGTGTTTTTCCAGAACGTGGTTCGTTTGCACGGCATCCCTGAGAATATTGTGTCAGACAGAGGATCCCAGTTCGTTTCCAGGTTCTGGCGATCCTTTTGTAGTAGGATGGGCATTGATTTGTCGTTTTCGTCTGCTTTCCATCCTCAGACTAATGGACAGACGGAGCAAACCAATCAGACTTTGGAGGCTTATTTGAGGTGTTTTGTCTCTGCTGATCAGGACGATTGGGTGACATTCTTGCCGTTGGCTGAGTTTGCCCTTAATAATCGGGCTAGTTCCGCCACCTTGGTTTCGCCTTTTTTCTGCAACTCTGGTTTCCATCCTCGCTTTTCTTCGGGTCATGTGGAGCCTTCTGACTGTCCTGGGGTGGATTCTGTGGTGGATAGGTTGCAGCAGATTTGGAATCATGTGGTGGACAACTTGAAGTTGTCACAGGAGAAGGCTCAGCGCTTTGCCAACCGCCGCCGCGGTGTGGGTCCCCGACTACGCGTTGGGGATTTGGTGTGGCTTTCTTCCCGCTTTGTTCCTATGAAGGTCTCCTCTCCCAAATTTAAACCTCGTTTTATTGGGCCTTACAAGATATTGGAAATCCTTAATCCTGTATCTTTTCGTCTGGATCTTCCTGTGTCGTTTGCTATTCACAATGTATTTCATAGGTCCTTGTTGCGGCGGTACATTGTGCCTGTAGTTCCTTCTGCTGAGCCTCCTGCTCCGGTGTTGGTTGAGGGCGAGTTGGAGTACGTGGTGGAGAAGATCTTGGATTCTCGCCTCTCCAGGCGGAGGCTTCAGTACCTGGTCAAGTGGAAGGGCTATGGTCAGGAGGATAATTCCTGGGTGGTCGCCTCTGATGTTCATGCGGCCGATTTAGTTCGTGCCTTTCATGCCGCTCATCCTGATCGCCCTGGTGGTCGTGGTGAGGGTTCGGTGACCCCTCACTAAGGGGGGGGTACTGTTGTGAATTTGCTTTTTGCTCCCTCTAGTGGTTACTAGTTTTTTGACTCTGGTTTTTCTGTCATTCCTTTTATCCGCACCTGGGTCGTTAGTTAGGGGTGTTGCTATATAAGCTCCCTGGACCTTCAGTTCAATGCCTGGCAACGTAGTTATCAGAGCTAGTCTGCTGTGCTCTTGTCTACTGATCCTGGTTCCAGTTATATCAGCTAAGTCTGCCTTTTGCTTTTTGCTATTTGTTTTGGTTTTGTATTTTTGTCCAGCTTGTTCCAAATCTATATCCTGACCTTTGCTGGAAGCTCTAGGGGGCTGGTGTTCTCCCCCCGGACCGTTAGATGGTTCGGGGGTTCTTGAATTTCCAGTGTGGATTTTGATAGGGTTTTTGTTGACCATATAAGTTACCTTTCTTTATTCTGCTATCAGTAAGCGGGCCTCTCTGTGCTAAACCTGGTTCATTTCTGTGTTTGTCATTTCCTCTTACCTCACCGTCATTATTTGTGGGGGGCTTCTATCCAGCTTTGGGGTCCCCTTCTCTGGAGGCAAGAAAGGTCTTTGTTTTCCTCTACTAGGGGTAGCTAGATTCTCCGGCTGGCGCGTGTCATCTAGAATCAACGTAGGAATGATCCCCGGCTACTTCTAGTGTTGGCGTTAGGAGTAGATATATGGTCAACCCAGTTACCACTGCCCTATGAGCTGGATTTTTGTATTCTGCAGACTTGCACGTTCCTCTGAGACCCTCGCCATTGGGGTCATAACAGCAGTCTATAGGAAACTTCAGAGGAAAATGCAATCAAGCAGAAAGTCTATGAAGCACAGTTATTCTTGAGGATACTTGACACGAATAAATCCTTGTCTTAGTCCAGGCACAGATAGATATGCTTATTAGGCAGTTCAAATCATATCTTAGCTCAACCAGGGAGGCCTGGTTAATAGTCTCAGGTTATTGCAAAGCAGCAACAGCTTACATGACCAGCAAATGCAGATGGAAGTAAACACGAACAGCAGATAAAGGAGGATTACTGGAAACTTGTGCATGCAGCAGGAACTCAGAGCAGAGCAGCAGGATCACCACACAGGTTCACAGGAGCAGGTGTATAGCCAGGGAGTAATCAGAGGTCAGGAGCTGGATGCAAGGCAGAATACTCCAGCACAGACTGAAGTCTGGGGTGGAGTTTTATAGCAGGAGACACAGTGCACATGAGACCAAAGACGCCATCTTGGAAAAGGGCAGTAATGCACAAAAGGTAAAAAATGTTCAGAGTCCTGACATTACTCCCTCCTTAGAAGCGGCCTCAGGATGATCCTGGACCTGGTTTCTCAGGGAATCTCTGATGAAAACGAGAAATCTTCTGTTGGGCATTGATGTTTTCCACAGGTTCCCAAGAGTCTTCCTCAGGGAGATATCCCTGCCATCTTATCAGATATTTGAGCCGATTCTTGCGAATCCTGGAATCAATAATTTCCTCCACCACAAATTGTTCTTGCCCATCAATCACCACAGGCTGCGGAGGTGGCACAACACATCCCTGGAAGGTATTAGGAGATACAGGCTTTAGTAAAGATACATGAAAAACTGGGTGTACCTTCATTGACCTAGGCAGCTTCAGCCGGCAGGCCACAGAGCTCACAATACCGTTGATCTTGAAAGGGCCAATGAATTTCTGTCCAAGTTTTTGTGAAGGAACGTTTAACTTCAGAATCTTAGTTGCTAACCACACGGAATCTTCTACCTTGAACATGGGTGCAGGTTTACGGAATCTATCAGCTGATCTCTTATAACGTTCTTGAGCTGTGGTCAGGGATTCCTTCAGAACCTCCAGATTCTGTCTCATCGCAGTCAGCCTTTCCTCCACTGCCGGAACCGGAGAATTGATTGGAGACCTAGGTAAAATACACGGATGATAACCCAGATTGGCAAAGAAAGGTGCAAATTTAGTGGAGGCGCTCTGAGAATTATTATATGAAAATTCAGCTAACGTCAACAACTCCAACCAATCATCCTGGAGATAGCTGACATAACATCTTAGATATTGTTCCAGTGTCTGGTTGGTACGCTCAGTCTGACCATTTGTCTGGGGATGGTAAGCAGAAGAGAGACAGACATTAATATTGAGTGCAGAGCAAAACCCCTTCCAGAATCTTGAAGTGAACTGTACTCCACGGTCAGAGATGATCTCAACTGGAACCCCATGCAACCGAAAGACATTCTGTATAACCAAGTTCACTCTATCCTTAGCTGAGGGGAGGCCAGTGCACGGAACAAAATGAGCAGCTTTAGTCAGGCGATCAAATACCACCATGATTGTATTCATGCCCCCCGATGTAGGCAGCTCCACAATAAAGTCCATTGATATAGACCCCCAAGGGCAGGACGGAACAGGTAATGGTTGTAGAAGACCCGTAGGTGCCACATGAGGTGTCTTGTAACAGGCACATACCTCGCAAGAGAGAACATAGTCCTTGGTATCCTTCAGGCAAGTTGGCCACCAGAAGAATCAGCTCAGGAACTCTTGTGTCTTCTGTACCCCCCTGTGACCAGCCAACTTGGAGTCATGTACCAACTTGAGGATCTGCAGACGGACGACCTCCGGGACGTAGATACGTCGATCTCTGAACCACATGCCACACTTAAAGACAAGATTAATATCCACAGGTGGGTTGGCCAGAAATACATCACCTTCATAAGACTCCCTGCACTCCTTTCACAAGTCCTGGTCGTGGATAACTCCAATGAAATTGGCATCAGATAGAATGGTCTTGGACGGGGCTCCAGGTATGGAATCCGCAGCATGGATTCGGGGAAAAGCATCAGCCTTCCCATTACAAGAACCTGGACAGTACGAGATAACAAAGTTAAATTGATTTAAAAATAAGTTCCAACGAGCCTGACGAGGAGAAAGACATCTAGCGGATCTAAGGAACTCTAGTTTGCGATGGTCAGTTAGCACTATGATCTGTTGTGCAGCTCCTTGCAGATGATGCCTCCATTCTTTGAAAGACCCTTCTCTCCAGTTCTTTGGGAGAGAATAGCCCCCAAAGCATTATCAGAAGCATCCACCTCCACAATGAAAGGAAGTGTTGGATCTGGGTGTATCAACAGCGGTGATGTGAAACAGACTTTAAGCCGATCAAAAGCTTCTTGAGCCTGTGAAGACCACTTAAAGGGCTTTTCCTTCTTTGTCAAGGAAGTAATGGGATGGACAATATCAGAAAAATTTTGAATGAAGCGTCTGTAGAAATTTGCAAAACCAATAAAACGTTGGACCTCCTTAACGTTCTTGGGTACTGGCAAGTCAAGGATAGCCTGAATCTTACCAGATCCCATGTTCAGCCCCTGGGGAGAGATGATAAAACCTAAGAACTGTATCTCAGAACGATGGAACTCGCATTTCTCTGGCTTAATATACAGATAGTTCTCTTTCAGACGTCTTAAAACAGTTTTGACATGTTCTTCATGTTCCTGTAGAGAGTCAGAAAAGATTAGTATATCGTCCAAATAGATCACTACAAGCTGGTCCAACAAATCTCTGAAAATGTCATTAGCAAGGTGTTGAAATGTTGCAGGGGCGTTACAAAGCCCGAAGGGCATCACAAGAGATTCAAAGTGTCCATACCGGCATTTGAATGCTGTCTTCCACTCATCCCCTGGACGAGTACGCACCAAATTATAATCCCCACGAAGATCCAGTTTAGAGAACAGTTTAGAGAATCCTTAGGATGGTGGACTCTTTCCAGTAATTCAGGAATCTGTTATGACCTGGTGGTTACAGAGAAGGACTGATATGACCTGGTGGGTAAAATGAATCATGGACAAGCTCTGAGGAGGTGGTAGCTTTACTGACCGCAGTTCCTAATCCTAACACCAACACTAGAAATAGCCGTGGAGTGTTCCTGACTCTCCCTAGACACCTCGTCACAGCCTAAGAACTAACTACCCCTAAAGATGGAAACAGAAAACTATCTTGCCTCAGAGAAATTCCCAAAAGGAAAGATAGCCCCCCCACAAATATTAACTGTGAGTAAAGAGGGAAATGGCATACACAGACATGAAAACAGATTTTAGCAAAGGAGGCCAATTTCTAATCTAGATTGACAGAAATAGAAAAGGATACTGTGCGGTCAGTATTAAAAACTGAAAATCCACGCAGAGTTTACAAAAATGATCTCCACACCGACTCACGGTGTGGAGGGGCAAATCTGCTTCCCCAGAGCTTCCAGCTACCCTGAATAATTCATAATGACAAGCTGGACAAAAAGAAACATAACTTAAACTGAGCAGAAAAGTCCAAAGCAAATGGACAACCCAAGAACTAGCAAGAACTTATCTTATTCTGAAATGGACAGGCCATCAGAGAAATCCAAGGAGAGATCTGAATCCAACCCAGAGAACATTGACAGCTGGCATGGACTACAGACCAGAGCCAAGTTAAATAGCAAGACCAGGGAAGCCGATTAGTGAGAGCAGCTGCTGCGGCTAAACTCAAAGAGCAGCAGTTCCACTTGAAAGCACCAGAGGGAGCCCAAGGGCAGAACCCACAAAAGTACCATTCATAACCACAGGAGGGAACCCAAGAACGGAATTCACAACAGTACCCCCCTTGAGGAGGGGTCACCGAACCCTCACCAGAGCCCCCAGGCCGATCAGGACGAGCCAAATGAAAAGCACGAACCAAATCGGCAGCATGGACGTCGGAGGCAAAAACCCAAGAAATATCCTCCTGGCCATAACCCTTCCACTTGACCAGATACTGAAGCTTCCGCCTCAAAAGACGAGAATCCAAAATCTTCTCCACCACATATTCCAACTCGCCCTCAACCAACACCGGAGCAGGAGGGTCAACGGAGGGGACCATGGGCACCACATATCTCCGCAACAAAGATCTATGGAACACATTATGAATGGAAAAAGAAGCTGGAAGGGCCAAACGAAAAGACACCGGATTGATAATTTCAGAAATCTTATAAGGACCAATAAAGCGAGGCTTGAACTTAGGGGAAGAAACCTTCATAGGAACATTACGAGAAGACAACCAGACCAAATCCCCAACACGAAGCCGGGGACCAACGCACCGACGACGGTTAGCAAAACGTTGAGCCCTTTCCTGAGACAACATAAAATTGTCCACCACATGAGTCCAAATCCGCTGCAACCTGCCCAACACAGATCCCACACCAGGACAGTCCGAAGGCTCAACCTGCCCCGAAGAAAAACGAGGATGAAAACCGAAGTTACAAAAGAAAGGCGAAACCAAGGTAGCCGAACTAGCCCGATTGTTAAGGGCAAACTCGGCCAACGGCAAGAAGGTCACCCAATCATCCTGATCAGCAGACACAAAGCATCTCAAATAGGTTTCCAAGGTCTGATTGGTTCGCTCCGTTTGGCCATTTGTCTGAGGATGAAATGTTGACGAAAAAGACAAATCAATGCCCATTCTAGCACAAAAGGACCGCCAAAACCTAGAAACAAACTGGGAACCTCTGTCAGACACAATATTCTCCGGAATGCCATGCAAACGAACCACATGCTGAAAGAATAATGGAACCAAATCAGAGGAGGAAGGCAACTTAGGCAAAGGTACCAAATGGACCATCTTAGAAAACCGGTCACAAACCACCCAGATGACAGACATCTTCTGAGAAACAGGAAGATCAGAAATAAAATCTATGGAAATATGCGTCCAGGGCCTCCCAGGGACCGGCAAAGGCAAAAGCAACCCACTAGCATGGGAACAGCAGGGCTTGGCCCGGGCACAGGTCCCACAGGACTGCACGAAAGAACGCACATCCCGCGACAAGGAAGGCCACCAAAAGGACCTGGCAACCAAATCTCTGGTACCAAAAATCCCAGGATGACCAGCCAATACAGAACAATGAATCTCAGAAATTACCTTATTAGTCCATCTATCAGGAACAAACAGTTTCCCCACTGGACAGCGGTCAGGTTTATCAGCCTGAAACACCTGAAGCACCCTCCGCAAATCAGGGGAGATGGCAGAAAGAATCACCCCCTCCATGAGAATACCAGCCGGCTCAAGGACTCCCGGAGAATCAGGCAAAAAACTCCTAGAAAGGGCATCAGCCTTCACATTCTTAGATCCCGGAAGATACGAGACCACAAAATCAAAATGGGAGAAAAAAAGAGACCATCGAGCTTGTCTAGGATTCAACCGCTTGGCAGACTCGAGGTAAATCAGATTCTTATGGTCGGTCAAGACCACAACGCGATGCTTAGCTCCCTCAAGCCAATGTCGCCACTTCTCAAATGCCCACTTCATAGCCAACAATTCCCGATTGCCGACATCATAATTACGCTCAGCGGGCGAAAACTTTCTGGAGAAGAAAGCACACGGTTTCATCAAAGAGCCATCAGAACTTCTCTGAGACAAAACGGCCCCTGCCCCAATCTCAGAAGCGTCAACCTCAACCTGAAAAGGGATAGAAACATCTGGCTGACGCAGCACAGGGGCAGAAGTAAAACGACGTTTAAGCTCTTGAAAGGCCTCCACAGCCGCAGAGGACCAATTCACCACATCAGCACCTTTCTTCGTCAAATCGGTCAGAGGTTTAACCACACTAGAAAAATTAGCAATGAAGCGGCGATAAAAATTAGCAAAGCCCAAAAATTTCTGAAGGCTTTTCACAGATGTGGGTTGAGTCCAATCATGAATGGCCTGGACCTTAACAGGGTCCATTTCAATAGCCGAGGGAGAAAAAATGAAACCCAAAAAAATAAACCTTCTGAACTCCAAAAAGGCACTTAGACCCCTTCACAAACAATGCATTAGCACGAAGGATCTGAAATACCATCCTGACCTGCTTCACATGAGACTCCCAATCATCGGAAAAAACCAAAATATCATCCAAATATACAATCATGAATTTATCCAGATAATCCCGGAAAATATCATGCATAAAGGACTGAAACACAGATGGAGCATTAGAGAGCCGAAAGGCATCACAAGATATTCAAAATGGCCTTCCGGCGTATTAAATGCTGTTTTCCATTCATCACCCTGTTTAATACGAACAAGATTATACGCCCCTCGAAGGTCGATCTTGGTAAACCAGCTAGCCCCCTTAATCCGAGCAAACAAATCAGAAAGCAAAGGTAAAGGGTACTGGAATTTGACCGTGATCTTATTGAGAAGGCGATAATCTATACAGGGCCTCAAGGAGCCATCCTTCTTGGCAACAAAAAAGAACCCCACTCCCAACGGTGACGAAGACGGGCGAATATGCCCCTTCTCTAAGGACTCCTTTACATAACTCCGCATAGCGGCATGCTCTGGCACAGACAGATTGAAGAGTCGACCCTTAGGGAACTTACAGCCAGGAATCAAGTTAATAGCACAATCACAGTCCCTATGAGGAGGTAGGGAACTGGACTTGGGCTCATCAAATATATCCTGGAAATCCGACAAAAACTCAGGAACTTCAGAAGATGGGGAAGAGGAAATTGACATCAAAGGAATATCACAATGTATCCCTTGGCAACCCCAACTAGTCACAGACATGGATTTCCAATCCAGCACCGGATTATGTAGCTGTAACCATGGAAAACCCAGCACAACAACATCATGCAAATTATGCAACACCAAAAAGCGAATATTTTCCTGATGTGCTGGAGCCATGTACATGGTCAACTGTGTCCAGTACTGAGGTTTATTCTTGGCCAATGGCGTAGCATCTATCCCCCTCAAGGGAATAGGGCTCTGCAAAGGCTCCAAGGAAAAACCACAGCGTTTGGCAAATTCTAAGTCCATTAAGTTCAGGGCAGCGCCAGAATCCACAAATGCCATTACAGAAAAGGACGACAATGAGCAAATCAGGGTAACAGACAAGAGAAATTTAGGCTGTACAGTACTAATGGTAACAGACCTAGCGACCCTCTTAGTACGCTTCGGGCAATCAGAAATAGCATGAGTAGAGTCACCACAGTAAAAACACAGCCCATTCTGACGTCTGAATTCCTGCCGTTCTGCTCTAGTCAAAATCCTATCACATTGCATAGGCTCAGGACTCAGCCCAGAGGACTCCGCCATATGGTGCACCACCTTACGCTCGCGCAGGCGCCGATCAAACTGAATGGCCAGAGACATCGATTCGTTCAAACCAGCAGGTGTGGGGTACCCCACCATAACATCTTTAAGGGCTTCAGGAAGACCCTTTCTGAAAATAGCTGCTAGGGCATCCTCATTCCATTTTGTGAGCACAGACCACTTTCTAAATTTCTGGCAGTATACTTCTGCTGCTTCCTGACCTTGACACAGAGCCAGCAAGATTTTTTCTGCCTGATCCACAGAATTAGGTTTGTCATACAGCAGTCCGAGTGCTTGAAAAAATGCGTCCACATTGAACAATGCAGGATTCCCTGGCTCAAGGGAGAATGCCCAATCCTGCGGGTCTCCACGCAGCAGAGAAATGACAATCTTCACCTGCTGAATGGGGTCACCAGAGGAGCGGGGTTTCAGAGCAAAACACAATCTGCAATTATTTTTAAAGTTCAGAAATTTAGATCTGTCCCCAGAAAACAAATCAGGAATAGGAATTTTAGGCTCAGAAACAGGAGTCTGAACAACATAATCTTGGATACTCTGTACCCTTGCAGCGAGATGATCGACACGCGAGGACAGAGCCTGAACCTCCATATCAGCACCAGAATCCTGAACCACCCAAATATTAAGGGGAAAAAAAAGACAAAACAAGCTGCAAAGGAAAAAAAAATGGCTCAGAATTTTCTTTTCCCTCTTTTGAGATGCATTCAACACATTACAGGCCAGCTGTACTGTTATGACCTGGTGGTTACGGAGAAGCACTGATATGACCTGGTGGGTAAAATGAATCATGGACAAGCTCTGAGGAGGTGGTAGCTTTACTGACCGCAGTTCCTAATCCTAACACCAACACTAGAAATAGCCATGGAGTGTTCCTGACTCTCCCTAGATACCTCGTCACAGCCTAAGAACTAACTACCCCTAAAGATGGAAACAGAAAACTATCTTGCCTCAGAGAAATTCCCAAAAGGAAAGATAGCCCCCCCACAAATATTAACTGTGAGTAAAGAGGGAAATGGCATACACAGACATGAAAACAGATTTTAGCAAAGGAGGCCAATTTCTAATCTAGATTGACAGAAATAGAAAAGGATACTGTGCGGTCAGTATTAAAAACTGAAAATCCACGCAGAGTTTACAAAAATGATCTCCACACCGACTCACGGTGTGGAGGGGCAAATCTGCTTCCCCAGAGCTTCCAGCTACCCTGAATAATTCATAATGACAAGCTGGACAAAAAGAAACATAACTTAAACTGAGCAGAAAAGTCCAAAGCAAATGGACAACCCAAGAACTAGCAATAACTTATCTTATTCTGAAATGGACAGGCCATCAGAGAAATCCAAGGAGAGATCTGAATCCAACCCAGAGAACATTGACAGCTGGCATGGACTACAGACCAGAGCCAAGTTAAATAGCAAGACCAGGGAAACCGATTAGTGAGAGCAGCTGCTGCGGCTAAACTCAAGGAGCAGCAGTTCCACTTGAAAGCACCAGAGGGAGCCCAAGGGCAGAACCCACAAAAGTACCATTCATGACCACAGGAGGGAGCCCAAGAGCGGAATTCACAACAGAATCAGAGGCAAAGGGTAACAGTTTCGTACGGTTACCTTATTGAGTTCTCGATAGTCAACACAGGGTCTCAGGGTCCCATCCTTCTTCTTTACAAAAAAGATAGGTGCCCCTGCTGGTGAAGAAGAAGGACGTATGAAGCCTTTGACCAGATTTTCATCAATGTACCCTTTTAAGGCTTGAAGCTCAGGTGCCGCCAAAGGGTATACATTACCAAAAGGAATGGCTTCCCCGGGAAGCAGCTCAATCGGACAGTCATAATGCCTGTGTGGAGGAAGCTGATCTGCATTCTTCTTGTCACAGATGTCAGAGAACTCATTATAAGCTGGAGGAAAAGAAAATACCTGTACATGTGGTTCCGTAGCCGTGGACTCAGGGACAGCTTCTGTTAACGCTGAGTTGCTCCTTGTTGGGAAGATAATCTCCTTGGTCTCCCAGTTAATAATTGGGTTCTGAGAACGCAACCAAGGAATGCCTAAAATCACAGGAAAATGAGGAGAAGAAATTAGCAAGAAAGAAAGTTGCTCCTGATGCTTAGGCTCCAACAAAATTTCAAGGGCTACGGTCTCCTGATCCACAGGCCCAGAGATTAAAGGTGACCCATCCACTGTTTCCATGGTAATTGGAGAGGCTTTTTGCTTAATTTTAATACCATGTTCCTTGGCAAATGTGATATCCATGAAATTGCCACCTGCACCAGAGTCAATCATAGCTGAACTGGAAATCCACTGTCCTGAACACAGGATCTTAATAGGGAGAGAACAATGAGAGTTCTTTTCCTTCAGCTCCTTGGGGGTGAAGTCATAGAAAGTGAATGGAATATAGCATTTAAAGGCTACATTCAGAGATGTCAGATTCATCATCACAGTTGTCATACTCCCCTATTACTGCTAGCACCTTGTTAGGCCATCTAGAACAGTTAGGACAATTGATCAAGAAGTGGTCAGAGTGGCCGCAGTAGAAACATAGACTTTCACGCAGGCGATGCTCCCGGCGCTCATTGATCTCGCGCCTCTGAATGGAATCAATTTGCATGGGCACCTCCTCCACCTCCCGAGAGGTTTTACCTGCAGGCTCTTTGGAAGGAAGGGAAAAGTTAGAAACACGGTTATATGCAGCAAATTTCTCTTGCCTACGCTCAGTAAGGCGAATGTCTATGCGCACACAATGCTGTATAAATGTCTCTATCTCTTGTGGTGACTCAGAGCAGGCTAGTTCATCTTTTACAATACTAGACAGACCCCTTTTAAAAATAGGCAATTGTGCATAACTGTTCCAATTTGTATCTACCGCCAATCTCCTGAATTCAGTGGCATACTCAATAACAGAATGTTTAGCCTGGCGTAAAGACAACAAAGCAGATTCTGCGGTTGCATGGCGATTAGGGTCATCAAACATTAATGCCATAGCGGCCAAGAAATCATCCACGTCATTTAACCGTGGGTCACGAGACTCAATCATTGGATTCGCCCAGGCGAGCGCTCGTGAGGTCAGTAGCATTATTACACACAATACTTTGGATCTATCAGTAGGAAAATGGTCAGCATGCACATCAAAATATAGTATACGCTGATTCACAAAGCCACGAAATTTGTCGCGATCACCATTAAATCTGAATGGGGGCAACTTAGGTGGGCCAGCTGGTGGCGGTTGCCCAGATGGTAAAGTCACTTGTGCAGCTATTTGCGTGCTTATGTCCTGAAAAGCCCGTCCATACTGGGACTCTATGCCAGCAAGTTTGTTTTCCTGGGTTGCCATGCAGTTGCTCAAGTCCTGCAAAGTTTGTCCAAACACTTGTTGATTGTGTTCAAAGCTTCCAAACTTCTTTTGCAGACCTTCCACATCTTTCTGCAGTGATCTAATTATCGAAAACACCTGCTCTAATTTGCTTTCTGCAGTCATTGTTCCAGCAGTCTCCTTTTTTTTTTAGGCTAGAGTATCCTGTAATAATTATAGGGGATAACTCAGGAGACTCTTTGCGTGGAACAAGACAACTACAGGACACAGTTTTATAAGTGGTTAAGTCTATATTATCACACGGTGATTCAAACAGGTGCAGAGAGAAACTCAAGTCCACAACACTTGGTGCAAATAATAAACGCAGCTTAGCAGTCTATAGGAAACTTCAGAGGAAAATGCAATCAAGCAGAAAGTCTATGAAGCACAGTTATTCTTGAGGATACTTGACACGAATAAATCCTTGTCTTAGTCCAGGCACAGATAGATATGCTTATTAGGCAGTTCAAATCATATCTTAGCTCAACGAGGGAGGCCTGGTTAATAGTCTCAGGTTATTGCAAAGCAGCAACAGCTTACATGACCAGCAAATGCAGATGGAAGTAAACACGAACAGCAGATGAAGGAGGATTACTGGAAACTTGTCTATGCAGCAGGAACTCAGAGCAGGGTAGCGGGATCACCACACAGGTTCACAGGAGCAGGTGTATAGCCAGAGAGTAATCAGAGGTCAGGAGCTGGATGCAAGGCAGAATACTCTAGCACAGACTGAAGTCTGGGGTGGAGTTTTATAGCTGGAGACTAGTGTTGAGCGATACCTTCCGATATCGGAAAGTATCGGTATCGGAAAGTATCGGCCGATACCGTCAAAGTATCGGATCTAATCCGATACCGATACCCGATCCCAATGCAAGTCAATGGGACGAAAATATCGGAATTAAAATAAACCCTTTATACACTTGTAGGTTCATTCTACATGAAGGAAAACAACTAAGAATAATGTAGGATGTATTGGGGGACGTGGCGGAGATATTAAAGGCACAGAGGTTTAGCCCAATGTAATAGAATAGCAGGATTTTGCGTTTTTTTTTATGACGTTCGGCGTTAGAAAGAATTTGACTATGTTAATTTTTTTTTTAATGTCAGATATTGATGTTTCACTGCTTCCACGCCCTTCACCTTTTTTTTTACTTCTCCCACGCTTTCTTCTTAATTATCCTCATCATCAGCTTCTTTGACATCAACTTCTTCACCTTATTCATCTTCTTCTTCATCTTCTACCTATTATTTTTTGGGTTACATTGTTCATATTGTTTTTAGTTTACTATTATCTTCATCATATTCTACTTCTTCATCATATTCTTATTTGTGACAGGCATTCCCGTAGTTGTTATCTATAAAAGTTTGAAGATTACACCTTCCGTTCTGCCTGTCACAAAACAGTTACATTTGTCCGCGTTCAGTTTGGCCTGCAGCATCAGGCTTTATCCAGGGGCACCACGAGGAGGAACGGACTCACCCCCATACACTGCTTAGTCTTCTTCTGCTTATAATTTACATAATATTTTTTGCTCTGATATTTTGTGTTATGCTTAATGTCCTTCTGCTCTTTGTTCTGCAGCCTCTTGTTCTTCTGCTTCTCGGTCTTCCAGGTCGTCGTCGTCTCCAGGGTCGTCGTCTCCGGGGTCGTCGTCATCGGGGTGGTCTCCGGGGTCGTCGTCATCGGGGTGGTCTTCAGGGTCATCGTCTCCAGGGTCGTCGTCATCACGGTGGTTGTCGTCTCTGGTGTCGTCGTCATCTTAGGGGTGGTCTTCCGGGTCATCGTGTTTACTCTCTTGAACTTGGAAATGTAGCAGAAGGTACAAGAAGGCTGAGAAAATGCCGAGAACCAGCTGATGGAACTGGAACTCGGATGGCTACCCGAAGGTCCAAGAGCCAATGGAACGACCGAGGACCAGCTGACGTTACTGGAACCCGGTTACTAAGCAGGAGGTACCTGTGCTGAAAGCACTACCAAGGACCACCTGACGTTGGTGGAACTCAGATACCCAGAGGGAGGCACCTAAGCCAAAGGCTCTGCCCGGAACCAGCTGACGGTACTGGAACCAGGATGAGGAGCAGAAGGTACAAGAGCAAAAGACACTGCCGAGAACCAGCTGACGGTGCTGGAACCCGGATGGGTAGCCGAAGGTCCAAGAGCCAATGGAACTACCGAGGACCAGCTGACGTTACTGGAACCCGGTTACTAAGCAGGAGGTACCCGTGCCTGAAAGCACTACCAAGGACCACCTGACGTTGGTGGAACTCGGATACCAAAGGGAGGCACCTAAGCCAAAGGCTCTGCCCGGAACCAGCTGACGGTACTGGAACCAGGATGGGGAGCAGAAGGTCCAAGAGCAAGTGTCTGCGTGGCTTTTGCAGGACACGTTGCCGGCTGCACAGCAGGGGAACAGCTGGCGGTGCTGGACCCCACTGACACATTGGCTGGTGTTTTTCTCTGTGCAGCTAGCACATCTGGGCCCCAACTGGCGGTTTGTTAGAGCCCAGGGTCAGCAGGAGGAGCAGGGGGAGCAGGAGCAGGGGGAGGGGAGTGTAGGCCGAAGCCTGCACTGGCGGCAGCTTTGGGTCTGTTGTGTCTGCGTGGCGGTCGCAGGACACGTTGCCGGCTACACAGCAGGGGAACAGCTGGCGGTGCTGGACCCCACTGACACATTGGCGAGGTGTTTGGCTCTGTGCAGCCAGCACTTCCGGACAGCAACTAGCGGTGTTGGAGCCCGGGCTCTGCAGGGGGAGCAGAGTGTAGGCCGAAGCCTACTTGAACCAATTTCAAAGGTAACCTTTAACCCCCCCTCAGGGGTTAGAAAGTAGAAGAGCCACAGCTTATGCAGCAGTAGTGCTGCACAAGTCAAAGGTTGCTCTTTTAATTTCGCTCCTTGCACACGCTGAATGAAACACGTATAACATTTAGCCCTTTATACAGTCAAACTGTGTTGGAGGCGCGAGTTCCCTTTGTAATGAGACGCAGCACAGATGTCAAGAATCCCACCTTGGTGCTGGGTGCAGCCTCCTGAGCGTTGTTATTTGCTGTACAGGAGTCTGCGCTGTCGTGTTATCCCCTGGCCTAGCGCTGTTAGCGCTGCCCATCTTCTGACATCATTTAATGTCGGCCGGTGCGGTTCGCGATGACCATGAATCCCAGCCCCGCAGTGTCTTAACATTGTAAAAACACTGCGGGGCTGGGATTCAGGGCCTGGCGCAGCACATATGTTGGCCTCTCACACTCGGGTCCTTACACCCGCTTCAGACTGTGCGGCGTCATCTGATCCCTTATCGCATGCCACGGCCATGAAGCCGCACAGTCCGAAGAAGGCGGAAGGAGAGGAGGGACAGGCGAACTGATGCACTGATCCTGCCCATCAATCACACCCTCGCAGTCCCAATAAATAAGACACCGAGGGGCGTTGTGTGGGTCAGGGCGGCCGCAGAGGCGCAGCCAGCCAAACAATGATGCCAGAAGACGGGCAGCGCTACCAAGGGGGTTGCAGCGTGTCATTACAAAGGAAAGTCACACCACCGGGACGGTTAAATGGTCACACAGAGGACACATTGCAGACGTGTTTTCAGTTCCACATGTGCGAGGAGAATACGTTTCTGAGCCACCTTGCACACATGCAGCATTACCGCTGTACAAGGTGGCTGGATAACGTAAAAACGCCTGGGGGAGGGGGGACAGGTTCCCTTCAATTTCAGTTCTTGTGTCTGCGTGGCTTTTGCAGGACACGTTGCCGGCTGCACAGCAGGGGAACAGCTGGCGGTGCTGGACCCCACTGACACATTGGCTGGTGTTTTTCTCTGTGCAGCTAGCACATCTGGGCCCCAACTGGCGGTTTGTTAGAGCCCAGGGTCAGCAGGAGGAGCAGGGGGAGCAGGAGCAGGGGGAGGGGAGTGTAGGCCGAAGCCTGCACTGGCGGCAGCTTTGGGTCTGTTGTGTCTGCGTGGCGGTCGCAGGACACGTTGCCGGCTACACAGCAGGGGAACAGCTGGCGGTGCTGGACCCCACTGACACATTGGCGAGGTGTTTGGCTCTGTGCAGCCAGCACTTCCGGACAGCAACTAGCGGTGTTGGAGCCCGGGCTCTGCAGGGGGAGCAGAGTGTAGGCCGAAGCCTACTTGAACCAATTTCAAAGGTAACCTTTAACCCCCCCTCAGGGGTTAGAAAGTAGAAGAGCCACAGCTTATGCAGCAGTAGTGCTGCACAAGTCAAAGGTTGCTCTTTTAATTTCGCTCCTTGCACACGCTGAATGAAACACGTATAACATTTAGCCCTTTATACAGTCAAACTGTGTTGGAGGCGCGAGTTCCCTTTGTAATGAGACGCAGCACAGATGTCAAGAATCCCACCTTGGTGCTGGGTGCAGCCTCCTGAGCGTTGTTATTTGCTGTACAGGAGTCTGCGCTGTCGTGTTATCCCCTGGCCTAGCGCTGTTAGCGCTGCCCATCTTCTGACATCATTTAATGTCGGCCGGTGCGGTTCGCGATGACCATGAATCCCAGCCCCGCAGTGTCTTAACATTGTAAAAACACTGCGGGGCTGGGATTCAGGGCCTGGCGCAGCACATATGTTGGCCTCTCACACTCGGGTCCTTACACCCGCTTCAGACTGTGCGGCGTCATCTGATCCCTTATCGCATGCCACGGCCATGAAGCCGCACAGTCCGAAGAAGGCGGAAGGAGAGGAGGGACAGGCGAACTGATGCACTGATCCTGCCCATCAATCACACCCTCGCAGTCCCAATAAATAAGACACCGAGGGGCGTTGTGTGGGTCAGGGCGGCCGCAGAGGCGCAGCCAGCCAAACAATGATGCCAGAAGACGGGCAGCGCTACCAAGGGGGTTGCAGCGTGTCATTACAAAGGAAAGTCACACCACCGGGACGGTTAAATGGTCACACAGAGGACACATTGCAGACGTGTTTTCAGTTCCACATGTGCGAGGAGAATACGTTTCTGAGCCACCTTGCACACATGCAGCATTACCGCTGTACAAGGTGGCTGGATAACGTAAAAACGCCTGGGGGAGGGGGGACAGGTTCCCTTCAATTTCAGTTCTTGTGTCTGCGTGGCTTTTGCAGGACACGATGCCGGCTGCACAGCAGGGGAACAGCTGGCGGTGCTGAACCCCACTGACACATTGGCTGGTGTTTTTCTCTGTGCAGCTAGCAGTACCGGGCCCCAAATGGCGGTGTTGGAGCCCGGGGTCAGCAGGAGGAGGAGATGGAGCAGAGTGTAGGCCGAAGCCTGCACTGGCGGCAGCTTTTGGGTCTGTTGTGCCTGCGTGGCAGTTGCAGGACACGATGCCAGCTGCACATGAGGGGAACAGCTGGCGGTGCTGAACCCCACTGACACATTGGCTGGTGTTTTTCTCTGTGCAGCTAGCAGTACCGGGCCCCAACTGGCGGTGTTAGAGCCCAGGGTCAGCAGGAGGAGCAGGGGGAGCGGAGTGTAGGCCGAAGCCTGCACTCGAGCAAGTTGAAAGGAAACCTTTAACCCCCCCCCCCCAGGCGTTTGTAGCTGAAAGAGCCATTGTGTACAGCACTAATGCTGGAAAAGGTAAACTTAGCTCTTTTAATTATGGTCCTTGCACATGCGGAACCTAACAGTTATGAAATGTGTCCCCTCACAGCGTAAAACCGTCCGGTAGGTGGAACTTTCCTTTGTCGTGTGACGCAGCACAGCCATCATTTTTACTCCCTTGGCGCCGTGCGCCGCCTCCTCAGCGTTGTTTGAATCTGTCCCGGAGCCTGCGCTGTTAGGTTAGCCCTTGGCCATGCACACATGTTGCGGTGCCCGTCTTCTGACATCATTTGGTGTCAGGCTGGCTGCGCCTGTGCGGGTGCGCTGGCCGAGATCCCGCCTCGCAGTGTCGTCTAATGTAATCCCACCGCGGGCCTGTGATCCGTGCCCGTGCGCAGTGCATATCCTCGCCTCTCACTCCCCTCCCTATGGCTTTTTCAGACTGTGCGGTGTCACGGCCGTGGCATGCTATTAGGGACCAGCTGACACCGAACAGTCTGAAGAAGCCATAGGGAGGGGAGTGAGAGGCGAGGATATGCACTGCGCACGGGCACGGATCACAGGCCCGCGGTGGGATTACATTAGACGACACTGCGAGGCGGGATCTCGGCCAGCGCACCCGCACAGGCGCAGCCAGCCTGACACCAAATGATGTCAGAAGACGGGCACCGCAACATGTGTGCATGGCCAAGGGCTAACCTAACAGCGCAGGCTCCGGGACAGATTCAAACAACGCTGAGGAGGCGGCGCACGGCGCCAAGGGGGTAAAAATGATGGCTGTGCTGCGTCACACGACAAAGGAAAGTTCCACCTACCGGACGGTTTTACGCTGTGAGGGGACACATTTCATAACTGTTAGGTTCCGCATGTGCAAGGAGCACCACGAAAAGAGGCACTTTTTCCCTTTGCATCATTACTGCTGCACAAGGTGGCTCCTTCAGTAACAAACGCCTGGGGGGGGGGGGGACAGGTTCCCTTAAAGTAAACTTGTTGTGACTGCGTGGCGGTCGCAGTACACGTTGCCGTATACACAGCAGGGGAACAGCTGACGTTACTGAACCCCAATAACAGAGGAGGGACTGTTGACTGTGCGTACAGCACTTCTGGACGGCAACTGGCGGTGTTGGAGCCCAGGGACAGGTGGAGGAGGAGGAGGTTGGAGGAGGTTGGAGGAGGTAGGAGGGATTGCCACACACACAGCAGGGGAACAGCTGACGTTACTGAACCCCAATAACAGAGGAGGGACTGTTGACTGTGCGTACAGCACTTCTGGACGGCAACTGGCGGTGTTGGAGCCCAGGGACAGGTGGAGGAGGAGGAGGTTGGAGGAGGTTGGAGGAGGTAGGAGGGATTGCCACACACACAGCAGGGGAACAGCTGACGTTACTGAACCCCAATAACAGAGGAGGGACTGTTGACTGTGCGTACAGCACTTCTGGACGGCAACTGGCGGTGTTGGAGCCCAGGGACAGGTGGAGGAGGAGGAGGTTGGAGGAGGTTGGAGGAGGTAGGAGGGATTGCCACACACACAGCAGGGGAACAGCTGACGTTACTGAACCCCAATAACAGAGGAGGGACTGTTGACTGTGCGTACAGCACTTCTGGACGGCAACTGGCGGTGTTGGAGCCCAGGGACAGGTGGAGGAGGAGGAGGAGGTTGGAGGAGGTAGGAGGGATTGCCACACACACAGCAGGGGAACAGCTGACGTTACTGAACCCCAATAACAGAGGAGGGACTGTTGACTGTGCGTACAGCACTTCTGGACGGCAACTGGCGGTGTTGGAGCCCAGGGACAGGTGGAGGAGGAGGAGGTTGGAGGAGGTTGGAGGAGGTAGGAGGGATTGCCACACACACAGCAGGGGAACAGCTGACGTTACTGAACCCCAATAACAGAGGAGGGACTGTTGACTGTGCGTACAGCACTTCTGGACGGCAACTGGCGGTGTTGGAGCCCAGGGACAGGTGGAGGAGGAGGAGGAGGTTGGAGGAGGTAGGAGGGATTGCCACACACACAGCAGGGGAACAGCTGACGTTACTGAACCCCAATAACAGAGGAGGGACTGTTGACTGTGCGTACAGCACTTCTGGACGGCAACTGGCGGTGTTGGAGCCCAGGGACAGGTGGAGGAGGAGGAGGTTGGAGGAGGTTGGAGGAGGTAGGAGGGATTGCCACACACACAGCAGGGGAACAGCTGACGTTACTGAACCCCAATAACAGAGGAGGGACTGTTGACTGTGCGTACAGCACTTCTGGACGGCAACTGGCGGTGTTGGAGCCCAGGGACAGGTGGAGGAGGAGGAGGTTGGAGGAGGTTGGAGGAGGTAGGAGGGATTGCCACACACACAGCAGGGGAACAGCTGACGTTACTGAACCCCAATAACAGAGGAGGGACTGTTGACTGTGCGTACAGCACTTCTGGATGGCAACTGGCGGTGTTGGAGCCCAGGGACAGGTGGAGGAGGAGGAGGAGGTTGGAGGAGGTAGGAGGGATTGCCACACACACAGCAGGGGAACAGCTGACGTTACTGAACCCCAATAACAGAGGAGGGACTGTTGACTGTGCGTACAGCACTTCTGGACGGCAACTGGCGGTGTTGGAGCCCAGGGACAGGTGGAGGAGGAGGAGGTTGGAGGAGGTTGGAGGAGGTAGGAGGGATTGCCACACACACAGCAGGGGAACAGCTGACGTTACTGAACCCCAATAACAGAGGAGGGACTGTTGACTGTGCGTACAGCACTTCTGGACGGCAACTGGCGGTGTTGGAGCCCAGGGACAGGTGGAGGAGGAGGAGGAGGTTGGAGGAGGTAGGAGGGATTGCCACACACACAGCAGGGGAACAGCTGACGTTACTGAACCCCAATAACAGAGGAGGGACTGTTGACTGTGCGTACAGCACTTCTGGACGGCAACTGGCGGTGTTGGAGCCCAGGGACAGGTGGAGGAGGAGGAGGTTGGAGGAGGTAGGAGGGATTGCCACACACACAGCAGGGGAACAGCTGACGTTACTGAACCCCAATAACAGAGGAGGGACTGTTGACTGTGCGTACAGCACTTCTGGACGGCAACTGGCGGTGTTGGAGCCCAGGGACAGGTGGAGGAGGAGGAGGAGGTTGGAGGAGGTAGGAGGGATTGCCACACACACAGCAGGGGAACAGCTGACGTTACTGAACCCCAATAACAGAGGAGGGACTGTTGACTGTGCATACAGCACTTCTGGACGGCAACTGGCGGTGTTGGAGCCCAGGGACAGGTGGAGGAGGAGGAGGTTGGAGGAGGTTGGAGGAGGTAGGAGGGATTGCCACACACACAGCAGGGGAACAGCTGACGTTACTGAACCCCAATAACAGAGGAGGGACTGTTGACTGTGCGTACAGCACTTCTGGACGGCAACTGGCGGTGTTGGAGCCCAGGGACAGGTGGAGGAGGAGGAGGTTGGAGGAGGTTGGAGGAGGTAGGAGGGATTGCCACACACACAGCAGGGGAACAGCTGACGTTACTGAACCCCAATAACAGAGGAGGGACTGTTGACTGTGCGTACAGCACTTCTGGACGGCAACTGGCGGTGTTGGAGCCCAGGGACAGGTGGAGGAGGAGGAGGAGGTTGGAGGAGGTAGGAGGGATTGCCACACACACAGCAGGGGAACAGCTGACGTTACTGAACCCCAATAACAGAGGAGGGACTGTTGACTGTGCGTACAGCACTTCTGGACGGCAACTGGCGGTGTTGGAGCCCAGGGACAGGTGGAGGAGGAGGAGGTTGGAGGAGGTTGGAGGAGGTAGGAGGGATTGCCACACACACAGCAGGGGAACAGCTGACGTTACTGAACCCCAATAACAGAGGAGGGACTGTTGACTGTGCGTACAGCACTTCTGGACGGCAACTGGCGGTGTTGGAGCCCAGGGACAGGTGGAGGAGGAGGAGGAGGTTGGAGGAGGTAGGAGGGATTGCCACACACACAGCAGGGGAACAGCTGACGTTACTGAACCCCAATAACAGAGGAGGGACTGTTGACTGTGCGTACAGCACTTCTGGACGGCAACTGGCGGTGTTGGAGCCCAGGGACAGGTGGAAAAGCAGAGGAACACAATGTAGGCCGAAGCCTGAGAAAGTCGAAAGGGAACCTTTAACCCCCCCCCCAAGGCGTTTGTAGCTGAAAGAGCCAGCTTGTGCAGCACAAAAGATGCAAAAGGAGAAGGTGGCTCTTTTCATCATGCTCCTTGCACACGCAGAACTAAACACTTATAAAATGTGTCCCCTGCAACCGTAAAACCGTCCCGGAGGTGGGACTTTCCTTCGTAATGTGACGCAGCACAGCCGTCATTCCTACCCCCCCGGCGCCGCGCACCGGCTCCTCAGCGTTGTTTTATTCCGTCCCGGAGCCTGCGCTGTTATGTTATCCCGTGGCCAGGCACACTTAGCGCTGCCCATCTTCTGACATCATTTGGTGTCAGGCTGGCTGCGCCTGTGCGGCCGCGCTGGCAGAGAGCCCGCCTCGCAGTGTCTTCTGATTTAATCCCACTGGGGGCCTGGGATCCATGGCCATGCGCAGTGCATATCCTCGCCTCTCACTCCCCTCCCTACGGCTTCTTAAGACTGTGCGGTGTCACGGCCGTGGCATGCTATTAGGGACCAGCTGACACCGAACAGTCTGAAGAAGCCATAGGGAAATGAGTGAGAGGTGGAGGTTCAGATATGCACTGCGCATGTCCATGGATCCCAGGCCCCCAGTGGGATTAAATCAGAAGACACTGCGAGGCGGGCTCTCTGCCAGCGCGGCCGCACAGGCGCAGCCATCCTGACACCAAATGATGCCAGAAGACGGGCAGCGCTAAGTGTGCCTGGCCACGGGATAACATAACAGCGCAGGCTCCGGGACGGAATAAAACAACGCTGAGGAGCCGGTGCGCGGCGCCGGGGGGGTAGGAATGACGGCTGTGCTGCGTCACATTACGAAGGAAAGTCCCACCTCCGGGACGGTTTTACGGTTGCAGGGGACACATTTTATAAGTGTTAAGTTCTGCGTGTGCAAGGAGCTAAACAAAAATAGCTACCTTTTCCTTGTGCAGCATTACTGCTGCACAAGGTGGCTCTTTCAGTAACAAACGCCTTGGGGGGGGGGGGGGACAGATTCCCTTACATTTCAGTTGTTGTGTCAGCGTGGCGGTCGCATGACACATTGCCGGCTACACAGCTGGGGATCAGCTGACGTTACTGAAACCCAATAACACTGGGTCGTATGTTTTGACTGTGCAGACGGCACTTCTGAGCCTCAACTGGCGGTGTTGGAGCACAGGAATTTAAGTTCAGGTGGTAGAAAGATGAACACAACAGGAGACCTGGATAACGTATACAGTGACCTAATTATTTAATCAGGAGGAGGAGTGGCAAATTCCTGCGAGATCCAGGCCTTGTTCATTTTTAGGAAAGTAAGCCGGTCAACGTTATCGGAGGATAGTCGCATGCGACGGTCAGTTAGTACACCACCTGCAGCACTAAAGACACGTTCCGATAATACACTGGCCGCAGGGCAAGACAGCACCTCCAATGCATACTGGCTTAGCTCTGGCCATGTATCCAGCTTTGAGACCCAAAACTTGAAAGGGGAAGAGCCGTCTGGGAGTACAGCAAGAGGGCAAGACATGTAGTCTGTCACCATCTGATGGAACCGTTGCCTCCTGCTGACTGGAGCCGTCTGTGATGGTGTAGACTTTTGTGGGGGGCACAGAAAACTGTGCCACAGTTGGGCCATACTGGTCTTGCCTTGGGCAGAGGCACTGCTTCTGCTCCCTCTTTGTGCAGAGCCTCCACCACTGCCTGGATGCACTGAGCTGCTTTGGAATGCACTAGCAGCACTTCTCTCAGTTGGAATGGAGAAGATGATGGAATTGACCAGTGTGTCTTGGTACTCCCGCATTTTTCGCTCACGGTTCAACGGTGTGATGAGGCTTTCTACGTTGTCCCGGTAGCGAGGATCGAGGAGGGTGAACACCCAATAATCAGACATGTTGAGAATGTGGGCGATGCGGCGGTCGTTTCTCAGGCACTGCAGCATGTAATCCACCATGTGCTGCAGACTGCCAACTGCCCAAGAAACGCTGTCCCCTGCTGGAGGCGTGATCTCTGCCCGCTCGTCATCACCCCACCCTCGCTGTACACACTGAGTACTGGACAATTCGGTAACTCCCTCCTCTGGACGGACGTCTTCCTCCTCCATTGACTCCTCCTCATCCTCCTCACAAACTGTCCCCTGCCTAAGCGTTTGTGAGGAACCACGTGGCGCTGACTGTCCAGAAGATGATGGAAATGGTGAATCCTCATCCTCCACCTCTTCCACAACATCATCCCTTAGCGCTTGCAGTGATTTTTCAAGCAGGCAGATAAGGGGGACAGTCATGCTGACTAGTGCATCATCTGCACTCGCCATCCGCGTGGAATAATCAAAGGGACGCAAAACCTGGCAGACGTCATTCATAGTGGCCCACTCTGTGGTTGTGAAGTCTGTACGGCGCTGAGTGCGACTTCTTTGCGCCTGAAGCAGCTGGTACTCCATTACAGCTTGCTGCTGCTCACACAACCGCTCCAACATATGTAACGTGGAATTCCACCTGGTAGGTAGGTCACATATGATGCGATGTTCCGGCAGGCGGTGTCGGCGCTGCAGAGCCGCAATGCGCGCTTTTGCCGTGCTGGAACGCCGCAAGTGAGCACACTCTAGGCGGACCTTGTGCAGCAGTGCATCAAGATCCGGATAGTCCCTCAAAAAGCTCTGCACGACCAAATTGAGCACATGTGCCAGACATGGGATGTGAGTGAGGTTGCCGAGGCCCAGAGCTGCCACCAGATTTCGGCCATTATCACACACTACCATGCCTGGCTGGAGATTCGCTGGCACAAACCACACATCGCTCTCCTGCTTGATGGCATTCCAGAGCTCCTGCGCTGTGTGGCTACGATTCCCCAAAAAAATTAATTTCAACACGGCCTGTTGACGTTTGGCCACGGCTGTGCTCATGTCGGTCGTAACAGGTACACGTTCATCACGGGTCCATGTGGAGGTGGACTGTGACGGCTCCTGCAGCGATGATTCTGAGGAACTGGTGTAAGAGGAGGAGTCAATGCGTACAGAATGGATTCCTGCAATCCTTGGAGTGGGCAGGACACGTCCTGCGCCACTCGCACGGTCTGTACCCGGCTCAATGACATTAACCCAATGGGCAGTGAGGGAAAGGTATCGCCCCTGTCCATGTTGACTGGTCCACGCATCGGTGGTGAGGTGGACCTTGCTACTGACGGCGTTCAGTAGCGCGTGTTTTATGTGTCCCTCCACATGCTTGTGCAGGGCAGGGACGGCTTGCCTGCTGAAGTAAAAGCGGCTGGGCACATTGTACTGTGGGACTGCCAATGACATCAAGTCACGGAAGCTGTCAGTCTCCACCAGCCTGAATGACAGCATTTCCAGTGACAGAAGTTTGGCAATGCCTGCAGTCAGAGCCTGTGCTCGTGGGTGGTTTGACGAGAAAGGCCGCCTTTTCTCCCATGCCTGTACTACCGATGGCTGTAGACTGGGCTGGGAGTGTGTGGATGACTGGGAAAGTGGTGCTGCGGGTGGAATTACAGCGGGTCTCTGGACAACAGGGCCAGAGGTTCTTCCACGGCGATCCTGGGAGGAAGCCGAACCAGCTGCGTGTGAGCTAGAGGAAGAGGCAACACGAGCTGAAGAGGTGGTAGCTGCCGCTGTTGGTTGGCCTACCTCTTCAGTGTGTTTTTCTAACAACGCCGGGTGCCTGGTGCGCACATGTTTCCACATGTTGGAGGTATTGAGGCTGCTGACATTTCGACCTCTTTTGACTTTTTGATGACACACGTTGCATCTGACATAGCAAATGTCATCTGCAACTGTGTCAAAAAAGGACCAGGCACTGCAAGTCTTGGAAGCGCCCTTTTTGGCTTTTGGAAGAGACATGCTCCTAACGGGTGCCAAAGCGGAGGCTGCAGGATCCGCAGTCTTCCCCCTCCCTCTCCCTCTTTGGGCCGTACGGGGAATCTCTTCCTCAGAGCTGCTCCCACCACCTTCCTGTCCCTCACGCCAAGATGGGTCGAGGACCTCATCATCTACACTACCCTCTGCCCCCAACTGCTCCTCCTGGGTAGTCTCAGCAGCAGAGCACGCACCAGTAAGTGGCACCTGAGTGTCATCATCAGCTGATGCGGCCTGCGATGTGGTGACCGGAGCCACTGGCCCACCCGCCTCTTCAGAGGAAGACAGAAAAAGCTGTTGGGCATCACTGCACCCTGCCTCTTCTTCCATTTCTCCAATGCTGCTTGGCTGGCCCCCTGTTTCCAAGCCAAGAGATTCAGAGAACAGAAGTAGAGACGGCTCCTGTCCTGGGCTCTCTGTCTGCCTGGGCAATTTGGCAGGTGGTGAAGAGACAGATGGCTGCTCTCCAGTGCTCTGTGTCTGAGAGGATGTGGCACTAATGGAAGTTGATGCATTAGCTGCCATCCATCCGACAACGGCTTCAATTTGGTCTTCATGCAGCAGCGGTGTACGGCGCTCTGACACAAAGCTGCGCATGAACGACTGTTGCCTGGTGAAAGTGGGTGCTGATGAGTCACCGGCGCCCGCAGCAGGCACAGAATCCCCACGTCCCCTCCCTGCTCCGCGCCCACGCCCACGTGCCTTACTCACTGCCTTCTTCATCTTGGTTGACTGATAAAGATAAGCAGAAAAGTACTAACGGCTTTGTGTGCTTATTCCTGAGCAACTCCTCCTAACAGGTATAAGAAACACTAATTTTCTAAAGTGTGGACTAGACTTTAATATGAGCTAATGTGGCCTACACAAATGTAAAGTGGTGTAACTGGTGTGTTTGGTGAACTTTATTATTTATTTCTTTTTTGGGGGCTGAACTGACAACAGATAGAGCTGCAGTCACACAGAGACCGTGCAGACAGCCGTAAACGGCGCTGCAAGGCCCAAAAACCCTCCTCTACTTTATCCTATGTAGTGTTTTTCCACAAATTAGCTGGAGACGGGTGGAAAGACACTAATAGGATTTTTTTAAATTAATTAGCAGCAGACTACACTACTTGAAAAAAAATTAAAATTGATTTGGCGGTATGACGCAGTGAACAACCCTGAGCTGCAGACAACCAGGCTACGGCTGCTCACAGACTACAGGGCGAGCTGCAGTCACACGGAGACCGTGCAGACAGCCGTAAACGGCGCTGCAAGGCCCAAAAACCCTCCTCTACTTTATCCTATGCAGTGTTTTTCCACAAATTAGCTGGAGACGGGTGGAAAGACACTAATAGGATTTTTTTAAATTAATTAGCAGCAGACTACACTACTTGAAAAAAAATTAAAATTGATTTGGCGGTATGACGCAGTGAACAACCCTTAGCTGCAGACAACCAGGCTACGGCTGCTCACAGACTACAGGGCGAGCTGCAGTCACACGGAGACCGTGCAGACAGCCGTAAACGGCGCTGCAAGGCCCAAAAACCCTCCTCTACTTTATCCTATGTAGTGTTTTTCCACAAATTAGCTGGAGACGGGTGGAAAGACACTAATAGGATTTTTTTAAATTAATTAGCAGCAGACTACACTACTTGAAAAAAAATAAAAATTGATTTGGCGGTATGACGCAGTGAACAACCCTGAGCTGCAGACAACCAGGCTACGGCTGCTCACAGACTACAGGGCGAGCTGCAGTCACACGGAGACCGTGCAGACAGCCGTAAACGGCGCTGCAAGGCCCAAAAACCCTCCTCTACTTTATCCTATGTAGTGTTTTTCCACAAATTAGCTGGAGACGGGTGGAAAGACACTAATAGGATTTTTTTAAATTAATTAGCAGCAGACTACACTACTTGAAAAAAAATTAAAATTGATTTGGCGGTATGACGCAGTGAACAACCCTGAGCTGCAGACAACCAGGCTACGGCTGCTCACAGACTACAGGGCGAGCTGCAGTCACACGGAGACCGTGCAGACAGCCGTAAACGGCGCTGCAAGGCCCAAAAACCCTCCTCTACTTTATCCTATGTAGTGTTTTTCCACAAATTAGCTGGAGACGGGTGGAAATACACTAATAGGATTTTTTTGAATAAATTAGCAGCAGACTACACTACTTGAAAAAAAAAAAAAAAAAAGAACAGTATGAGGCAATGAACCACCCTCCCTGAACTGAATACAACCAGCTATGGATGGCCTATGTGGCTGCACTCAGACTAGAGAGTGGGCTGCACTCACACACACACACACACACACACAGACCTTGCAGATCGCTGTGAAAACAGCGCTACAAGGCAAAAGCAAGGTGAATAGTAGGTGAACACAGCGGTTGCTAAATTAGCCTTTGGAAAGCACAAAGAAGCAAATCGCTATCTCTAAACTGTCCCTCAGTCAGCAAACAGCGTCCTGTCACTAACTGAATTCACAGCAGAGTGATCGGAAAATGGCGCCAGCGACTTTTAAACTGCATCATGACATCATTTCAGCAGCCAATCACAGCCTTGCCAGTAGTTTCATGCCCTCCATGCTAAACAGGATGTGCCCACACTTGGAATCATTCTCATTGGCTGAATTTCTGAATTTTGAATCTTGGAACTTCCGATTCCGGTATCCGATACGCGGCAAGTATCGGAATACCGGTATCGGAATTCCGATACCGCAAGTATCGGCCGATACCCGATACTTGCGGTATCGGAATGCTCAACACTACTGGAGACACAGTGCACATGAGACCAAAGATGCCATCTTGGAAAAGCGCAGTAATGCACAATAGGTAAAAAAAAGAGTCCTGACACAAAGTGGGCTTCATGGAAGACGATCAAGGAGGACACCATTGTTGGAAAAAAATCAGAAAAAAGCCAAACTGGAATTTGCCAAACTACATGCTGACAAGCCACAAAGCTTCTGGGAAAATGTCATATGCAGATGTGGCGCCCCTAGGGGTATTTGCCACAAAAATAGTTATTGACACCAAATACAAATACTAGAATAGCAAGACTGCACTACCATCTCTGGCCAGAAGGGGGAACTCCAGAGACTCCCCTTGATCTATTCTGGTCTGAGAAAAAGACTGGCAGTTGGGTTGAGGAGCTGAAAGTGAGAGGTCGTATAACTGAACTCCTAACAGCCCTATGACGGATTATAGGCCCGTAATACCCATAGTAGGAAAAGAGGAATAGAGAAAAAGGACATTGTGAGAACCGGGTAGCAATAACCTCTACCCAGAATAGGTGCAGAGACGGATACCGGATCCGTGGCTATATTTATTATATATAATACAGCAACCGGAAGGAAGTGAGGTGATATCAGCTTCACCAGGGTAAGACGCAGCAACAGACATAGAGTTCAGCGGTACTCCCAGAGGGGGTAAGCTGACAAAAAGGACTCGGGTTGTCCGTCAAACCAGAGTACAGAAGAGACAGATTGGGTCGGCAGCCAGTTCACACACAGCAGCAGGGCCATACAGAAACTGCACATAATAAGAGGTGGAAATCCTGACAGGATCAAAGTAATTTTTAGTGCTCATACAGACTCCGGTGACAGTATTGGTTGCAAATCCCTCTTTGTTGAAGTAAACTGGTTAAACGTTTCAGCGCATCAGTCTTTCATTTGGACAATAGCCATCGATCCAGTATCGGGGTCATCACAGCTGAGAGGACCTGCTGCTGATCAAGTAAGTGTCTGTTCCTTCATGATATCCCTTATATTGTGCATCGCCTGAGGCTACAGCACCGGGTCAAGCCACTAGTGACATCCCCCTCAAGAGACGGACCTCATTGATCTGGTGCTGGGTACCTCGGTCTCCCGGGCGTTACAACTGGCGTCACGAACAGGATGGGGCCAGCCCGTACACCGGGTATTGTGTGCCATAATTGGAGTCTGAAACTGTGAAAATTTGGATGAAAAATCTTGGAAATTGACTTTGTTAAAGAAAATCCCGTTCCCCATTGAAAACTATTGAAAGTGACTTTTCTCCATTGGTTATAATGGGGTAAAAATGGCCGCCATCCCCTGATGTAATCATCTCATAACCGTTAGGCACAAAACTGTTAATCGAGCTACGTCATTACCCAAGCCCCAGTCTAACTGAAAAACTTCAAAATCCACCATCACAGAGCGTGCGGCAGTTAGAGGCAGCAGGGGGCGTGTCATTGTCATCCTGCTGCACAGAGGAACGAATCTACAATATCTAGACGGAAGCTGGGACCGGAGGGGTCTGGATTAACTAAGGGGGTACAGTATGTCGCAGCATGGAGACGCCGCAGCACCCGGCGACGCTAATGCAGCTGAAAGACAGAGTGTCGATAGAGAGCCTGGCAGCGCAGCAGTGCAAGGAGTGGCGCCCATCATGCCGGTGTTGATGCCATATACCCCAGGTGGCCTGTGGCTTCCAATGTATGAAGGTGAACCTAATACCCTTGATGGTTTCAGGGAAAAGATGCTGGCTCATTTTGATATGTTCCCCGTGGGTGAAGCTCAGCGTGTTAGTCTCCTGATGATGCAGTTAAGTGGCCATGCTAAGCGAGAAGTCACGGCATGGGCAACTGATCTAAAAGGTACTGTTGAACGCATATTTGCTGGATTAAAAGCTACATTTGAAACCACTACCAGCAGCAAAGCTAAAGTACGATTCTTTAATTGCAAACAAAAAGCTAATGAGGGCGTGAGAGATTTTGCCTTTAACCTGCAGGAAGCCCTTAAATCACTTACACTGGCTGAACCCATTTTTAACACAGGAGCCGATAAACTGCTAAGAGATCAATTTATTGAGGGACTCTACACCCCTTCTCACCGGGGGCATGTGAGCATGCTTGTTTTTAAGAACCCTGAATTGACATTTGCCCAATTAAAGGAGAGCGCTATACGTCTCCAGCTGGCAGAGGCACCTCGGGATCAGGATCTCACACAACCCATGGCAGATGCACTTCAGCAACGGGGAATGCCAGTGACATCAGCTACGTCCGGTGCCAGTGCTAAGTCCCTGGCGCCCATTACTAATGAGGCTCTTCAGCAAAAGCTTGACTCTTTAACTGATGTTGTTGCTTCAATGGCTAAAACCATGCAGGAGATGAGAGAACCCAAGATGGAGTTGGCAAACCGTAGAGAGGATGTTCCATGAATGAGGTCCCAGAGATACCAGACATGGAGAGGACGACCCCATGACCACTACCAACCGGATGGACAGCCCATTTGCCGCCGTTGCCAGCAGCCAGGCCACTTTGCACGAAATTGTGATTTAAACGGGAATCCCCTGGGAATGCGGGCCGCTTTGCAGGAATGAATTTTCAAGGCCCAACACCCTGGCACGACATGTACATCGGAGGACGACCCATCATCCCTATCGTGCTGGACGGAATTCCCCTCAACGCTTTGCTGGATACAGGTTCCCAGATTTCATCTATACCATATATCCTTTATAAGAGGTACTGGGCTGAGGTAGATATTGATAAAGGACCCTCTGATGTTGAACTAGATATATGGGCCAGTAATGGTAAGTTGGTACCGAAAATAGGATTCAGGGAGATGACTATAAAGATTGGTAAAGCAGAATTGAAGAAACAGGGTATGATTGTCGTTGATGTTGACCGACAGAACTGTGAACCAACTGTTTTGATAGGAATGAATGTGTTAGAGAACTGCTTTTCCGAAGTTATTTCTGTCTTACAACAAATTGCTGAAACTGCCCGATCCTGCCAGCAGAGAGTTCTCCGGAGGGAAATAAAAGTGTTGATGTTAAGGCAACAGATAGAAGTTGCAGGTGGAGAAATCGGCAGTGTGAGGGTGAGTGATCCAACGTCTATTGTAATCCCACCAAAAACAGAAATGCTGGTATGGTGTAGAGCGGCCATTGGTACTAAAGGACGAGACTATCAAGCCTTAATAGAACCAGCGTACACCGACAGCAGGCCCACTATACTCACGGCACAAGGGGTGGTCAAGGTACACCGGGGATGGGTGCCGGTATGACTTTTGAACTGTGGAGAGGAAGAGGTCACTTTGCCAAGGTACGCTACAGTGGCAAAGTTATATACTGTTGACAACAATGCCATCACAACCGTTGAGCCCTTAGAATCAACCTGTCAGGTGGAAGATAACGGCTCAGATGGAGAATCGAAGGATTGGTGCCAACAGCTAGACGTGTGTGTAGATTCAACACCTACCTATCAAAGACAAGGGGTGTATAGATTAGTGACGGAATATGAACAGGTCTTCAGTAAACACCCATTGGACTTCAGACGGATAGACGGGGTGGAACATACAATCCCCACCGGTGACCATCCCCCGATAAAAGAAAGATATAGACCCATACCGCCCGCTCACTATCAATGCGCGAAGGACATGCTGAGAGAGATGAAACAGGCCGGGGTAATAAGAGATAGTTGTAGCCCTTGGGCGGCCCCTCTGGTGATTGTCAAAAAAAAGGACGGAACCATGAGAATGTGCGTAGACTACCGGCAGATTAATAACATCACCCATAAAGATGCCTATCCCTTGCCTAGGATAGAAGAGTCCTTGACTGCTTTAAAATCTGCTAATTATTTTTCCACCTTAGACTTAACAAGCGGGTATTGGCAAGTCCCTGTGGCTGAGAGATAAAGAAAAAACGGCATTCACCACACCAATGGGTCTAAGCGAATTTAATTGCATGCCGTTCGAACTCTGCAACGCATCCGGTACTTTCCAGCGACTGATGGAATGTTGCCTCAGACACAAGAACTTCGAGACCATCCTCCTGTACCTAGATGATGTGATCGTCTACTCAAAGCCTTACGAACAGCACTTAACAGACCTGGCAGAGGTGTTCGAAGCCTTATCCAAGTATGGTATGAAAATCAAACCATCCAAATGTCACCTTCTCAAGCCAAAGGTACAATACTTAGGGCACATCGTGAGTTCGGAGGGAGTAGCACCGGATCCCGAGAAAATAACTGCCATAAGGGATTGGCCAAGACCTACCAACGCAAAAGAAGTGAGGCAATTCTTGGGATTAGTGGGTTACTATCGTAGATTTATAAAAGGATTTACCAAATTGGCAGCGCCCTTGCAAGATGCTTTGATAGGGCAGACGAAGAAACCTTCAAACCGAAACCCTCCTTTTCAGTGGAACGACGAAAGAGAAGACTCCTTTGAACAACTAAAGAAGGCACTAACCGGAGAAGAAGTTCTGGCGTACCCGGATTACCATCAACCTTTCATCCTCTACACCGATGCCAGTAATGTGGGATTGGGAGCGGTGCTGTCACAAAAGCAAGAAGGTCGGGAGAAAGTCATTGCCTTTGCAAGTAGAAAACTCCGGCCTACAGAAAGAAATTCTGAAAATTATAGCTCTTTCAAATTGGAGCTACTGGCAGTAGTTTGGGCTGTGACTGAACGTTTCAAACACTATTTGACCGGTGCAGAATTTATTGTCTATACTGACAACAATCCATTGACCCACTTAGACACGGCTAAATTAGGTGCGTTAGAAAAGCGATGGATAGCCCGGTTGTCTAATTACAACTTCGTTATCAAGTATCGAGCAGGTCGCAAAAATGGAAATGCCGATGCCCTATCCCGGATGCCACACTTGAGAGATGTAGAAGAAGAAAAGGGGGAGCTTGAAGAAATTGAACTACCAGCCTTTCATCAGCCCAAGGTAAAACATCGTCAGTCAAATACCTATCAGAAACAACAAGAAGTGAATTTTAATCCGTTAGCACACCATAGATGGGCTGACACCCAAGATAGCAATCCGGCTGTGAAGCTAGTGAAGGAACTATTGACTGAGCAAAGTGCATATCCCGATGAGGATGCCCCAGAAGAGACGCATCAACTCTGGAAAGAGAGAGGCAAAATGTTCCTGTATCAATGGAAACTCTGTAGAAGATACACCAATCCGAAAACACATGAATTGGTTTGGCAGATTATCGTGCCTAAACAAGATGTGAGGATGGTCCTCGAGGCTTACCACAATGGTGCTGGTCACTTTGGTTGGAAAAAGCTAGAAGTACTTCTGAGAGAAAGATTTTATTGGGTCGGGATGAGAAAATCAATCGAACAGTGGTGTAGAAACTGTGGCCCGTGCAACCTCAGAAGGAACGATCAAAAGAGCCAAAGAGCACCACTGCAGCCCATAATCACCAAACAACCACTTGAACTGGTAGCCATGGACCACGTGAAGTTGACACCGAGCCGGTCCGGTTACGTCTATGCCTTGACCATCGTGGATCATTATTCACGCTTCTTGGTAGTAGTACCTGTAAAAGATCTGACTGCAAAAACAGCAGCCAAGGCGTTCCAAACGTACTTTTGTAGACCCCATGGATATCTGGAACAGGTTCTCACTGACCAGGGTACAGCCTTTGAATCAGAGATCTTCAGAGAATTCTGTAATATGTATGGTTGCAAAAAGATCCGGACGACGGCCTATCATCCGCAAACAAACGGCTTATGTGAGAAGATGAACCATATTGTGATAGACCTACTAAAGACTTTACCTGAAACGGAAAGGAATCAATGGCCAGAGAAATTGCCTGACTTGGTGTATCTGTATAATCATGTCCCGGTGAGCTCTACCAACTGCACCCCAGCTTATCTTATGTGTGCAAGACCCGGCCAATTGCCAATCGATCTAGAAATGGGAATTCTGAAACCAGACGCAGAAGTTCAAGACTCCAATTGGGATGTCGTACGGCAAAAGCAGTATCGCCAAGTACAAGAGAGTGTGGAAAGAAGCCTCCAGCAAACCAGAGAAAGACAAGAGCGAACTTTCAACCAGAATGCTCTAGCAACTCCATTAAGACCGGGTGACCAAGTACTCAAGAGGAATCGTCGAACCAATAAACTGGATAATCAGTGGGAAGCCGTACCCTACACAGTTTTACCAACAAGAATGGATAATCCTAAAATGTGTCTCATTAGCAAAAATGGAGGTTTAACATTTGTACTAGTGTCAAGAGACAATCTTAAATTATGTCCGGAAAAGTTGAAAGAGCCAGAAGTTGTCCAGCCAGAAACAGAAGTTATTCAACCTATACAGGTTCAACCAGTAAAGGAAAAAGAAGAGGAAATGTATCACACCTGTATAGGAGACTTTCCCAAAACCCTACTAACATACCATGGTGCAGTAGTGGTTCCCATGGTGGCCTTTTATCCAACACCGAATCCAATATTAGAAGTCCCAAGACAGGAAGAGGCTGACCCCGTACTACAAGAGGTTCCAGGTTAGGAAGAACAGATTCCTGATCAGAGTGATCCCATTCATGGTGGACTTGCCAACCCCATAGTGGTGGAATTATCTTTAGCAGAGAGGGCAGATACTATATCTGCAGTAGACAGTAGTACACCACATAAAGAGACACCGCTATTACATAGATCCCAGCGTAGTACCCAGGGTCAATTACCGGCCATGTATGCGGATTACCAACTATAAGACTATAGTCATTGTTATCGTTCTGTAACGTTTAAGCCCAGTACCTACAGAGACTTACCTGTATGAACTTTTTGCATATTCTTGAACTTTTTATCAGCCCAGAAACACTAAATCAAAGCTCCGGAATGACTGCTTTGTGAACTTTACTTCTTAGTACCTTCAAGGATAGAACTGTATTAATGGACGCTATTTAAAGTGACTTTTTACAGAATTCCATTTTTTTTTGTTTCTTTGAGTGGTTTTTGTAACTTTTCATTTTTAAGACTCTGTACATATCAATTGTTATTTCAAAATGTTATCATCCCACAGTCTCGGAGTACTGTTCTTAACTAAGGGGGGATGTGGCGCCCCTAGGGGTATTTGCCACAAAAATAGTTATTGACACCAAATACAAATACTAGAATAGCAAGACTGCACTACCATCTCTGGCCAGAAGGGGGAGCTCCAGAGACTCCCCTTGATCTATTCTGGTCTGAGAAAAAGACTGGCAGTTGGGTTGAGGAGCTGAAAGTGAGAGGTCGTATAACTGAACTCCTAACAGCCCTATGACGGATTATAGGCCCGTAATACCCATAGTAGGAAAAGAGGAATAGAGAAAAAGGACATTGTGAGAACCGGGTAGCAATAACCTCTACCCAGAATAGGCGCAGAGACGGATACCGGATCCGTGGCTATATTTATTATATATAATACAGCAACCGGAAGGAAGTGAGGTGATATCAGCTTCACCAGGGTAAGACGCAGCAACAGACATAGAGTTCAGCGGTACTCCCAGAGGGGGTAAGCCGACAAAAAGGACTCGGGTTGTCCGTCAAACCAGAGTACAGAAGAGACAGATTGGGTCGGCAGCCAGTTCACACACAGCAGCAGGGCCATACAGAAACTGCGCATAATAAGAGGTGGAAATCCTGACAGGATCAAAGTAATTTTTAGTGCTCATACAGACTCCGGTGACAGTATTGGTTGCAAATCCCTCTTTGTTGAAGTAAACTGGTTAAACGTTTCAGCGCCTCAGTCTTTCATTTGGACAATAGCCATCGATCCAGTATCGTGGTCATCACAGCTGAGAGGACCTGCTGCTGATCAAGTAAGTGTCTGTTCCTTCATGATATCCCTTATATTGTGCATCGCCTGAGGCCACAGCACCGGGTCAAGCCACTAGTGACATCCCCCTCAAGAGACGGACCTCATTGATCTGGTGCTGGGTACCTTGGTCTCCCGGGCGTTACACACACATGAGACAAAAATAGAGCTGATGTGCCTTGCCAAAAAGTTCCATGTTCACAGATGGAAAATTGAAGCCTATCAAGAATAGAACACTGTCCCTTCTGTGAAACATGGAGGAGGCTCTGTTATGTTCTGGGGCTGGTTTGCTGCATCTGGCACAGGGTGTCTAGAATCTGTGCAGGGTACAATGAAATCTCAAGACTATCAAGGGATTCTAGAGAGAAATGTGCTGCCCAGTGTCAGAAAGCTTGGTCTCCGTTGCAGGTCATGGGTCTTGCAACAGGATAATGACCCAAAACCCACAGCAAAAAATACCAAAGAATGGCTAAGAGGAAAACATTGGACTATTCTGAAGTGGCCTTCTGTGAGCCCTGATCTAAATCGTATTGAGCATCTTTGGAAAGAGCTGAAACATGCCATCTGGAAAAGGCAACCTTCAAACACGAGACAACTGGAGCAGTTTGCTCTTGAGGAGTGGGCCAAAATATCTGTTGAGAGGTGCAGAAGTCTCATTGACAGTTACAGGAATCGTTTGATTGCAGTGATTTCCTCAAAAGGTTGTGCAACAAAATATTAAGTTAAGGGTATCATCATTTCTGTCCAGGCCTATTTCATGAATTGAAAAGCAATGGTTGAAAAGCAATGTCTGACTTTAATTTGTTATTTTCACAGATTTTTTATTTATTATTACTTTTGTCAGATTCAAGTTATTTCTGTGACCATTGTGGGTTTTTCTCTCATTAAATGAGGGGAACCAACAATTTAGACCACATATGTATATTTAAACATTTAAATGAGATCCCTGAGTCATATTTTTTTCTCAGCTAAACAAGCCCAACTATTCCAATCTTTCATCACATGAGAGGCCTTCAATTCCTTGCAATAATCTAGTTGCCCGCCTTTGAACTGACTCTAATTTCTGAAAGTACTTTTTTAAATGTAGGGCCCAAAACTGGATCCCATATTCTAGATGTGGCCTCACCAGTGATTTATAAAGGGGTAATAATACATTGGGATCGCATGATTTTATCTCTCTTTTTATACATCCTAAAATCTTGTTTGCTTTTGCTGCTGCTGCTAGACATTGAGTACTGCTGCTCAGCTTACTTGTGACGAGAATACCCAAGTCCTTATCCTGTTCTGTAGTCACAAGCATACTCCCATTTAATGTATATGCAGCAATGGGTTTACTCCGTCCAAATGTAGAGTGCTTTACTCTACATTTATCTACACTAAATCTCATTTGCCAAGTGTTTGTCCATTCAGACATCTTTTTCAAATCGTTTTGCAATATTGTAATTTCAATGTCAGATTTTAATATCTTACATGGTTTGGTGTTGTCAGCAAAGACTGACACTTTACTCTCACTCCCATCCAAACGGTCATTAATAAAGAAGTTAAAAAGAATTGGTCCAATCAGATCCCTGTGGTTCCCACTGCTGACTTTATCCCATTTAGAGAACGTACCATTTATGACAACTCTTTGTTTCCGGTCAGTTAGCCAATTCCTTACCCATCTGCATTTAGTTTTCCCCAGTCTTTGCTTCTGTAGCTTCAGTATAAGTCTGTTATGTGTAACTGTGTCAAATGCCTTTGTAAGGTCCAGATAAATCAGCCACATTACCTACATCCAGATTTGCACTTACCTCCTCATAGAAACACAACATGTTAGTTAGACATGACTTATTCTTCATGAATCCATGCCAGTTGTCAGTTGTTATTTTATTATCTACAGTATATTTCTGCAGGTCATCTCTTATAGTACACTCAAAAAATTTGCACACTACTGATGTCAGCCTTACCGGATGGTAGTTGCCCGGATCCACCTTCTTTCTTAAATATCGGTACCACGTGAACCATCCTCCGATCTTGTGGCACCACCCCTGTTACAGAAGAGTCTAAGAATATGAGATACAGTGGTCTGTCAATTACTGAGCTCAGTTCCCTCAGTATCTGTGGATGAATGCCATCTGGGCCAGGGCATTTGTGAATGTATAAATTGCTCAGACGTAAGTGTACTTCTTTTTGTGTTAACCTAGTTATATCAGTGTGTGAACTTTGATTTGTGTGTTGTTGAATGATCCCTGTAGCAGACTGTTCATTGGTGAACACGGACAAAAAATGCCTGTTTAATATCTCAGCCTTTTCCTTGACCTGTATAATTATCTTCTTATTTGTGTCTTTTAAGGGGCTGATATCATCTGTTGTTTTCTTTTTGGCATTAATGTATTTATAAAAAATATTGGGATTTGTTTTTTGGAGGTTTGTTTCTCTGTGGATAAATTTGCTAGCTTTATTTATTTTTTACATTTCTTATTTAGATCTTTATACTACTGAAATGCTATTTCAGTATTGTGCGCTTTCAAGATTTTGAATGCCATTTGTTTCTGTCTTATTAAACTTAGTACTGTCTTATTTATAATGGTTTATTTTTATTCCTTGACATTTTATTACCAGAGTATAAGTTTTCTGCAGGATTCTATTCATGTTCAGTATCCCCAGTTACCATGACATGGTCCCAGTCTACACGATAAAGCTCTTGTCTTAATTTATTGAAATCAGCTTTCCGAAAATTCCAGGTTTTGGCATTTCCCCCTTTGAGCGTTTGATTGAAAATTACATTGAAACTTAACATATTATGGTCACTGCATCCCAAATGCTCCCTGACCTATAGATCTGAAATTATATCTGGTTTATTTGACAGAACCTCCCCTCGTTGGTTCATCTACCAGCTGAGAAAGGTAATTGTCCTGAACTGTGGATAACAATTTGCATCTTTTAGTACAACCAGAATATTATATGTTCCAATTGAATGTCTGGATAGTCAAAATCCCTCATCATGGGGTCTGGACTATATTTGCTGCCTTTTTAATATGTTGCAGCATTTCATCCTCTATCTGTTTACCTATATTAGGAGGCTTGTGGCAAACTCCAATTAGCAGCTTTCCATTATTGCCATCTTCATGTATATTTACCCATAGTGACTCTACATTGCAGTAACTCCCCCAATGTCTTTATTGAGCTCAGGTTTTAATTTGAATTTTATGAAGGCGCACACCCCTTCATCTTTTTTCATCTTTCCTGTCCTTTCTAAATGTATTGTAACTTGGCTTTTGTCATGCCATGTTTCTGTAATGCCCACCACATTGTATTCTGTGACCGACATAAGAGTTTCCAGTTCATTCATTTTGTTTGCAATACTTCTTTCATTTGCCAGCAGAAATTAAATATTATTAGCACATTTGTCACTGTAACAACCCTGCCGGCATCACTGCATGGCCTCCCATCCCCAACCTGCCTTACACACCAACTAACTCACTACTCCGGGCCATGCTGTGAGTTCTGTCTTCTGCCAGCTCCATGCTGTGTGACTCATGTCTCCTGCCTGCTCTGTGCATGCTTCCTGGCTGTGTGCATAGGGGGGCGGCGCTGGCAACTCCTGATTCTTATTTGAGACTGTGTGCACCTTCCTAAGGTGTCCCCTGCCAATTGCCAAGAGGCCTCAGATACTTAAAGCATCCCCACCCATTGGAGGATGCCTGAGCAACTTTCTCCCTCAGTTAGTGTCTTGCTACTGAGCTGCCAGGTCCTGTTCTGTCTGAGCCACCCAGTCTCTTGTTTCAGCCACTAAATGGGGCTTTGTACCCTTGTCTGAATCCTTGTCTCTGTGCCTTGTCCCATTCCTGATCTTGTCTGTACTCTGGTCTATATCTGTTCCTATTGTTTCCTTGTCTGTTCGCCCTTCCCACTCAGCTGAGGCATAACTTTGTGTACATTCCTTCCTGCTCCACTCGCCGCAACCTGTGGCTCTGCGCCTCTCTGCTTGCCACTAACCTGCGGCTCTGCTCTAAACTGCTCTGCTCTACTTTGTGGCTCTGCTCTGCCTGCCGCAACCTGTGGCTCTGCCTCTCCCTGCTCTACTTGCCGCAAACCTGCGGCTCTGCTTAGTTCTGCTTTGCTGCACACTTTGCAGCTCTGCTCTGCCTGCCACAACCTGTGGCTCTGCCTCTCTCTGCTCTGCTTGCTGCAACCTGTGGCTCTGCGCCTTTCTGCTCTTGGCTCCGCCTCCAGCGGTTCTGCTCTTGGCTCTGCCTCCAGTGGTTCTGCTCTTGGCTCCACCTACATCGGTTCTGCTCTTTGCTCTGCCTCCTTCAGCTCTGCTCTTATCTCTGCGTCCTGCGGTTCTGCTCTTAGCTCCACCTCCTGCGGTTCTGCTCTTAACTTCACCTCCAGTGGTTCTGCTCTTAGCTCTGCCTCCTGTGGTTCTGCTCTTAGCTCCATTGTGGATCTTAGCTCTTAGCTTAGTTGTGGGAAAAAGTGTTTGCCCCCTTCCTGATTTCCTATTTTTTTGCATGTCACACTTAAATGCTTCAGATCACCAAAGAAATGTAAATATTGGACAAAGATAACACAACTAATCCCAAAATGCAGTTTTTAAATGAAGGAATTTATTATTAAGGGAAAAAATAAATCAAAACCTACAGAACCTTATGTGAAAAAGTGATTGCCCCCTAATAACCTAATAACTGGTTGGGCCACCCTTGGTATCAACACCTGCAATCAAGCAATTGCGCTAACTGGCAATGAGTCTTTCATGACGCTTTGGAGGACTTTTGGCCCACTCATCTATGTAGAATTGTTATAATTTAGCCACATTGCAGGCTTTGTGAGCATGATCCGCCTTTTTAAGGTAATTTCACAGCATTTCAATCAGATTAATTCAGTTCTTTGAATAGGCCACTCTGAAATCTTAATTTTGTTTTTCTTAAGCCATTCAGAGGTTGACTTTCTGGTGTGTTTTGTATCATTGTCCTGTTGCATAATCCAAGTGCACTTCAACTTGAGGTCACAAACAAGTGGTTGGATATTCTCCTTGAGGATTTTTTGATTGACATCAGAATTCATGGTTCCATTTACCACAGCAAGTCTTCCAGGTCCTGAAGCAGAAAAACAGCCCCAGACCATCACATTACCACCAACATATGTTACTGTTGGTATGATGTTCCTTTTCTGAAATTCTAAGTTGCTTCCACGCCAGATGAAATGGGACATACACCTTCCAAAAAGTTGAACTTTTGTCTTACCAGTCCACAGAGTATTCTCTCCCAAGCCTTGGGAATCATCAAGATGTTTCCTAGCAAAACTGAGACTGACCTTTATGTTCTTATTGCTCAGCAGTGATTTTAATCTCTGGAACTCTGCCATGCAGGCCATTTATGCCCAGTCTCTTTTTTTTGATGGATTTTTGAACACTGACCTTAACTGAGGCAAGTGTGTCCTGCAGTCCTATGGATGTTGTTGTGGGATCTTTTGTGACCTCTTTGATAAGTCATCGCTGCGCTCTTGTGGTAATTTTTGTCAGCTGGCCACTGCTGGGAAAGTTCACCACTGTTCCATGTTTTCACCATTTGTGGATAATGGCTCTGACTATGGTTCGCTGGAGTCCCAAAACTTTATAAATGGCTTTATAACATTTTCCAGACTGGTAGATCTCAATTCCTTTATTTCTCATTTGTTTCAGAATTTCTCTGGATCACAGCATGATGTCTAGCTTTTTAGGATCTTTTGGTTTACTTCACTTTATCGGGCAGGTCATGTTTAAGTGATTTCTTGATTGAGAACAGGTGTGGCAGTAATCAGGAATCGGTGTAGCTAGGGAATTTTAACTCAGCTTCCTAAAGATGTGATAAACCACAGGAAGGGAAGGAATCACTTTTTTTGCACAGGGCCCTGTAGGTTTTAATTTCTTTTTCCCTCAAAAATGGCTACCCCCATTTAATCATCAAATGTTGCGTCACCCAGAAAAAGCTCCTTCAGGCGTATGTGGGCATTAGATGGGCATTACGTGCTATTATCTACAATCCTGAAAGACTGCAAAACGCAGTGTAAAAAGTACTAGTCTAGATCTAAAATTTTGATCATGGTTAAAAGTAGGAAGAAAATTAACATTTAATTGGCTTCCAGCTACAAATTCTGTATAAAGCTCATCTTTTTATGCCCAGCAAAAGAGTGCCCCAAAAATACAGACTAGTAAAAAAACAAAAAAATGAATAAAGGTATGAACTGAGATATAAACTGGTGTGCATGTAGCGTGTAAGCGCACGTTCACACTGGAAACTGAACAGAAAAAAAAACAAAAACAGAAGCAATGATTAGTGATGAGCGAACATGCTCGCCACTACTAGTTACTCGCCCGAGTATTGCTATGCTCGGCGTACTCGGCGAGCACCGAGCATTTCCAGGATTATTTGGCAGTAACTGCAGTCTCCACCCAGCAGTTTTAGTGGACTTTAGAGACCCAATCACAGTGCAGGGATTGTCTGCCAGGCCATGAAACACCGCAGCCATCTTTGTTGTGGTTGTGCAGTGATTGGCTGGGCCGTACAGCATCATCCTGAGTATAAGAGACCTGGCGCCGCCCTGCTCGCCAAATTCTGTTCCTGTTTCAGTGAGAGTAGGGAGAGCTGGTGCCGAAATAGGGTCACAATCGTGGTTTTTAGAGGTAGTGTAGGTTTGCAAATCTTACATCCACAACTCCTAAGAAACCAACAGTCCTTTTTAGGGCTAATTCGTGGGTCCCGATATTGCAGCGCTAGGTAGGCAAGGCACAGCATATCCACATCAGTGCAAGGCCTGCAGGCACTGTATGTGCATCCATTGGTCCCACTGCATCCTTCCCAAAGCTCCATAACTGCCTGCTGATGCTGCTGCTTAAGCTTATTTACTGTTAACCCCTTCCCGACCTTTGACGCATACGCTGCGTCATGAAAGTCGGTGCCAATCCGACCTGTGACGCACCGTATGCGTCAAGGAGGGATCGCGTCCCTGCAGATCAGGTGAAAGGGTTAACTCCAATTTCACCCGATCTGCAGGGACAGGGGGAGTTGTACTTTAGCCCAGGGGGGGTGGCTTTGCCCCCACGTGGCTACGATCGCTCTGATTGGCTGTTGAAAGTGCAACAGCCAATCAGAGCAATTTGCAATATTTCACCTATGAAAATGGTGAAATATTGCAATCCAGCCATGGCCGATGCTGCAATATCATCGGTCATGGCTGGAAATCCTTATCTACCCCCCCCACTGCCACCGATCTGCTCCCCGGTCCTCCGTTCAGTCCGGTACTCCCCTGCGTCCGCCTGTCTGCTCCCCCGTCCTAGTGTCCGCTCCCCCCTGTGCTCCGATCCACCCCCCTGTGCTCCGATTCACCCCCCCACCACCCCTTCATACTTACCGATCCTCCCGGAGTCGGTCCGTCTTCTCCCTGGGCGCCGCCATCTTCGAAAATGGCGGGCGCATGCGCAGTGCGCCCGCCGAATCTGCCAGCCGGCAGATTCGTTCAATGTACATTTTGATCACTGTGATATAACCCATCACAGTGATCAAAATAAAAAAAATAGTAAATGAACCCTCCCCTTTATCACCCCCATAGGTAGGGACAATAATAAAATAAAGAAAATATTTTTATTTTTTTTTCCACTAGGGTTAGGGTTAGGGGTAGGGTTAGGGGTAGGGTTAGGGGTAGACTTGGGGTAGAGTTAGGGGTAGGGGTAGGGTTAGGGGTAGGGTTAGGGCTAGGGTAAGGCTATGTGCACACGTATTCTGGTACTCTGCGGATTTTTCCGCAGCGGATTTGATAAATCCGCAGTGCAAAACCGCTGCGGATTTACTGCGGATTTACCACGGTTTTTCTGCGGTTTTTCTGCAGATTTCACTGCGGTTTTACAACTGCGTTTTCTATTGGAACAGTTGTAAAACCGCTGCGGAATCTGCAGAAAGAAGTGACATGCTGCGGAATGTAAACCGCTGCGTTTCCACGCAGTTTTTTCCACAGCATGTGCACAGCGTTTATTGTTTCCCATAGCTTTACATTCAACTGTAAACTCATGGGAAACTGCTGCGGACCCGCAGCTGCGGAAACGCTGCTGCGGACCCGCAGCTGCGGAAACGCTGCTGCGGACCCGCAGCTGCGGAAACGCTGCTGCGGACCCACAGCTGCGGAAATGCTGCTGCGGATCCGCAGCGTTTTCCGCAGCGTTTTCCGCAGCGTTTTCCGCAGCGTGTGCACATACCCTTAGAATTAGGCTATGTGCACATGGTGCGGATTTGGCTGCTGATCCGCAGCGGATTGGCCACTGCAGATTCGTAGCAGTGTTCCATCAGGTTTACAGTACCATGTAAACCTATGGAAAACCAAATCCGCTGTGCCCATGGTGCGGAAAATACCACGCAGAAATGCTGCGTTGTATTTTCCGCAGCATGTCAATTCTTTGTGTGGATTCCGCAGCGTTTTACACCTGTTCCTCAATAGCAATCCGCAGGTGTAATCCGCACAAAAAAAACTGGAAATCTGCGGTAAATCTGCATGTAAAATGCAGTGCCTTTTACCTGCGGATTTTTCAAAAATGGTGCGAAAAAAATCTCACACGAATACGCAGCGTGGGCACATAGCCTTAGGGTTAGGGTTGGAATTAGAGTTAGGGTTGGAATTAGGGCCGGGGTTGGAAATAGGGTTAAGATTAGGCTTGTGGTTAGGGCTATGGTTAGGGTTAGGGGTGTGTTGGGGTTAGGGTTGTGGTTAGGGTTAGGATTAGCGTTAGGGTTGGTATCAGGGTTAGGGGTGTGTTGGGGTTAGGGTTGTGGTTAGGGGTGTGTTGGGGTTAGGGTTGTGATTAGGGTTATGGCTAGAGTTGGCATTAGGGTTAGGGGTGTGTTGGGGTTAGAATTGAGGGGTTTCCACTGTTTAGGCACATCAGGGGTCTCCAAACGCAACATGGCGCCACCATTGATTCCAGCCAATCTTGCGTTGAAAAAGTCAAATGGTGCTCCCTCCCTTCCGGGCCCTGACGTGCGCCCAAACAGTGGTTTACCCCCATATATGGGGTACCAGCATACTCAGGACAAACTGGGCAACAACTATTGGGGTCCAATTTCTCCTGTTACCCTTGTGAAAATAAAAAATTGCGGGCTAAAAAATCATTTTTGAGGAAAGAAAAATGATTTTTTATTTTCACAGCTCTGCATTGTAAACTTCTGTGAAGCACTTGGGGGTTCAAAGTGCTCACCACATATCTAGATAAGTTCCATGGGGGGTCTAGTTTCCAAAATGGGGTCACTTTTGGGGGGTTTCTACTGTTTAGGCACATCAGGGGCTCTGCAAATGTAACATGATGCTCGCAGGCCATTCCATCAAAGTCTGCATTCCAAAGCATCACTACTTCCCTTCCAAGCCCCGGCATGTGCCCGAACAGTGGTTTTCCCCCACATATGGGGTATCAGCGTACTCAGGAGAAACTGGACAACAACTTTTAGGGTCAAATTTCTCCTGTTACGCTTGGGAAAATAAAAAACTCAGGGCTAAAAATCATTTTTGAGGAAAGAAAAATTATTTTTTATTTTCACGGCTCTGCGGTATAAACTTTGGTAAAGCACCTGGGGGTTTAAAGTGCTCACAATGTATATAGATAAGTTCCTTGGGGGGTCTAGTTTCCAAAATGGGGTCACTTGTAGGGGAGCTCCAATATTTAGGCACACAGGGGCTCTCCAAACGCGACATGGTGTCCGCTAACGATTGGAGCTAATTTTCCATTCAAAAAGTCAAATGGCGCGCCTTCCCTTCCGAGCCTTGCCGTGCACCCAAACAGTGGTTTACCCCCACATATGAGGTATCGGCATACTCAGGAGAAATTGCCCAACAAATTTTAGGATCCATTTTCTCCTGTTGCCCATGTGAAAATGAAAAAGTTGAGGCTAAAAAAATTTTTTTGTGAAAAAAAAGTACTTTTTCATTTTTATGGATCAATTTGTGAAGCACCTGAGGGTTTAAAGTGCTCACTATGCTTCTAGATAAGTTCCTTGGGGGGTCTAGTTTCCAAAATGGGCTCACTTGTGGGGGAGCTCCAATGTTTAGGCACACAGGGGCTTTCCAAACGTGACATGGTGTCCGCTAACGATGGAGATAATTTTTCATTCAAAAATTCAAATGGCGCTCCTTCCCTTCCGAGCCTTACCATGTGCCCAAACAGTGGTTTACCCCCACATGTGAGGTATACGTGTACTCAGGAGAAATTGCCCAACAAATTTTAGGATCCATTTTATCCTGTTGCCCATGTGAAAATGAAAAAATTGAGGCTAAAATAATTTTTTTGTGAAAAAAAAGTACTTTTTAATTTTTACAGATCAATTTGTGAAGCACCTGGGGGTTTAAAGTGCTCACTATGCCTCTAGATAAGTTCCTTGTGGGGTCTAGTTTCCAAAATGGGGTCACTTGTGGGGGAGCTCCAATGTTTAGGCACACGGGGGCTCTCCAAACGCAACATGGTGTCCGCTAAAGATTGGAGCCAATTTTTTCCTTCAAAAAGTCAAATGGCGCTCCTTCCCTTCCGAGCCCTGCCGTGAGCCCAAACAGTGGTTTACCCCCACATATGAGGTATCAGCGTACTCAGGACAATTTGGACAACAACCTTCGTGGTCCAGTTTCTTCTTTTACCCTTGGGAAAAAAAAAATTGTTTCTAAAAGATCATTTTTGTGACTAAAAATTTAAATGTTCATTTTTTCCTTCCATGTTGCTTCTGCTGCTGTGAAGCACCTGAAGGGTTAATAAACTTCTTGAATGTGGTTTTGAGCACCTTGAGGGGTGCAGTTTTTAGAATGGTGTCACTTTTGGGTATTTTCAGCCATATAGAACCCTCAAACTGACTTCAAATGCGAGGTGGTCCCTAAAAAAAAATGGCTTTGTAAATTTTGTTGTAAAAATGAGAAATCACTGGTCAAATTTTAACCCTTATAACTTCCTAGCAAAAAAAAATTTTGTTTCCAAAATTGTGCTGATGTAAAGTAGACATGTGGGAAATGTTTTCAATTTTCAAAATTTTCGCCAAATTTCCATTTTTTTCACAAATAAACTCAGAAATTATCGACCTAAATTTACCACTAACATGAAGCCCAATATGTCACGAAAAATCAGTCTCAGAACCGCTAGGATCCGTTGAAGCGTTCCTGAGTTATTACCTCATAAAGGGACACTGGTCAGAATTGCAAAAAATGGCCAGGTCATTAAGGTCAAAATAGGCTGGGTCATGAAGGAGTTAATATACCTTTTTTTCCCCAAAAATTCCCCCCCCCAAAAAAAAATATACAGTCTGTTCTGTCAGACTGAGGCCTGTTGAAAATTGATAGTTTGTCAGGCATACGTAGCATAGTTGTGTGTGCTACCCTTGTGCCCCTTTTTTTGGGGGGTGTTTTACATTCACCGAAAAAGACCTCATATATCTGCGTGCTGCAAGTTTGGTCATTGGAGGCCGGTGTATTTTTTTGGGCTGTCTGATAGTCAAATTTGATACAACACTATTTTGCTTAAAAAAAAATTGAAAGGCCACAGATTTGCCAGTGTGGTATTTCTGTGACAGCCGTCATATATCTCTTCTCCAATTTTTGGCATTGGAGGCCGATGTACTTATTTTTTGGCTGTGTGATACTCAAATTCTATACAGCGCTATTTAGCCCCCCCAAAAATTGGAAAGGCCACAGATTTGCCAGTGTGGTATTTCAGATACAGCAGTCATTAGTGTTGAGCATTCCGATACTGCAAGTATCGGGTATCGGCCGATACTTGCTGTATCGGAATTCCGATACCGAGATCCGATACTTTTGTGGTATCGGGTATCGGGTATCGAAACAACATTAATGTAATAATGTGTAAAAGAGAGAATTAAAATAAAAAATATTGCTATACTCACCTCTCCGACGCAGCCCGGACCTCAGCGAGGGAACCGGCAGCGTTGTTTGTTTAAAATTCGCGCGTTTACTTGGTTACGTGAAGTCCCGGCTTGTGATTGGTCGCGGCGGCCATGTTGCCGGGACGCGGACCAATCACAGCAAGCCGTGACGTAATTTCAGGTCCTTGCAGGATTTTAAAATTACGTTCCGGCGTTGTGATTGGGCGCGTCGTGGTCACATGGGCGACGTAACCAATCACAAGCCGGGACGTCACGGGAGGCTGGACACGCGCACATTTTAAAATACGCGCGTCCAGCCTCCCGGCTTGTGATTGGTTGACCGCGATGCAACCAATCACAAGCCGGGACGTCACGGGAGGCTGGACAAGCGCGCATTTTAAAATACGCGCGTGTCCAGCCTCCCGTGATGTCACGGCTTGTGATTGGTTGCGTCGCCCATGTGACTGCGGCGCAACCAATCACAACGCCGGGACGTAATTTTAAAATCCTGCAGGACCTGAAATTACGTCACGGCTTGCTGTGATTGGTCCGCGTCCCGGCAACATGGCCGCCGCGACCAATCACAAGCCGGGACTTCACGTAACCAAGTAAACGCGCAAATTTTAAACAAAGAACGCTGCCGCTTCCCTCGGTAAGGTGCAGGCTGCGTCGGAGAGGTGAGTATAGCAATATTTTTTATTTTAATTCTTTCTTTTACACATTAATATGGTTCCCAGGGCCTGAAGGAGAGTTTCCTCTCCTTCAGACCCTGGGAACCATCAGGAATACCGTCCGATACTTGAGTCCCATTGACTTGTATTGGTATCGGGTATCGGTATCGGATTGGATCCGATACTTTGCCGGTATCGGCCGATACTTTCCGATACCGATACTTTCAAGTATCGGACGGTATCGCTCAACACTAGCAGTCATATATCTCTGCTCCAAGTTTTGGCATTGGAGGCCAGTGTACTTATTTTTTGGCTGTGAGATACTCAAATCCTATACAGCGCTATTTCGCGTAAATTAACTTAAAAAAAAATGAATACAGTCTGTTAGGTCAGGCTGAGGCCTGCCTGGTGTTTGGGTTTGAAAAATCGTAGATTTACTGATCACATATTACTTCGCTACTAATAAAGACATTTGTAATAGTTTGACAGGACCAGAGTTATTATTATTTACCTTATCGAATGTGGGAGGTTCCATTTTTCTTCCCTCTCTCCACATACATATGTGGGGTTGTCTTTCGCGGTGTGTCACTCACAGTGGACACTTCTTATTTATGGGACAGACGGCTGCTCCATTGGGCCTGTGACCGCTGTGCGTTTTTCCGCACATTATTGGGATCACATTACACATTGGTACAAGTCCATGCTAACATATTTATTACTGAATTTTTTGTCATTTTTTTGTTGTTGCTATCCTTTGTGGTAGCCTTTATCATTTGTTTAATAAAGTAATTTTTATAAAAATAACTCTGGTCCTGTCAAACTATTATAATTATTATTGAGTTAATATATGATTTTGAAAAAATCTTTACATTGCTGGTTTCTTTATATATAATAAAGACATTTGTGTTGAGCATTTGAAATAGTGCAGTAGTCCATTTAAAATGGGCAAGGCAAGGGGCAAGGGACGGGGAAGTGGACATGATGCTGATAGTTCATCCAGAGGATGAGGCCGTGGGCAAGGTGAAAGTGGGCAACAACAAAGACCCACATCTTCTTGCTCGACCTTCCTGTCCCAGTTTCTAGGGGACCACAGCACACCACTATTGAAACCAGAGCAGTGTGAAACGGTTGTTGGTTGGATAGCAGATAATGCTTCCAGTCACTTAGCCACCACCACACTTCCACACGGTCAAGTCTGAGTAGCCGTGAGTGTGGCCAGGATATTCCTCACCCTGATCCTCCTTCCTCCCACCATGCCGAGTGCCCTAAGACAACTGATCCCACACTTGGACACTCTGAAGAGCTGTTCAGTTTTCCATTTCAAGATTCAGAAATCTCTGCCGGTCAACTTGAAGTGGGTAAAGATGAGATTGCATGTAGAGCTGCTCAAAACTTTGACCAGCCCTGGTTACACAAAGGTGATGGTGGGAATGTGTCACAAGAGGTGGACGATGATGAGACACAATTGCCAGAAAGTCAGGAGGAGGAGCAGGGTGCGGATGTGGAAGACGAGGTGGTGGATGACATAGTGTCTGACCCAACCTGGCAGGAGGACATGCATAGCGAGGACAGCAGCACAAGTGGGGAAGGAGGCATATCCCCCAACAGCCAGGAAGAAGCATTGTGGTGGCCAAAGACAGAAGGCATGCATCCGTTCCCCGTAACACCAACATGAGTGAAGTTGCTATTCCACCTGTGAGATCTTCCTGAGTCTGGCTATTTTTTAAAGACTCTGCTGATAACCCCAAACAGGCCATTTGCAGCACCTGCCATGCCCTCATCAGCAGGGGTAGCAAAACAACCAGCCTGACCACCACCAGCATGATCAGGCACATGCAAGCAAAGCACCCGACTTTGTGGGCCAAACCCCAGGCTCCAGGACCACTGCCTGCTGGTCATACCACTGCTTCTTCAACTGCTTTGCATAGAAGCCAATCCCCAGTACACTGTGCATGTGAAAATGCCTCTAGCCCTGCACCTGCTGTGCCCCACAGTCAAGCAGCACCATCAGCAAACCCGTCCACGTCCTTGTCCCAGCACAGCGTTCAGTTGTCTATAACCCAGTCTTTGGAATGCAAGCAGAAATACCCAACCAATGCCCCACAGGCCACAGTCCTCAGTTCTAATATTTTTTGCCTTTTTGCGCTAGAAATGTTGCCTTTTAGGCTTGTTGAGATGGAAGCTTTCTGCAACCTGATGGCGGCGGCCATCCCAAGGTACTCGGTCCCCAGTCGCCACTATTTCTCCTGGTGTGCCGTATAGGCATTACACCAGCATGTGTCCCACAACATTACCCGTGCCCTCAACAATGCTGTTATCGGGAAAGTCCACCTAGCAACGGACACGTGGACAAGTGCTTGTGGGAAGGGACGGTACATCTCGCTGACGGCACACTGGGTTAACACAGTGGAAGCCGGGACCCAGACCTTGGGATGGAACACATCCTCTCCACGCTGAGGATTGCTGGCCCTACATCAATCAGGGTTGCCCCTACAGTCTACAGCTCCTGCACCAACTCCTCCTCCTCCTCTTCATCCTCCATGTCTGAAATCAACACATCAGTCAGAAGCTGGAAGCACTGCAGCACTGCCTCAGCCAAGAGGCAACAGGCTGTTCTGAAGCTAATCTGCATAAGTGACAAACCGCACAATGCAGAAGAGTTGTGGACAGCACTGAAAGACCAGTCAGATGTTTGGATGACACCGCTGAACCTACAGCCAGGCATGGTCATGTGTGACAATGGCCGTAACCTCGTGGCGGTTCTGAGGCAATGTGAGCTCACACACGTACCTTGCTTGGCCCATGTGCTAAACCTCGTGGTTCAATGTTTTCTGAAAAGCTTCCAGGAACTGCTGGATCTGCTAGTAAAAGTATGTCGTCTGTCTGCCCATTTCAGAATGTCAGCTACCGCTTCAGCTGCCCTTGCCATGCTTTAGCAGCGGTTTCAGCTTCCAGCTCACTGACTGTTGTGTGATGTCCCCATGCGCTGGAACTCTATGCTGCATATGTTGGAAAGGATTTGTGAGCAGAAGAGGGCTGTTGTTGACTACAAACATCAAAAAGTCCGTTGAATTTCAGGTCAGACTCCACACATAAGACCTCAGGAGTGGACATGGATGTCAGACATATGCAACATCCTCCAAAATTTTGAGGACTGCACCAAGGTGGTGAGCGACGATGACGCCATAATTAGCATCACGATCCCGCTTCTCAGCATTCTGAAAAACTCTCTGCTCACAATCAAAGAGAATGCATTGCAGGCCGAGCACGAGGACATGGAGCAAGGAAACATACAGGGGGATTACACTCAGCCCAGCCTCAAATCTTCTCAACATGGATTGGTAGGCTATGAGGAGGAGGAGGAGGAGGAGGAGGAGGAGGAGGAAGAAGAACAGGAGCTACTTTCATGCGCTATAGATGGTACTACAAACACATCTGTATTAGCTTCTGTTCAACGGGGATTTCCTGAGGACAGGGAAGAGGAGGATGAGGATGAGGAGGACAGCATGGTCAGTCGTCCTGTGGGTGAGAACACGGAAGTCTTGCCTGTTAGCAATCTGGCACGCATGGCTGACTTTATGTTGTGCTGCATTTCATGTGATCCTCGGATTATCAAAATTTTGGGTGACACTCATTACTGGTTAGTGACACTTCCAGACCCACGCTACAAGGAGAACCTTCAATCTCTTCTGTCTGAGGCAGAGACAGAAAATTCCCATGTGAGAATGCTGGCAGCAGACGTCAGAGTTTGTTGTACAACCAAGGACTCCAAGCGAGAGAGACAGAAGTACAATCCAGCTCAGGCAGGGGAACAATGGCCAAGTTCTGGGACAGTTTTCTCAGACCCTCCCATCGTGGTGGCACAGAGGCATGGGGTGTTGTCACAAGAAGTGGAATGTTTGGCAAGCTGGTGAGGGAGTACCTTGCAGATCGTACAAACGTTCTCCGTGATTCCTCTATGCCTTTTAATTATTGGGTATCCAAGCAGGACACGTGGCATGAACTGGCTTTCTACACCTTGGAGGTCCTGGCCTGCCCTGCTGCTAGCGTTCTGTCACAGAGAGTTTTTGGTGCCGCTGGTGGAATTATCACAGATAAGCGTATCCGCCTGTCAACTGAAAATGCTGACAGGCTGACTCTTATCAAAATGAACAAGGCCTGGATTGGGAAAGACTTCTGTACACCACCAAGTGAAAACAGCGAAACATAACCTCATATATACTCTCTCTTTTGGGGAGGTGTATTCTCATGCACCTCTTCACAACCACACATGGGTATATGCTTCCAGATTTAGTCTGTTTGTTTTTATCCTCCTCCTTATCCTCATCCTCCTCATCCAGAACCACTATATCACCAGGGTGAACGTGGTCTGTACGGTGCATTGTGGCCAAGGGGCCTGTGATGGCACTCTTTTAATAAAAAAAAAAAGGATTTTACATTGGGGAATTGGGCATGACATTACATTGGGAAGACTTCTTAACTCTGTCTCCTGCAATCTGTCCTGTACCAGCCACTAGATCACCAGGGTGAACGTGCTCTGTACTGTTATAGGCTGTTGAAGTTTGGCCTAGGGGCATGCGATGGCACTAGTGTATTTTTAAAAAAGGTACCCCCATTGGGGATTTGTTTGGCAGATCATGCACTGCATTAAAAGTCTCAGAGACCCACACCACTACATTGGCCCTAATTCTTAACTCTATCTCCTGCAATGTCTCTTCCTTATCTCCGACGACATGACCAGGGTGCACATGCTCAGTATTGTTATAGGCTGGTGATTTTTGGGCACAGGGGCTGTGAAGGCACTATTTCATTTTGTAAAAACAGGTCCCCACATTGGGGATTTGGGCATTACATTAGATTGGGCCTACTTCTTAAGTCTGTCTCCTGCAATGTGTCCTTTAACTGCCACTAGATGACCAGGGTGAATGTGGTCTGTACGGGGCATTTAGGTCTAGGGGGCTGTGATGGCACTATTTTAATCAGTCCAAAAAGGACCCCCACATTGGGGAATTTGGCATGGCATTCCATTTGGCCTACTTCTTAACTCTGTCTCCTGCAATGTCTCTTGTTTAACTGCCACTAGATCACCAGGGTGAACGTGCTTTGTACTGTTATAGGCCGGTGAAGTTTGGTCAAGGGGAGCTGTGATGGCACTAGTCTATTTTTTACAAAAGGTACCCCCCATTGGTGAAACCACTTCCTTGTTGGCAAACACTTCATAACATTTATGTACCTTAAAGAGCTCACTTGAAAAGCTCCTTTTTGTGTTGCCTGGTTGCTAACATTGGACACAATACACTTCATATAAATTTGATAAAGCAATGCTGTTACTTTGCCTCAGTAGTTCATTAAAAATATAGCTTTGTCCACTATATTAGTTTCTCTCCATGCGAGCCTTAACTTTGTCTGCCTCAAAAGTACAAATGGAGAATATACAAAAGGCGAATTGTAAACAAGATTGAAATACTGTATACCGAATGCATTCAGACAATCACATACCTGCATTTCTTGTAAAACATTTAGAGATGTGACAGACAATGCTCATAGTGACACAATCTTGATAAATGTTTGTTTATTCACTTCACAAACAGTTCTAAGCCTCTATATGTTTGCTGTTTGTCATTGTAAAACATTAAGGTTTACTGAAACTATGCCGGTGGTGGTTTGATCGAAATCCTTGTGGCTTTTTTTCTAGGGGTTTATGGCCTCTCGTTTGATGACTCCATGATATCTCAGTTTCATCCAACCTTGAAAAGTGGCCACTTGAAGGTGTGGGTGAAACTAGAGTTACTACATAGTGTTATTCACTATATAAGACCAGAGAAACATGACTAAGACAGATGCCAAAACTGGGGTACCTGTACTTGTACAGTGTGCTGATATCTGCATAATTGGGGACACCCATGCAGTGTAGGTAATCTCCCAGGGGTTCTCTGTTTTGGTGTTGCTTCTCTGATTTTCCAGACGGATGATGTTTAAATGTTTAAAAGCCTCTTGATGATGATCTAACTATACTGTATGTAGTTAACCATCATATATACATAATCACTGTATTTATTTAATCCTTATATGTACTTATTAACCTGTGTATGTTAACACATACAAAAGTGTATGCACTCACACTATTCAATCATACTATTCCTTGAATTTTGTAGTTTGCAATAAAATTGCCGTGTATTGCAAATATTTGCCTTTTTTAAAGCCGTATCTACACCTTAGTGTTAAAAACATGTCAAATAAAATAACACAATTCTCCTGTAAATAATTGTGCAAAGAGGGAACCATCATACCATTAAAAAATACGAGTGAATTTTCCTGGGCCCATCCAGTATGTGGATTCCAAGGCCTAGTGGGGTGCATATGACTGACTATGCAGCAGGGCTGGCCTTGCCACCAATGCGTAAAACCAAGGAGTACGGGAGTACAACATGCATATTGTGAAGTGGATTTTCCTGGGCCCATCCAGTATGTGGGTTCCAAGGCCTAATGGGGTGCATATGACTGACTATGCAGCAGGGATGGCCTTGCCACCAATGTGCAAAACCAAGGAGTATGGGAGTACAAAATGTATATTGTGAAGTGGATTTTCATGGGCACATCCAGTATGTGGGTTCCAAGGCCTAATGGGGTGCATACGACTGACTATGCAGCAGGGCTGGCCTTGCCGCCAATGTATAAAACAAAGGAGTATGGAGCACAAAATGCATATTGTGAAGTGGATTTTCCTGGGCCCATCCAGTATGTGGGTTCAAAGGCTTACTGGGGTGCATAAGAATTGGTAGCAGGGCAGGCCTTGAATTCAATGCAACACTTTTCCAGGAGTCCCCCCTGGACATCTTATGACAGGGGTATTGTGGTGCGTCAGAATTCTTGGCAGCCCATCCACTCACAGCATAGGCTACAACAGCTTAGGAGACCCACTGTTTCATTATGGCCCTTTAAGAAGATTAATGCCGCCTGATGCACCAGTAAAAATAGGCTCTGTGGCTTTAAGAGTCCCTCCTTCGTAAATGAAACAAGATGGGTCTGCTTATGTGTCACACACCACATGGCCAGCTAGGGGTGTTAAATGTTACAATGACATTTCCCAGTGAATGCATTTGTAGTGGTTGAAAGCAATGTTAAAGTTGAAACACGCTACAAAAATGCAGCGTCTGAACTACGCCTAAGTGGGGGAGGAAATTTTCGGTCTGGGGTGAAATATTTGGCCTTACAGGCAAGTCATTAACCTGCAAAGGATGTACCTTGACATATTTCCAAGCAAAACCCATTTTGATTTAGTTTTTATGTGTTTTTTGTGGCACCAGGAAAAATGGCATGAATCTCGGGGAAAAATGATTAAGGCTGTGAACTAGGAGTCAGGAATGCTTCCAGGGGCGATCCCCATGATGTGCCTGTGTCATTTGAGCAGTGTTTCCATCATTTTCAGATGTTTTTAGACCTTAAAAGGACCCCCGGGGGGGATCGTGGTAAAAATACTCGGGTCTCCCATAGACACCTGAGTATTCCAATTTGCTCGACCGGAGCAACGAGCACCCGAGCATTTTAGTGCTTGCCCATCACTAATAATGATTAAATACTCTGCAGTCATTAAATAAATAGCATAGTGCATTAAAATTATATACGGTATGTAGTTAACATGTTTTTGATCAAAAAAATGCAAAAGCCATCACACCCTTCACGGTGACTGTAATTAGGACAGTCCTAACTCTAATATTAAAAACCTTACCTTTTGTCAAGTGACATGCATGTGGATAAGGGCTGAGAAGGACAGGGCTCAACTAGTGGACACAAAGCCATGGGAGGCCACATCAATATAATGCCCAGCTCAAGGAAAGGCTTTTTTTTTGTCAAATAATGACCCTGTCCAATTGAAGTAATGACATGAAATTCAGCTTTGTAGGAATCACACAGTTCTTTTTTAATTGTATTAATACAGCAAATGTTCCTTCAAAGTGTTTCCTTTGTATGTGAACGTTCTTGCATCATCTCTCACATTTATATACTTTTCAATATATTGTACAATAACTTCTCTAAACTTTATAAAGTTTAAATTCAATTTTTAATTTTTAAGCATTTTAGCCCCTAGAGATTTTCAGAACTCAGGCTGTACATACAGTACCCAGGAAGAGATTGTAGAAATTGATACTTCCATGCACTTTGTTGGCCTCAAGCTTATAAGCTTATAATAAAGTCTGAAGCATTTAAAATAATGTGTTTTAAGAATTATTTTTTTTCCAGTAATGTCTAAATGCTGGTCAATTCCTAAAGCAATAATAATTCTTACATTTATTTTAGACAATTTGAAATATCAGCTCTCTTTTCTGCAATGGCAAGAACGGATTAACTATTTAGCTGTATATAAATAATATAGTTATAAAAGAACTGTCACCAAATTTACTAATACAAATCTTATTCAATAATAAATGGAACCTGTCGGTCAGATAACGCTATAAACCTTCAGATTAACCCTATATGAAGGTGCTCGGCTGCTGTACTAAAGTGTGGCACCTGAGAGAAAATTAACATTATTTCTCCCGGGAGCTACTGGCTTTCAGTCATACCGGCGTGCCGGTGTTACTCCACTTATCGGTCACCATACTGTGAGTGGCGGCTGTAAGCACACTCTGGCACATTGACTGACAGCCAGTGTAGCACTGAAGCACTGATGAGCGAGCTGTCATTCACAGTGCCTGACTGGGATTGCAACCACAGCTCACAGTATAGTGAATGATAACTGGATCCACACTGGCACACCTGTATGACTGAAAGCCAGTGACTCCTGGGAGAAATTAAGTTAAATTAAGTTTTTTTTCAGGTTCTACTTTTTCACTACAGCAGACGGACACCTTCTTTTCGCTATTAACATGCAGATTAAACCTATGTTTGCAAGTTAATAGCATTTTCCTACCTGACAGGTTTAAATATCTGATATTAAAATAAGCAATCAATAAATGGAGCTTCAGCCCTACGTACATGGATATTCAGTGTAAATATACCAGTCTAACCAGATGTAAGATACACTTTAAATCATTTTTATATTTCGAATTGGATTATTCGGAGACATATCTAATTCAACTTAAAGGTATATTTCAGTTTGGGCAAATTAAATTCAACAGCTAGAACGGGACTGAAAAGAGACTATATGTTTTACATGCATAGTCTGTTATGACCCCAATGGCGAGGGTCTCAGAGGAACGTGGAAGTCTGCAGAATACAAAAATCCAGCTCATAGGGCAGTGGTAACTGGGTTGACCATATATCTACTCCTAACGCCAACACTAGAAGTAGCCGGGGATCATTCCTACGTTGATTCTAGATGACACGCGCCAACCGGAGAATCTAGCTACCCCTAGTAGAGGAAAACAAAGACCTTTCTTGCCTCCAGAGAAGGGGACCCCAAAGCTGGATAGAAGCCCCCCACAAATAATGACGGTGAGGTAAGAGGAAATGACAAACACAGAAATGAACCAGGTTTAGCACAGAGAGGCCCGCTTACTGATAGCAGAATAAAGAAAGGTAACTTATATGGTCAACAAAAACCCTATCAAAATCCACACTGGAAATTCAAGAACCCCCGAACCGTCTAACGGTCCGGGGGGAGAACACCAGCCCCCCTAGAGCTTCCAGCAAAGGTCAGGATATAGATTAGGAACAAGCTGGACAAAAATACAAAACCAAAACAAATAGCAAAAAGCAAAAGGCAGACTTAGCTGATATAACTGGAACCAGGATCAGTAGACAAGAGCACAGCAGACTAGCTCTGATAACTACGTTGCCAGGCATTGAACTGAAGGTCCAGGGAGCTTATATAGCAACACCCCTAACTAACGACCCAGGTGCGGATAAAAGGAATGACAGAAAAACCAGAGTCAAAAAACTAGTAACCACTAGAGGGAGCAAAAAGCAAATTCACAACAGTACCCCCCCCTTAGTGAGGGGTCACCGAACCCTCACCACGACCACCAGGGCGATCAGGATGAGCGGCATGAAAGGCACGAACTAAATCGGCAGCATGAACATCAGAGGCGACCACCCAGGAATTATCCTCCTGACCATAGCCCTTCCACTTGACCAGGTACTGAAGCCTCCGCCTGGAGAGGCGAGAATCCAAGATCTTCTCCACCACGTACTCCAACTCGCCCTCAACCAACACCGGAGCAGGAGGCTCAGCAGAAGGAACTACAGGCACAATGTACCGCCGCAACAAGGACCTATGAAATACATTGTGAATAGCAAACTACACAGGAAGATCCAGACGAAAAGATACAGGATTAAGGATTTCCAATATCTTGTAAGGCCCAATAAAACGAGGTTTAAATTTGGGAGAGGAGACCTTCATAGGAACAAAGCGGGAAGAAAGCCATACCAAATCCCCAACGCGTAGTCGGGGACCCACACCGCGACGGCGGTTGGCAAAGCGCTGAGCCTTCTCCTGTGACAACTTCAAGTTGTCCACCACATGATTCCAGATCTGCTGCAACCTATCCACCACAGAATCCACCCCAGGACAGTCAGAAGGCTCCACATGACCCGAAGAAAAGCGAGGATGGAAACCAGAGTTGCAGAAAAAAGGCGAAACCAAGGTGGCGGAACTAGCCCGATTATTAAGGGCAAACTCAGCCAATGGCAAGAATGTCACCCAATCGTCCTGATCAGCAGAGACAAAACACCTCAAATAAGCCTCCAAAGTCTGATTGGTTCGCTCCGTCTGTCCATTAGTCTGAGGATGGAAAGCAGACGAAAACGACAAATCAATGCCCATCCTACTACAAAAGGATCGCCAGAACCTGGAAACGAACTGGGATCCTCTGTCTGACACAATATTCTCAGGGATGCCGTGCAAACGAACCACGTTCTGGAAAAACACAGGAACCAGATCGGAAGAGGAAGGCAGCTTAGGCAAAGGAACCAAATGGACCATCTTGGAGAAGCGATCACATATCACCCAGATAACGGACATGCCCTGAGATAGCGGAAGATCAGAAATGAAATCCATGGAGATATGTGTCCAAGGTCTCTTCGGGACAGGCAAGGGCAAGAGCAAACTGCTGGCACGAGAACAGCAAGGCTTAGCTCGAGCACAAGTCCCACAGGACTGCACAAATGACCGCACATCCCTTGACAAGGAAGGCCACCAAAAGGACCTGGCCACCAGATCTCTGGTGCAAAAAATTCCCGGGTGACCTGCCAACACCGAGGAATGAACCTCGGAAATGACTCTGCTGGTCCACTTATCCGGGACAAACAGTCTGTCTGGTGGACAAGACTCAGGCCTATCAGCCTGAAATCTCTGCAACACACGTCGCAGATCCGGAGAAATAGCTGACAAGATAACTCCATCTTTAAGAATACCAACAGGATCAGTGACTCCAGGAGCATCAGGCACAAAGCTCCTGGAAAGAGCATCGGCCTTCACATTCTTTGAACCTGGTAAATACGAGACAACAAAATCAAAGCGGGAGAAAAACAATGACCAGCGGGCCTGTCTCGGATTAAGGCGTTTAGCAGACTCGAGATACATCAGATTTTTGTGATCAGTCAAGACCACCACACGATGCTTAGCACCCTCGAGCCAATGACGCCACTCCTCAAATGCCCATTTCATGGCCAACAACTCCCGATTGCCCACATCATAATTTCGCTCGGCAGGCGAAAACTTCCTAGAGAAAAAGGCACAAGGTTTCATAACAGAGCAACCAGGGCCTCTCTGCGACAAAACGGCCCCTGCCCCAATCTCCGAAGCATCCACCTCAACCTGAAAGGGAAGTGAGACGTCAGGCTGGCACAAAACAGGCGCCGAAGTAAACCGGCGTTTCAACTCCTGGAAAGCCTCCACGGCAGCAGGAGCCCAGTTAGCTACATCGGAGCCCTTCTTGGTCATATCCGTCAAAGGTTTCACAATGCTAGAAAAATTAGCGATAAAACGACGGTAGAAGTTAGCGAAGCCCAAGAACTTCTGAAGACTCTTAACTGACGAGGGCTGAGTCTAATCAAGAATAGCTCGGACCTTGACTGGGTCCATCTCCACAGCAGAAGGGGAAAAAATGAACCCCAAAAAGGGAACCTTCTGTACACCAAAGAGACACTTTGAGCCCTTGACAAACAAAGAATTTTCACGCAAAATTTTAAAGACCAACCTGACCTGCTCCACATGCGAATCCCAATTATCAGAAAAAACCAAAATATCATCCAGATAAACAATCAAAAATTTATCCAGATACTTCCGGAAAATGTCATGCATAAAGGACTGAAAAACTGAAGGCGCATTGGAGAGCCCAAAAGGCATCACTAAGTACTCAAAATGACCTTCGGGCGTATTGAATGCGGTTTTCCATTCATCACCTTGCTTAATGCGCACAAGGTTGTACGCACCACGAAGGTCTATCTTGGTGAACCACTTGGCACCCTTAATCCGGGCAAACAAGTCAGACAACAGCGGCAAAGGATACTGAAATTTGACAGTGATCTTATTCAAAAGCCGATAATCAATACAAGGTCTCAAAGATCCGTCCTTTTTTGCCACAAAAAAGAATCCCGCACCAAGAGGGGAAGAAGACGGACGAATATGTCCCTTCTCCAGAGACTCCTTGATATATGAACGCATAGCGGTATGTTCAGGTACCGACAGATTAAACAGTCTTCCCTTAGGAAACTTACTGCCCGGGATCAAATCTATAGCACAGTCACAGTCCCTATGAGGAGGCAGTGCACTGGACTCAGACTCACTGAAGACATCCTGATAATCAGACAAATACTCCGGAACTTCCGAAGGCGTAGAAGAAGCAATAGACACAGGCAGGGAATCCCCATGAATACCACGACAGCCCCAACTTGAGACTGACATAGCCTTCCAGTCCAGGACTGGATTATGGGTCTGTAACCATGGCAGCCCTAAAACAACCAAATCATGCATTTTATGTAAAACCAGGAAACGTATCACCTAGCGGTGTTCAGGATTCATGCACATGGTAACCTGTGTCCAATACTGCGGTTTATTTGCTGCCAATGGTGTAGCATCAATACCCCTAAGAGGAATAGGATTTTCTAATGGTTCAAGAGTAAAACCACAGCGCTTAGCAAATGAGAGATCCATGAGACTCAGGGCAGCACCTGAATCTACAAACGCCATGACAGGATAAGATGACAGTGAGCAAATCAAAGTTACAGACAGAATAAATTTAGGTTGCAAATTACCAACGGTGACAGGACTAACAACCTTAGCTATACGTTTAGAGCATGCTGAGATAACATGTGTAGAATCACCACAGTAGTAGCACAAGCCATTCTGGCGTCTATGAATTTTCCGCTCATTTCTAGTCAGGATTCTATCACATTGCATTAAATCAGGTGTCTGTTCAGACAACACCATGAGGGAATTTGCGGTTTTTCTATCACATTGCACCGAATTAGGTGTCTGTTCAGACAACACCATGAGGGAATTTGCGGTTTTGCGCTCCCGCAACCGCCGGTCAATTTGAATAGCCAGTGCCATAGTATCATTCAGACCTGTGGGAATGGGAAAACCCACCATAACATTCTTAATGGCTTCAGAAAGGCCATTTCTAAAATTAGCGGCCAGTGCACACTCGTTCCAATGTGTCAGCACGGACCATTTCCGAAATTTTTGGCAATACACTTCAGCCTCGTCCTGCCCCTGAGACATAGCCAGCAAGGCCTTTTCTGCCTGAATCTCAAGATTGGGTTCCTCATAAAGTAAACCGAGCGCCAGAAAAAACGCATCAAGATCAGCCAATGCCGGATCTCCTGGCGCCAGCGAAAAAGCCCAATCCTGAGGGTCGCCCCGTAAGAACGAAATAACAATTTTTACTTGCTGAGCAGAATCTCCAGATGAACAGGGTCTCAGGGACAAAAACAATTTACAATTATTCACGAAATTCCTAAACTTAAACCTGTCTCCGGAAAACAGTTCAGGAATCGGTATTTTAGGTTCTGACCTAGGATTTCTGATAACATAGTCTTGTATGCCCTGCACACGAGTAGCCAGCTGGTCTACACTTGTAATCAAGGTCTGGACATTCATGTCTGCAGCAAGCATAGCCACTCTGAGGTAAAGGGGAAGAAGAAAAAAAAAAAAAACTCAGAATCTTCTTTCTTATAATCCCTCTTCTGCAATGCATTAAACATTTAATACTGGCCTGGCAAACTGTTATGACCCCAATGGCGAGGGTCTCAGAGGAACGTGGAAGTCTGCAGAATACAAAAATCCAGCTCATAGGGCAGTGGTAACTGGGTTGACCATATATCTACTCCTAACGCCAACACTAGAAGTAGCCGGGGATCATTCCTACGTTGATTCTAGATGACACGCGCCAGCCGGAGAATCTAGCTACCCCTAGTAGAGGAAAACAAAGACCTTTCTTGCCTCCAGAGAAGGGGACCCCAAAGCTGGATAGAAGCCCCCCACAAATAATGACGGTGAGGTAAGAGGAAATGACAAACACAGAAATGAACCAGGTTTAGCACAGAGAGGCCCGCTTACTGATAGCAGAATAAAGAAAGGTAACTTATATGGTCAACAAAAACCCTATCAAAATCCACACTGGAAATTCAAGAACCCCCGAACCGTCTAACGGTCCGGGGGGAGAACACCAGCCCCCCTAGAGCTTCCAGCAAAGGTCAGGATATAGATTAGGAACAAGCTGGACAAAAATACAAAACCAAAACAAATAGCAAAAAGCAAAAGGCAGACTTAGCTGATATAACTGGAACCAGGATCAGTAGACAAGAGCACAGCAGACTAGCTCTGATAACTACGTTGCCAGGCATTGAACTGAAGGTCCAGGGAGCTTATATAGCAACACCCCTAACTAACGACCCAGGTGCGGATAAAAGGAATGACAGAAAAACCAGAGTCAAAAAACTAGTAACCACTAGAGGGAGCAAAAAGCAAATTCACAACAATAGTCACTCTCAGGACCGGACTGGCCATCTGGCAATTCTGGCAAATGCCAGAAGGGCCTGTCTGGTCATGGGCTGCCTTGTCGCTACACTGCTAACAGAATTGGTGTTCTCAAGACACCCATACTGTTAAGAGTTGTGATGGAGCACAAAGTCGCTGACTCTGTCACTTACCCCAGCAGGCCACTGATATCATTAGAAATATTGGTCTTGTAGAAAATCTTCCTTTCCTCCATCCAGGGTAATATTAATAATATATCCCATCTGGTTCATGGGACGGGGACAACATGGGCCTGTGTGATTTCAAATGCCAGGGCTGAATTTCAGCCCCAGTCCATACCTGGTCACTCTGCCTTGTGCCCTCAATTGTCTAGCCTCTGGCTCCTTAGATCGGAGGGCCATTTCTCTTGGTTCCAAGTAGGTTGCCGCTGTGGTATGAGGAGTGCTATGGTGAGTCTAGACCATACCTTCATTGCCTTGGAAAGAAGAAAGACATGGATGGTGAGAATTATACTTTTAGTAAGAAAAAGGAATGAAACACATAGTTGAGCAGACGAGTCAGTGGGAGTCAAACAGGGGACATCAGGTAGGGTGACTATGCATGAAATCGTATAGTCACTTTTTTAGACCAAACATGGAGTATTACTTTAAGGTTGGTCATACAGTTTTAGGAGCGATATTGTAGATGTTAGTTTTGCTGGAGGTAAAGTTGCTGTTTGTGACAATTTTTGTAAAAATTTTGCATGTGCTATTAACTAGTGTTGAGCATTCCGATGCTGCAAGTATCGGGTATCGGCCGATACTTGCTGTATCGGAATTCCGATACCGGGATTCCGATAATCTTGTGGTATCGGGTATCGGGTATCGGAACAACATTAATGTTAAAATGTGTAAAATAGAGAATTAAAATAAAAAATATCGCTATACTCACCTGTCCGACGCAGCCGGGACCTCAGCGCAGGAACCGGCAGCGTTGTTTGTTTAAAATTCCCGCTTTTACATGGTTACGCGAAGTCCCGGCTTGTGATTGGTCAGGGCGGCCATGTTGCCGGGCCGCGGACCAATCACAGCAAGCCGTGACGAAAATACGTCACGGCTTGCTGTGATTGGTCCGCGTCCCGGCAACATGGCCGCCATTAACCAATCACAAGCCGTGACGTCACGGGAGGCTGGAAACGCGCTCATTTTAAAAAGGGCGCGTGTCCAGCCTCCCGTGACGTCACGGCTTGTGATTGGTTGCGTCGCGGTCAACCAATCACATGCCGGGAGGCTGGACACGCGCCCATTTCAAAATGAGCGCGTCCAGCCTCTCGGCTTGTGATTGGTTGATCGCGGCGCAACCAATCACAAGCCGTGACGTCACGGGAGGCTGGACACGCGCCCATTTTAAAATGAGCGCGTGTCCAGCCTCCCGTGACGTCCCGGCTTGTGATTGGTCAGGGCGGCCATATTGCCGGGACGCGGACCAATCACAGCAAGCCGTGACGTAATTTCGTCACGGCTTGCTGTGATTGGTCCGCGTCCCGGCAACATGGCCGACCTGACCAATCACAAGCCGGGAATTCACGTAACCAAGTAATAGCGCGATTTTTAAACAAACAACGCTGCCGGTTCCCTCGCTGAAGTCCCGGCTGCGTCGGTGAGGTGAGTATAGCGATATTTTTTATTTTAATTCTTTCTTTTACACATTTATATGGTTCCCAGGGCCTGAAGGAGAGTTTCCTCTCCTTCAGACCCTGGGAACCATCAGGGATACCGTCCGATACTTGAGTCCCATTGACTTGTATTGGTATCGGGTATCGGTATCGGATTGGATCCGATATTTTGCCGGTATCGGCCGATACTTTCCGATACCGATACTTTCAAGTATCGGACGGTATCGCTCAACACTACTATTAACATTTTTTCACCTGTCTAGAGATATCAAGAGATTTTTGCTCTTCAGTCTACTACAGCTAGATTGAGCAAAAAGCACAAGTGCAAAATACTGCTGTAGCAGCCACTCACAGATCTCCCAATTCATGGGAGGGGGGTTACCTAATATTGAAATTGCGCACAGATGAAGTTTGCATAGGGCACCAGTCACACAGCTATGTGTGATGCACAGTGTCTTGCTTACAGCCTATTGTTGATGCCCATACTATTAGATCAGGCGGGCTGCCCTGCACTATACGAGTGCACTCCATATCACAGATACCCCAAAACATCCAACCAACAGTAAAGGATTTGGCTGAACCCTGCAAAAAGATGAAAAAATGTGTATTATGCTAGGTTCACATTGCGCTAGGTGAGTCCGTCTAATGGACACGTTTTAAAGTAATGAAAACGCAATATAACGCACATACTAACACGCCCATAGACTTGCATTGTCTGACGCATCGTGACACATGCCAAAATTGGCATGCGTTTGTAACATAACGTTTTTTTCTGATGGACCTTGGAACGCAGCTTGCAGCTTTTTCGGGTCCGGCCAAGCTAACGCAATACTAACGGAAGCGTTAATTCTGCCATTGATGGCTATGGCAAATGCAGCCAGACGCAAATCATAAAAAATTTCCAAATAGAACTATACGTTTTAATAGCGTTTGAGGGTGGTCCATGTGGTCTTGTGACAAGAAATATGATTTCGGCCATTAATGTCCCTAGCACACTGAGGCCTGCTGCACGTGAGAGAGAAAGTGTCTTGCAAGAGATCACAGGAAATGTAAGTACATTTGTATATATTATATATCTCTGTATACATCATGGGAGTCTGTATTGTCCGTCGGATGTGTGTGTACTAAAAATGTATTGCTTTGTTGCAGATGTCGGATAGTGAGGGAAGCAGCAGCAGCAGCGTGTCTGCGGTTTTTGCTTCCCAGTCGGTAGGCTTGCACTAAAACCACAAAAAGTTGTGTGAAACTCCAGTGTATTGAGCTAAGCACGTGTATAATCATGTTTTTATTGCAAATAGGAGTCTTCGGAGCCCAAGGCTGCTAGGCCCCCCCCCAAAAAAACAGGCAAAACCCACAAAGGTACATGGCACACATTTTTAGTTTTGCAGGCATAATTTATTGATCCAAGAAATGTAGTTTTATTTTTTTCCATTTGCATACACAATAGGTTGTGGCACACGGAGGACACAAGAGAAAGAAGGTTCCTCGCCGTCTGTCGTCGCCACAACTGCCAGTGGTAAATATAAAACTAGAAATTTTCTATCCAATATTTATCTACAATCTATCTATTCACTTTCTATCTACTATATCTATAAACTATCTATCCACTATCTATCTCGCTCTCTCTATCTTTCGCTCTATCTATCTATCTATCTATCTATCTATCTATCTATCGCTCTATCGCTCTATCTATGTATCCATCTATCTATGTATCTATCTATCGTTCTATCAATGTATCTATATATCTATGTATCTATCTATCGCTCTATCTATGTATCTATCTATCTATCTATCTATCTATGTATCTATCAGTCTATCTATCTATGTATCTATCTATCTATCTATCTATCTATCTATCTATCTATCTATCTATCTATCTATCTATCTCTGTATCTATCAGTCTAGCCATCAAGTGAAATTGAACCTTTCAACGTAATGTTTTGTGTTTACATAGTCCAAGTCAGCGACCAAAAAAAAAAGGATTGTGGTTGACGAAGAGCCGTTGACCATTCACAACGAGACACTGATCAACCTTGTGGAAGCCAACCCCTCAATATGGGACCAAAGCGACAGCTCCCACCATGACATCGTGAAGAACCGAAAGTTGTGGGATCAAATTATATGTCACTTCGATCCCCGATACATGGAGAAGTCGTCAACCTCAAAGAAAAAAAATGGTAAATATTGGTGATGTTAAATTGCAAAATGTAAAGAAAGCAAACAGTCAAACCGTTTTTTGTTTTTTTTTTAAATGTAAATCTTAGAAAACTATCAAACAAAAAATTTATCTTTTTCTCTCCTATCTATCTGCAATCTACCTATCCACTTGTTGTCTACTATCTATATCTCACTCTCAACTATCTATACACTATTTCTAAACTATTTATCATCTATCATCTATCTATCATCTAGCATCTATCTAATAACTACTATCTATCAACTATCTATCTACAATCTATATATTAACTATCTTAACTAACTATCCACTATTTTTAAACTATCAATATAAGAACTATCTACCTACTATTTATATAACTTTTTTTTTTTTTAATCTTTTTTTAAAATTTAAAGCCGATGCGGTCCATACCCGTTGGAAATCGATAAGGGATCACTTTGTCCGTGACTACCGCAACAGTCAAAATCCACCAAGCGGATCAGGTGCCAAACGGGTGACCCCATATGTGCATTACGACCAATTGCTCTTTCTGCAAAAAACAGTGTCTCAGCGCTCGTAAGTACAAATAGGTCTGTGTGCGAGACAAAATAGTTTAATTAAAGAAAATAATTAATTTTTTTTGGGGGGTTACAGCACGATATGCAGTACCGCAGCGCCTAGACAGGCAGAGGAACTGGAGCCATCTCCACTGGAACCAAGCCAGCAGACAGGTGCTAAAGATGTGTCTGGCATCAGCGAGCCACGATCTGTGGAGAGAAGCACTGTTGCTTCTGGTGTGAGTGCCCGTTTGCAATCACAGCGTGGACAGAAGCGAGCATCACAAAAAGATGAAGCTGATGCCATTATTGTGGCCTCCAACGGGTGGAGGACATGTGTTGTAGTGAACTCAAAGACCTGAGGCGGGAAATTACCGACTTGCAATCCCGCGAGTCTGTATATTCTGCAAATGAGTGGAAGCTCCTTTTTTTGTTCTATGTGCCTGTAGCTCAAAATATGCCGGCACACAGAAACCTTATGTTTAGACCCCCTGAGGAAGCGATAATGATTGAACGCGAAATGCGCGTTGGGGTACGTGACCCAGGACTCAGACAGGACTTCTTTACACACATGGGTAATTCACTTGTTTATTTATATGCTATTACCGGTATATTTGTGACATGTGGTGATTCTTAGAATACCGCTAATATGAAGCATACCACTTGGTCTAATCATCGCAAGCCTTAAATAGCATACCTCATGTGTGGATGGCATTTACTTCTGTACGTATGATTTAAAACAGTGTCTATTATACTTACCCCTGTCCTGTTTTTGCACCTGGATCATTTTGATGTATTCATGGATGTAGTTGCTACGTATTTTTTTACTAATTATTTATTATTGTATGGTACACTGGTGTTTATGTGACCGATCTTTTTCAATAAATACAACTTTTTGTGAACCTTTATTGGCCAGTTTTGACTCTCGGTTCTCCTTTTATATCACTACCTATCCACTTGTTGTCTACTATCTATATCTCAACTCTCAACTATCTATACACTATTTCTAAACTATTTCTCTATCATCTATCTATCATCTATCATCTATCTAATAACTACTATCTATCAACTATCTATCTACAATCTATATATTAACTATCTTAACTAACTATCCACTATTTTTAAACTATCAATATAAGAACTATCTACCTACTATTTATATATCTTTTTTTTTTAATCTTTTTTTAAAATTTAAAGCCGATGCGGTCCTACTCCATACCCGTTGGAAATCGATAAGGGATCGCTTTGTCCGTGACTACCGCAACAGTCAAAATCCACCAAGCGGATCAGGTGTCAAACGGGTGACCCCGTATGTGCATTACGACCAATTGCTCTTTCTGCAAAAAACTGTCTCAGCGCTCGTAAGTACAAATAGGTCTGTGTGCAAGACAAAATAGTTTAATTAAAGAAAAAAAATAATTTTTGGGGGGGGTTAAAGCACGATATGCAGTACCGCAGCGCCTAGACAGGCAGAGGAACTGGAGCCATCTCCACTGGAACCAAGCCAGCAGACGGGCGCTGAAGATGTGTCTGGCATCAGCGAGCCACGATCTGTGGAGATCTTCTGGTGTGAGTGCCCGGTTGCAATCACAGCGTGGACAGAAGCGAGCATCACAAAAAGATGAAGCTGATGCCATTATTGTCGATGGACTCCAATGGGTGGAGGACATGTGTCGTAGTGAACTCAAAGACCTGAGGCGGGAAATTACCGACTTGCAATCCCGCAAGTCTGTACAGGTATATTCTGCAAATGAGTGGAAGCTCCTTTTTTGTCCTATGTGCCTGTAGCTCAAAATATCCCGGCACACAGAAACCTTATGTTTAGGCAAAGACTGAATGACCTTCTTGAGGAATTTATGGGCCCCCAGGAACCCGCTCCATCGCGAACAAGAAGCATTGACATGACGGCCTACAACCCTCAATATAGAGGCCGGGGTGAAACAAGCATGGAACATCAGTGACAAAGTAGCAGTCCATCATACAGTTGGGCAGACAATCCACCCGCGCAATACCACAGTCTATAGTACTGTTCACTGTCCCCAGCCAGGTGCAATTACTGCGTTTCAAGTTTTCTTGGTTAATTTTTTGGGGGGCACCCAATTTTGTGTGGGGTTTTTTACATCCCTATGTGATATCATATGTTAAACTTGTCTAGCAACAGTTTGTTCGTACAAATTCCAAAACATTTAGTAAACTCTTTAAAACCCTGCTGTTTTGTTCGCATTTACTATACACTTGTAGTGTTCCGGTCACTATGACCCGGCTTATCTTAAACCTTGATTTTAGACACTCTAACTCCATTTTTTTTATACTTTTTGCTTACTAGACTGTTTGGGAACATGTTTGGTAGTAAAAAAAAGAAAAATGAACTAGAAATCTTTTTTTTTGTTTTTATTTTGAAAAAACAGATCAATGAGCAAAACGAAAATAGAAAAATACACATATTTTTGTAAAAAAAAAAAAAATCAAAACAATCAAATCATTTTGAAAACTTCTGAAAACAAGCAGATAAGCCAGGAAGACAGACTTACTTGCCCAAAAAAATTATTTGCAAGACTTTACATCTCAGATTTACAAAAAAAACCCGTCTTAGACAGCGCGTTCTGAGCAGTCCGTTCTGCGCATAATATACACGTGTAGTGCACACCTAGTGATCTCTCCGGATGCACTCTACATTTTAGAATAGACTGCGCACCAAAAATAATCAATATAAAGCCATTTTTATGGTGCGCAGATCTCAATGCATACCCCTGGTAGAGCGTGCGTACGACCCCATTGAAATAATTTAGGAAAAAAATCAATTGATATACAATAGTAGATGCAATAAATAGACCCAACTGAGGTTATAACTCCTTTATTTCACTGAAAATATGGCCTCACAGCTGGAAAAAACGATGTCGGGTCACTATGACCCGAACACAACAAGTGTAACTTTTTGCGTGTAGCAAAAAGTAAACGGAAAAAAAAAAAAAAAAAAATACTCATAGGTAGGTCCCCCCAAATGAGGAAAAGTCAAGGAGTCTCAAGTTTTATAGACTTACAGAAAAAAATCTACAGGGCCACAAAAAGTCTGTTCGGGTCACTATGACCCGAACAGAACTGTAGGGTTATGTAAGATTCTTGTATGACTTTAACTTTTAACACAACATAATAACTTGAATGTTAATTTTTACACGACATACGGTTGTGGGAAATAAAACAAACAAAAAAAGCCCCACACATTTCAGCAAAACATCAGGATACAACTTTAGACTTTAAATAATTTGTCTGTCTTGCCATGGAACATGGCCTTCATGTGTGAAGTAATGTGCAAATTGATCACGAATCCTCATTATTTGAGCTGTAGACCAAACAGCAGTCGATTCAATGCTAATGAGGTTTGACTCACATTCATCGGGGTCAACCACCTGGGGTTCATGTCTGGCAACAAAATTGTGCAGACATATGCATGCCTTCACAACACGGTCCACATTTTCAGGTTGCAGTTGCATGCAAGTTAGTAAAATTCGCCATTTTAATGTCAAAATCCCAAAGGCACACTCCACATAACGTCTTGCCCTTCTCAAGCGATAATTAAAAATGTGCCTGGTGGAGTTTAGACTACGGCTTGAGTACGGCTTGAGGAGATTTTGTCCAAGTTGGAACACCTCATCACCAACTAAAACATAGGGCAAACTTGGTTCTTCGGTCCCCGGTAGAGGTTGTGATGAGGGTATGTTAAAATTGTTGCTGTACAAACATCTCCCCATGTTGGAGTCTCTGAAGACTCTGGAATCGTTAGTCTGGCCATACGCACCAATATCCACAGCAACAAAACGGTATCTTGCATCCGCAATAGCCATCAATACAATAGAAAAGTATTTTTTATAGTTATAGTATAGTGACCCACTATGCGCTGGTTTCTGAATCCGAATGTGCTTGCCGTCCATGGCACCAATACAATGGGGGAAATAAGCCACATCCTCGAACTGTTGGGAAATCGCTAGCCTCATTTCTGATGTCAGTGTTGGTAGCACAAGTGGTTGCAAGTTGTTCCAAATGGCATCACAAGTTTCCCGAACCAGTTGGCAAATTGTTGACTTCCCAAGTCTAAATTGATAATGCAGTGACGCGAAAGATTCTCCGGTAGCCAGATATCTGTCGGCATTCAAAAACAAACAAAAAAAAATGTTTAGGATTTTAAAGGACAACTAAAAGGCTAGATACAATAGAATATACAATTGCTAAATGAGCATTATGCCCCACGATACCTAGATCTAGTCTTTGTCAATAGAATGATAAAAAATTATATAATTACCTCACAGTCACTACTAAATGTTGCTCCGCACAGATGCTTTCACGGAAAGTGCTGCGATGATGATGTATCTCATCCTTCACATGTGAGAGCAGAACATCAAAGGTCTCAATGGACATCCGTAGATAGCGTTGGAATTTGGAGGGATGATCCCGAAGCTGAACATACAGGGTGTGAAAGGCACCATATGTATTCCGCAAGAAATTCACTTCGTAGATCCAATATTTCCTTTGCGAACTACGCTTTCTCTGCCGAAGTCGCAAACGCATTAAGCGAAATCTAACGAGCTCAGACACAAACATCTTGCTAGCAGAAGTTCACTCAATGCTTTCAAAATGGAGAATGAGTCTGCACCCACACCCGACGATGACAAAAGGAGAAAAAAAAAAGAACAATTTTATTGACAGTGACAAACGCAGACAAACAGATACTTCGTGAACGGACATCCAAATGAGAAAAACGCGGTCAAATGCGTTAACGCAAGCGTTAAAATGACGCGGATTTTTCGACAAATTGGCTCCTTTTCTGTACATGCGTTTAACAGATCCGTTTAACGACATGTACTTGACGCAATGTGAACCTAGCCTTAAGGAGATGAAAAATGAGGCATAAAATACATGAGGTATTGGTCGATATTTTTGACAAAATGTGCAAGCTCGCAACCCACGTCAAGGGTCCCCACACTTGCGAGTCCCTAGAACCACAATAGTAACACCCTCCGGATAACAGCAAAAATTAAACAATAAAAATAAAATATGATAATAGTAAAATATACAAACCTCGGTGTACTAAAAAACGAGTAAAAAAATACTCATAAAGAGTGAAAGAATCAACACTATGGATGACCATAAAATACCAGGCAAGGTAATACTGATAAAAATATACCTTTATTAATACATATACCAGTAGGGATAATAAATTAAAATGTGCACACAACATAGAACATATTAAGTATATACTTGAATTAAAATAAATAGAGCAAATAGATCAATAGAAATTACAATATTTAATATATTAGACCAAAATGACCCACGGGACCCTTATAAGGTGTCACCTACCAGACCAATAATTTATTTGTGACCTCATAATGTGTATGAAAAAATAAAAAAAAAAAAAAAAAAAAAATATATATATATATATATATATATATATATATATATATATATATATATATATATATATATATATATATATATATATATATATATATATAATGAAAAAATATATGGAGGAACAGAAAAAATTCCTATAAATGTGCCAAGATAAAGTGCAAAAAGTACAAAAAGTATCACATTCAAAAAGAAAAAAACAATCAAATGTGATCTCCATATAGGAGTAAAGTGCAATGTGACAAAAGCAGGTAAAGATACAAATTAGGGGTCTTTACCTTTAAGGTCCGCCTGGTCTCTATGGTGTGCATACCCCGACGTGCGTTTCAGAAAGAATTTCCTTTGTCAGGGGTGACACGGGAGAACACACAAACTCATTGCCGATGTTGTCCTTGGTGGGATTACAAGGGCTGCAACTTATGACTGTCTCCTATAAAGGACAATATGGTATTTCAAAGGGAACCATGATTGCATGATTTCGGACATATATGTTTTTCAGTGAAAAACATATTTTACTTTAAAAGTTGGTCAGAAATTAAGCCACACAGGTAATCGAAAAGGCCAGTTTCTGGTGACATCTCCCCACCCGCTGCCAACAACTGACCGATTTTTCCTTACACAGGCAGGCAGGGAGAGGCCCATCACACAAGGAGAGTACAACCGTGATATAAATTTTACACACTGTAATGCAGCCTGAGGGTTATTCTGTTCAGGGATCTGCAAGCCAGACTGTAAGGCAGAGCCATTCTACTCTTCATTACCTCCACATTGGGTAATTTCTAGAGCCCTCCATACTTTGGTGCCATTCTGTCCAGAGATTTGCAAGCCAGACTGTAAGGCAGAGCCATTCTACTCTTCACTACCTCTATATTGGGTCATTCGTAGAGGCCTCCATGCTTTGGTGCCATTCTGTTCAGGGATCTGCAAGCCAGACTGATAGGCAGAGCCATTCTACTCTTCACTAACTCTCCGTTGGGTCATTTCTAGAGCCCTCCATGCTTTCGTGCCATTCTGTTCAGGGCAAGGATCTGTAATCCAGACTGTAAGGCAGAGCCATTCTACTCTTCACTATCTCTCCGTTGGGTCATTTCTAGAGCCCTCCATGCTTTGGTGCCATTCTGTCCAGGGCAGGGATCTGTAAGCCATACTGTAGGGCAGAGCAATTCTACTCTTTACTACCTTGACGTTGGGTCATTTCTGGAGCCCTCCATGCTTTGGTGCCATTCTGTCCATAGATCTGCACTGTGTACAGTTTTGGGCACCGGTGCTCAGAGAGGATATAATGGAACTAGAGTGAGTATAAAGGAGGGCAACAAGATTAATAAAGGGGATGAGGGAACTACAATATCCAGAGAGATTAGCAAAATTAGGATTATTTAGTCTAGAAAACAGACGACTGAGGGGCAATCTAATAACCATGTATAAGTATAAAAGGGGACAATACAAATATCTCTCCGAGGATCTGTTTATACCAAGGAAGATGACGGTCACAAGGGTATCTGCATGCTAGAATGTAAGGCAGAGCCATTTTACTCTTCACTACCCTTACGTTAGGTCATTCCTAGAGTCCTTCATGCTTTCCTGCCATTCTGTTCAGGGATCTGCAAGCCAGACTGTAAGGCAGAGCCATTCTACTCTGCACTGACTGAATAGAATAGAGCTAGAACCACAGTATGAATTAAAATAGAATTCATCGTTAAATAAAATTGACTTTTTTCTTCCTTGATGTTGTGTTTTTCTAAGATGCACAATATGTAGTTTTTACTGGCATGGGCTCTTTATTGCATTTATATATTTATTTTTTTCAGTGTGAAGGACATTTTTATTAACTTGATGTATTGCCTGCCTGAGCCATTGACCCTAACCCTATAATGATGGATTTGAACAGTTTTAGCCTTTTACTCTGTCTCAGCTTCAAATATATTTCCAAAAGCATTGCTTGTTCACAGTTGTTGTTATTATATAAATTCATATATAGCTTAGCTATATCTTGTGAAGTATAGTGCTTATATTTACACCTTAAAGCATCCATGTCTCTATATTTTTCTATCACTACTACCAATATATATAGATATTTCCCCTATAGCCAGATAAGGAAAATCTGTCAATCTAACTGAAAATGGTAGTAGAGATGAAAAAATATCCCAGGCGAATTCGCTTAAATCTGCCAGCAGATTCACTTTTATGTTTAATATGTTCTGAGTAGTGTTGAGCATTCCGATACTGCAAATATCGGGTATCGGCCGATATTCGCTGTATCAGAATTCCGATACCGAGTTCCGATATTTTTGTGATATCGGAAATCGGAATCAGAAGTTCCTATAAGTTCCCAGGCTTGTGCGGTGCGTATGGTTCCCAGGGTCTGGAGGAGAGGAGACTCTCCTTCAGGCCCTGGGATCCATATTCATGTAAAAAATAAAGAATAAAAATAAAAAATATGGATATACTCACCCCTCCGACGGACCCTGGACCTCAGTGGTGCAACCGGCAGCCTCCGTTCCTAAGAATGCAGTGAGTGTAGGACCTGCGATGACGTCGCGGCTTGTGATTGGTCGCGTGAGCGGTCACATGAGCGGTCACGCGACCAATCACAAGCTGTGACGTCATCGAAGGTCCTTCACTCTGCATTCTTAGGAATGGAGGCAGACGCTTGCAGCGGTGACAGCCAGGGTTCGTCGGAGGGGTGAGTATATCCATATTTTTTATTCTTATTCTTTATTTTTTACATGTATATGGATCCCAGGGCCTGAAGGAGAGTTTGCTCTCCTTCAGACCCTGGGAACCATCCAGGATCACTTCCGATATTTGTGTCCCATTGACTTGTATTGGTATCGGGTATCGGTATCGGCGATATCCGATATTTTTTGGATATCGGCCGATCCAATCCGATACCGATACTTTCAAATATCGGAAGGTATTGCTCAACACTAGTTCTGAGTTCTCTCCACCCCCAAAGAATAAAACAGAGGGACATATGGGTGACGCATGTCAATGATGTGTGTCAGTCGCCTCATGAGCAAATGAAACTTATTGATCTCTGGATGATCCAGACTCAAGAACAAGCCAAAGCAAACATAGTACAAATGGGCGAGGCACTGCAACAGCATGCCAGCTAAGTGTATCATTGGCTTCATTCAGATGTCCATGTTGTATCCTTTTTTCACGGATACAACATGCACCCATTACACTGCACAACAAATTTCAGGGAAGTTCTTGTCTTCTGAGAAAATTTTATTGTATAAGTTTTGATATGTTGAACACGAATATGTGCTCCAAAAGACTCTATCACGTAAGGTTTTTAAGAAACAACAGTTTATAGTCTACATTATGATGTCCGAGACATTACATACATGTGCATCGATGTCAGTAGCAAAAGTAATTGTTCAAAAGTATTTTGCAGAAGACTTTCATTTACAATTCATGTCAGATGCTTCTTGAATAAGAATCCAGCAATAATCAGCCAGCATTGACGTACTCCACTTTCCCTGGTACCTTTTCTCCCTCAGCGCAATGTCTTGGTGAAATTTTTCACCGTGTTCAACTCTAACGGCACCAAGACTGGCTGGAAAAAAGTTCAAGTGAGAATGTAGAAAATGCATTTTTAGTGACATATTGCATTTCATCAAATGATATGCTGTGAGCATGTTGTCCACGAGTTGTTCAAAGTTTGGTGCCCTGCTGTTGCCAAGGAAGTTGAAGGTCACATCTTTAAAGGCTCTCCATGCCACTTGCTCAGCACCTTGCAAAAGACCATCAAAACTACTGTCATTCATTATATTTCTGATCTGTGGGCCAATAAAAATAACTTATTTAATCTTTGCATCACTTATTCTTGGAAATGTCTGTTGCAAGTAAGAAAAGGCTTCCGATTCTTTGTTCATTGCTTTGACAAAATTCTTCATAATCCCAAGTATAATATGCAAAGGAGGGAGAAATATCTTTGCTGGATCAACAAGAGGATTATGTTTAACATTCTTCTGTCCAGCAACCAGGTTTTCGCGGAGTGGCCAGTCCTTTCTGAAATAGTGCATTTCTCGTCCACAACTGTCCCTCTCACAAATAAAACAACAATACTTGGTATATCCAAGCTGCAGTCCAAGAAGAAGTGCAGCAACTTTTAGATCACCACATATGTTCCAGTTATAATTTCTATAATTAGTGTGGGTCAACAGTAACTCCATATTCTTATACATTTCTTTCATGTGTACAGCATGTCCAATAGATATAGAAGGATAGATATTTCCGTTGTGTTTTAAAACAGCCTTCAGACTTAAAACTAACGAGTCGATGAACAGTCGCCATTCCTTTGGGTCATGTTCGCATCCAAGAGCACCAAACAACCCCAAGAAGTCATTGAAAAGTTTAAACTGTCTACATGGTTGAAAAATTGATTAAGATCTTCCTGACGACTGCGAAAAACAGAAACTCTTGTTCCTGGTAATAAGAGATTCTGTTCTTGTAGCCTTGATCCCAATAATTCTGCCTGCTTCTTTGACAATTTCAAATCTCTGACCAAGTCACTCAGATCAGCTTGACTGAACAGATGTGGATTAGATATAGAAGGCTCAAAGTCTGGGTCTGCAGCAGTTTCGTTTTCCACTGACATTCTTAGTTCATCATCGTCGTCTTCCATTGTCCATGCTTTGGGTGGCTTTGGAAAGCAAAGACTTTCATCGTGTGGCACTGGTCTTATGGCTGAAGGAAGATTAGGATATTCAATCTGTTACATGATCTCTCTGCTCTCTCCATATCATTGGGACAGCGAATGGCATTGAAGGTCGTGATCCATTCACCCATGCTCTAAGGCAGGGGTCTCAAACTGCATACCTCGAGGGCCGCAAACCATACGTGTTTTCAACATTTCCTTGGAATTGCACAAGGTGCTGTAATCATTATGTGTGTAGGTGAATTATCACCTGTGCAGTGCAAGGAAATCCTGAAAATATGACCTGTTTGCAGCCCTTGAGGACTGCAGTTTGAGACCTCTGCTCTAAGGCTTCTAGAACAAGATGCACAGCATATGTGAGGTGCCCACTGATTGTCCTGATCTCCAATTGAACATTCAAAGCATAGTTCTTATGCTTTCTTAACAAGTGGAGTCATTTCCTTCTTTTGTGCTTTCATTGTATATTCTCATACGTAGCAGAAATTATCACTGCTGGTGAGACACCGACGCGACATTTCGAAATAAATCTTCAGCTTTTACAATGAAAAGTATTCAGGTGAATCGCATATATGATAGTAACTAGATGGAGGCCTGATGCTATCGCGTTGGGAGGGTGGTAATGTCGCGATGGGGGCAGGCTTTGCAGCATTGAGAATCTCTCTCCCCCATGTGCTCACAGCTCCTGGGCAGGGGAGGAATCAAAAGACAATACTGATATTACAGCAGGAGATCACAGAGAATACATTTTGTAAGGTAAAATATTGTTTAAAAACAGTCAGTGAAATATTTAACCTCACAAAATGAATTCTCTGTGATCCCACACTGATCTAAAACACTGATGACACACTGATCTAAAACACTGATGACACACTAATCCAAAACGCTGATGGTACACTGATCCAAAGCATTGATAGCACACTGATCTAAAACACTGATGACACACTGATCCAAAACACTGATGACACATTGATCCAAAACACTGATGACACACTGATCCGAAACACGGATGACACACTTATCCAAAACGCTGATGGTACACTGATCCAAAGCAATGATGGCACACTGATCTAAAACGCTGATGGTACACTGATCCAAAGCATTGATGGCACACTGATCCAAAACACTGATGACACACTGATCCAAAACGTTGATGGTACACTGATCCATAGCATTGATGGCGCACTGATCCAAAACACTGATGACACACTGATCCAAAACGCTGATGGTACACTGATCCATAGCATTGATGGTACACTGATCCAAAACACTGATGACACACTGATCCAAAACACTGATGACACACTGATGGCAAAAATTGACACACTGATCCAAAATGCTGATGGTACACTGATCTAAAGCATTGATGGCACACTGATTTAAAACACTGATGACACACTGATCCAAAACACTGATGACACATTGATCCAAAACACTGATGACACACTGATCCGAAACACGGATGACACACTTATCCAAAACGCTGATGGTACTCTGATCCAAAGCAATGATGGCACACTGATCTAAAACGCTGATGGTACACTGATCCAAAGCATTGATGGCACACTGATCTAAAACACTGATGACACACTGATCCAAAACACTGATGACACACTGATCCAAAACGCTGATGGTACACTGATCCAAAGCATTGATGGCACACTGATCCAAAACACTGATGACACACTGATCCAAAACGCTGATGGTACACTGATCCATAGCATTGATGGCGCACTGATCCAAAACACTGATGACACACTGATCCAAAACGCTGATGGTACACTGATCCATAGCATTGATGGTACACTGATCCATAGCATTGATGGTACACTGATCCAAAACACTGATGACACACTGATGGCAAAAATTGACACACTGATCCAAAATGCTGATGTTACACTGATCCAAAGCATTGATGGCACACTGATTTAAAACACTGAAGCACAAAAAGGCACAGTAAAACCAAAAAGTACTCTGTTGCAGAAAATTTCAGTAAACAGCAAGTGCTAGTAAAAAGATGGAAAAACACAGGGTATTTGGTTAATAAATTTTTTGCAAAAAATGTATATTAAGCCGCTCTACCAAACGTCAAGGTATACCCATATTAGAGCAGTCCTAACTAATGTATGTCTTCAAAGGGAGATTTGTAGTTAAAATTATGCGCTGCCGCTAAGATGAATTTCAGGAGAGTATAGTTGATTCACAGTGGTTTTATTCAATGCGTTTCAGGGGTCTCATGCCCCCTTCATCAGGAAATACCACCTAACTAATGTATGTGATCCCTATCTGATGTATTTAAAAACCTGACCCAAAACACTGATGACACACTGACCCAAAACACTGATGACACACTGATCCAAAGCATTGATGGCACACTGATCCAAAACACTGATGAGACACTGATACAAAACGCTGATGACACACTGATCCAAAACACTGATGACACACTGATCCAAAACACTGATCCAAAACACTGATGACACACTGATCCAAAGCATTGATGGCACACTGATCCAAAACACTGATGAGACACTGATACAAAACGCTGATGACACACTGATCCAAAACAATGATGACACTCTGATCCAAAACACTGATCCAAAACACTGATGACACACTGATCCAAAGCATTGATTGAACACTGATCCAAAACACTGATGCCACACTGATCCAAAATACTCTTGACACACTGATCCAAAATGCTGATGACACAGTGATCCAAAATACTGATGACGCACTGATCCAAAACACTGATGACACACTGATCCAAAGCATTGATTGCACACTGAACCAAAACACTGTTGACACACTGATCCAAAATGCTGATGACACACTGATCCGAAACACTGATCCAAAACACTGATGACACACTGACTAAAAACACTGATGACACACTGATCCAAAATTCTGGTGGCACATTATTCCAAAGCATTGATGACACACTGATCCAAAACACTAATCCAAAACAATGATGACACACTGATCCAAAACAATGATGACACACTGATCCAAAACGCTGATGACACACATGGCAAAAATGAACACACTGATGGTAAAAATGGACACACTGATAGAAAACATGAATGCAAAACACTGATGACACCAGTACCATTTTTTCATGTGTTTAAACATAGATGTGTGACTGAGGCTTTATTAAAATGATTTAACTGAATTCATAATAATTGAATGCCCAAATATTTGGATTTTGATGTATTTATCATTTTTGGTAAATACATTACACATTACAAATTATTTTGCTCATCTGTATCAATGAATTTTGTACTGCTGTTTATGACATACTAGATGGAGGCCCGATGCTATCGCATCAGGAGGGCGTTAATGTTGCGATGGGGCAGGCTTTGCAGCATTCAGAATCTCTCCCCTCCATGTGCTCACCCACCTATCCACTTTCTCTTTTCCCATGTGCTGACTTCTCCCATCTGTGCTCTCTTCTTTGACCTGTGCTATCCCCCCGTCTCCTTCCTATGCTGTGTTCTCCCCTCAAAGACAATACTGACATTACAGCAGATCGCAGAGGAAACATTTTGTGAGGTAAAATATTTTTTTAAAACAGTCAGTGAAATATTTTATCTCACAAAAAGAATCCACTATAATCCCCTGCTGTAATGTCAGTATTGTCTTTTGCTTCCTCCCCTGCCCAGGAGATGTGGTATGCTCAGTACACGGTCAGACAGAGTTAATTTTTAAAATGAACTTTGGTTCATGGGAAAACCCTTTTAATGTGACCGGCTTCCTCTGCCTGTAGACACGTCGCACATCTGCTGCCGGGATCAGCCAAATAATTTACTGCACCTGCGCGTAATTTGCGCAGTCGCAGTAAATCAGACCGCTGCCATATTTGTGCAGACAGATAGCAGAAGTCACATTAAAACTGTGCATGTGGTCCTCCTGTACAAAGATGGAGGCAGTCAGTGAATCGCGACAGTGTTCCGCTGGTGGTACCGCACAAGAGGCTGCATGAGTGTGTGAGTGTGTGAATATGAATGTGAGTGTGAGTGTGAGTGTGTAAGTGTGAAAGTGTGAGTGTGTGAATGAGTGTGAGAGTGTAAGTGTATGAGTGTGAGTGTGTGAATGAGTGTATGAGCGCATAAACTACGTCCGTAAAATTCGCATTACACACGGCCCAATGAATCTCTATGGCCCAGCTCATATCTGCCGTATATTACGCATCCGTAATATATGGTCTTGTACGGCCGTAGAAAATCGCAGCATGCTGCGTTTGTCACCGTATTGCGCAAAAAAATTGCCAATGAAAGTCTATGGGGGCGAGAAAAATACGGATTCCACACGGACCAGCAGTGTGACTTGCGAGAAATACGCAGCGGTGTTAGTGAAAAGCCGATAATTCAATTGCCGGCTTTTCATTTCTCCTTCACAAACCCGACAGGATATGAGACATGGTTTACATACAGTAAACCATCTCATATCCCTTTTTTTTTTTGCATATTCCACACTACTAATGTTAAAGAACAGGAGGACCAGGAGCGAGAAGTACAAATATATATAAAAAGAATCTTTATTGATATACAGTATAATATTAAAATCAGGACATGGATATTAATGCCAAGCATCCACAATATTACATGAAAGGGAAAAAGGAACATCCCTGTTATGGTTCTCAATGGCAAGAGAACATAGCCCAGCATACATAGGAACTAGCTCTTGGAAGGATGGAAACTTAAACTGACCATGAACTAAACCTGCCGCACAACTAACAGTAGCCGGGTAGCGTAGCCTGCGTTTTATCCCTAGACGCCCAGCGCCGGCCGGAGGACTAACTAATCCTGGCAGAGGAAAATATAGTCCTGGCTCACCTCTAGAGAAATTTCCCCGAAAGGCAGACAGAGGCCCCCACATATATTGGCGGTGATTTAAGATGAAAATGACAAACGTAGTATGAAAATAGGTTTAGCAAAATCGAGGTCCGCTTACTAGATAGCAGGAAGACAGAAAGGGTACTTTCATGGTCAGCTGAAAACCCTATCAATACACCATCCTGAAATTACTTTAAGACTCTAGTATTAACTCATAACATCAGAGTGGCAATTTCAGATCACAAGAGCTTTCCAGACACAGAAACAAAACTGCAGCTGTGAATTGGAACAAAATGCAAAAAACAAACAAGGACAAAAGTCCGACTTAGCTGGAAGATGTCTGGTAGCAGGAACATGCACAGAAAGGCTTCTGATTACAATGTTAACCGGCATGGAAGTGACAGAGGAGCAAGGTTAAATAGCGACTCCCACATCCTGATGGGAACAGGTGAACAGAGGGGATGATGCACACAAGTTCCATTCCACCAGTGGCCACCGGGGGAGCCCAAAATCCAATTTCACAACAGTACCCCCCCTCAAGGAGGGGGCACCGAACCCTCACCAGAACCACCAGGGTGATCAGGATGAGCCCTATGAAAGGCACGGACCAGATCGGAGGCATGAACATCAGAGGCAGTCACCCAAGAATTATCCTCCTGACCGTATCCCTTCCATTTGACCAGATACTGGAGTTTCCGTCTGGAAACACGGGAGTCCAAGATTTTTTCCACAACGTACTCCAACTCGCCCTCAACCAACACCGGAGCAGGAGGCTCAACGGAAGGCACAACCGGTACCTCATACCTGCGCAACAATGACCGATGAAAAACATTATGAATAGAAAAAGATGCAGGGAGGTCCAAACGGAAGGACACAGGGTTAAGAATCTCCAATATCTTGTACGGGCCGATGAACCGAGGCTTAAACTTAGGAGAAGAAACCCTCATAGGGACAAAACGAGAAGACAACCACACCAAGTCCCCGACACAAAGCCGAGGACCAACCCGACGCCGGCGGTTGGCAAAAAGCTGAGTCTTCTCCTGGGACAACTTCAAATTGTCCACCACCTGCCCCCAAATCCGATGCAACCTCTCCACCACAGCATCCACTCCAGGACAATCCGAAGATTCCACCTGACCGGAGGAAAATCGAGGATGAAACCCCGAATTACAGAAAAAAGGAGACACCAAGGTGGCAGAGCTGGCCCGATTATTGAGGGCAAACTCCGCTAAAGGCAAAAAAGCAACCCAATCATCCTGATCTGCAGACACAAAACACCTCAAATATGTCTCCAAAGTCTGATTCGTCCGCTCGGTCTGGCCATTAGTCTGAGGATGGAAAGCAGACGAGAAAGACAAATCTATGCCCATCCTAGCACAGAATGCCCGCCAAAATCTAGACACGAATTGGGTTCCTCTGTCAGAAACGATATTCTCCGGAATACCATGCAAACGAACCACATTTTGAAAAAACAGAGGAACCAACTCGGAAGAAGAAGGCAACTTAGGCAGGGGAACCAAATGGACCATCTTAGAGAAACGGTCACACACCACCCAGATGACAGACATCTTCTGAGAAACAGGAAGATCCGAAATAAAATCCATCGAGATGTGCGTCCAAGGCCTCTTCGGGATAGGCAAGGGCAACAACAATCCACTAGCCCAAGAACAACAAGGCTTGGCCCGAGCACAAACGTCACAAGACTGCACAAAGCCTCGTACATCTCGTGACAGGGAAGGCCACCAGAAGGACCTTGCCACCAAATCCCTGGTACCAAAGATTCCAGGATGACCTGCCAACGCAGAAGAATGAACCTCAGAAATGACTTTACTGGTCCAATCATCAGGAACAAACAGTCTACCAGGTGGGCAACGATCAGGTCTATCCGCCTGAAAATCCTGCAAGGCCCGCCGCAGGTCTGGAGAAACGGCAGACAATATCACTCCATCCTTAAGGATACCTGTAGGTTCAGAATTACCAGGGGAGTCAGGCTCAAAACTCCTAGAAAGGGCATCCGCCTTAACATTCTTAGAACCCGGTAGGTATGACACCACAAAATTAAACCGAGAGAAAAACAACGACCAGCGCGCCTGTCTAGGATTCAGGCGTCTGGCGGACTCAAGATAAATAAAATTTTTGTGGTCGGTCAATACCACCACCTGATGTCTAGCCCCCTCAAGCCAATGACGCCACTCCTCAAAAGCCCACTTCATGGCCAAAAGCTCCCGATTCCCAATATCATAATTCCGCTCGGCGGGCGAAAATTTACGAGAAAAAAAAGCACAAGGTTTCATCACGGAGCAGTCGGAACTTCTTTGCGACAAAACCGCCCCAGCTCCGATTTCAGAAGCGTCGACCTCAACCTGAAAAGGAAGAGCAACATCAGGCTGACGCAACACAGGGGCGGAAGAAAAGCGGCGCTTAAGCTCCCGAAAGGCCTCCACAGCAGCAGGGGACCAATCAGCAACATCAGCACCCTTCTTAGTCAAATCAGTCAATGGTTTAACAACATCAGAAAAACCAGCAATAAATCGACGATAAAAGTTAGCAAAGCCCAAAAATTTCTGAAGACTCTTAAGAGAAGAGGGTTGCGTCCAATCACAAATAGCCCGAACCTTGACAGGATCCATCTCGATGGAAGAGGGGGAAAAAATGTATCCCAAGAAGGAAATCTTTTGAACCCCAAAAACGCACTTAGAACCCTTCACACACAAGGAATTAGACCGCAAAACCTGAAAAACCCTCCTGACCTGCTGGACATGAGAGTCCCAGTCATCCGAAAAAATCAGAATATCATCCAGATACACGATCATAAATTTATCCAAATAATCACGGAAAATGTCATGCATAAAGGACTGAAAGACTGAAGGGGCATTTGAAAGGCCAAAAGGCATCACCAAATACTCAAAGTGGCCCTCGGGCGTATTAAATGCGGTTTTCCACTCATCCCCCTGCTTAATTCGCACCAAATTATACGCCCCACGGAGATCTATCTTAGAGAACCACTTGGCCCCCTTTATGCGAGCAAACAAATCAGTCAGCAGTGGCAACGGATATTGATATTTAACCGTGATTTTATTCAAAAGCCGATAATCAATACACGGCCTCAAAGAGCCATCTTTCTTAGACACAAAGAAAAAACCGGCTCCTAAGGGAGATGACGAAGGACGAATATGTCCCTTTTCCAAGGACTCCTTTATATATTCTCGCATAGCAGCATGTTCAGGCACAGACAGATTAAATAAACGACCCTTAGGGTATTTACTACCCGGAATCAAATCTATGGCACAATCGCACTCCCGGTGCGGAGGTAATGAACCAAGCTTAGGTTCTTCAAAAACGTCACGATAGTCAGACAAGAATTCAGGAATCTCAGAGGGAATAGATGACGAAATGGAAACCAAAGGTACGTCCCCATGCATCCCCTTACATCCCCAGCTTAACACAGACATAGCGTTCCAGTCGAGGACTGGGTTATGAGATTGCAGCCATGGCAATCCAAGCACCAACACATCATGTAGATTATACAGCACAAGAAAGCGAATAATCTCCTGATGATCCGGATTAATTCGCATAGTTACTTGTGTCCAGTATTGTGGTTTATTACTAGCCAATGGGGTGGAGTCAATCCCCTTCAGAGGTATAGGAGTTTCAAGAGGCTCTAAATCATACCCACAGCGTTTGGCAAAGGACCAATCCATAAGACTCAAAGCGGCGCCAGAGTCGACATAGGCATCCGCGGTAATAGATGATAAAGAACAAATCAGGGTCACAGATAGAATAAACTTAGACTGAAAAGTGCCAATTGAAACTGACTTATCAAGCTTCTTAGTACGCTTAGAGCATGCTGATATAACATGAGTTGAATCACCACAATAAAAGCACAACCCATTTTTTCGTCTAAAATTCTGCCGTTCGCTTCTGGACAGAATTCTATCACATTGCATATTCTCTGGCGTCTTCTCAGTAGACACCGCCAAATGGTGCACAGGTTTGCGCTCCCGCAGACGTCTATCGATCTGGATAGCCATTGTCATGGACTCATTCAGACCCGCAGGCACAGGGAACCCCACCATAACATCCTTAACGGCATCAGAGAGACCCTCTCTGAAATTCGCCGCCAGGGCGCACTCATTCCACTGAGTAAGCACAGACCATTTACGGAATTTTTGGCAGTATATTTCAACTTCATCTTGCCCCTGAGATAGGGACATCAAGGCTTTTTCCGCCTGAAGCTCTAAATGAGGTTCCTCATAAAGCAACCCCAAGGCCAGAAAAAGCGCATCCACATTGAGCAACGCAGGATCCCCTGGAGCCAATGCAAAAGCCCAATCTTGAGGGTCGCCCCGGAGCAAGGAAATCACAATCCTGACCTGCTGAGCAGGATCTCCAGCAGAGCGAGATTTCAGGGACAAAAACAACTTGCAATTATTTTTGAAATTTTGAAAGCAAGATCTATTCCCCGAGAAAAATTCAGGCAAAGGAATTCTAGGTTCAGATATAGGAACATGAACAACAAAATCTTGTAAATTTTGAACTTTCGTGGTGAGATTATTCAAACCTGCAGCTAAACTCTGAATATCCATTTTAAACAGGTGAACACAGAGCCATTCCAGGATTAGAAGGAGAGAGAGAGAGGAAGGCTGCAATATAGGCAGACTTGCAAGTGATTCAATTGAAAGCACACTCAGAACTGAAGGAGAAAAAAAAAAAAAAAAAATTTCAGCAGACTTCTTTTTTCTCTCCTTTCTCTGCCAATTAATTTAACCCTTTGTGGGCCGGTCAAACTGTTATGGTTCTCAATGGCAAGAGAACATAGCCCAGCATACATAGGAACTAGCTCTTGGAAGGATGGAAACTTAAACTGACCATGAACTAAACCTGCCGCACAACTAACAGTAGCCGGGTAGCGTAGCCTGCGTTTTATCCCTAGACGCCCAGCGCCGGCCGGAGGACTAACTAATCCTGGCAGAGGAAAATATAGTCCTGGCTCACCTCTAGAGAAATTTCCCCGAAAGGCAGACAGAGGCCCCCACATATATTGGCGGTGATTTAAGATGAAAATGACAAACGTAGTATGAAAATAGGTTTAGCAAAATCGAGGTCCGCTTACTAGATAGCAGGAAGACAGAAAGGGTACTTTCATGGTCAGCTGAAAACCCTATCAATACACCATCCTGAAATTACTTTAAGACTCTAGTATTAACTCATAACATCAGAGTGGCAATTTCAGATCACAAGAGCTTTCCAGACACAGAAACAAAACTGCAGCTGTGAATTGGAACAAAATGCAAAAAACAAACAAGGACAAAAGTCCGACTTAGCTGGAAGATGTCTGGTAGCAGGAACATGCACAGAAAGGCTTCTGATTACAATGTTGACCGGCATGGAAGTGACAGAGGAGCAAGGTTAAATAGCGACTCCCACATCCTGATGGGAACAGGTGAACAGAGGGGATGATGCACACAAGTTCCATTCCACCAGTGGCCACCGGGGGAGCCCAAAATCCAATTTCACAACACATCCCTAAACCAATCCACCCCAATGCTATGGACGTTAAAAGCGCAAATGGTAATGGACAATTAGCCCTATGTGGTAGCCCCAATAATTAAGGGTCCCACATAGCAGTATAAGCAATAAACATTACACAGCATAGATTGGTAGAAACATGGAAAATGCAGGTCACTACAATATAGTGACCGTGTCAATGACCGGCCAAAAAGGTATACAGCAAGTGCACTAGAACATCATATTAAACCAGCCTAAGACACAGTCACAATAAATATGAGCACAGTGCTTACCCATGTGAGAGGGGAAGAGGAGGAGAAGGGATCCAGGCGCCCTCTGCTGGATGAACTCATATGAACTCGAGCGTGGGAACTTTTCCAAGGCTCCAGTTCATGAGTTCATCCAGCAGAGGGCGCCTCACCGCGACTCAATGTAAGTACAGATCACCCAGCTTTCCTTTCAGTACCCGGGGTTTACAGGCACGAGCGAGTGCTTTAGCACAGCTCCTGCCTGTAAAATGATTTAACCCCTTCAGATGGATTTACTTCGTGGGACGTGACAGATCATCAGAAGGTATGTATATCGTTGGTTTATTATTTTGCAGAGCGAGGGTCTTCAGGTGGATTGAGAGAGCAATAAAATATTAAAACAACCTGTGTGTTTATTTCATTAAAATACTTTTTAATAATGTGTGTGTGTGTTTTTAACCCTTTCATACAATTGGATTAATAATGGATAGGTGACATAATTGATGCCTCTCCATTATTAACTTGGCTTAATGTCACCTTACAATAGCAAGGTGACATTAACCCTTCATTACCCCATATCCCACCACTACACGGGAGTGGGAAGAAAGTGGCCAGATGTGCCTTTTCTGGGGTGGCTGGGGGCAGATGTTTGTAGCCGGGGGGGGGGCAATAACCATGGACCCTCTCCTGGCTATTAATATCTGCCCTCAGTCACTGGCTTTACCACTCTGTTGGAGAAAATTGTGCGGGAGCCCACGCCAATTTTTTCCGCCATTTAACCCTTTATTTTAGCAGCTACAGCACCCAAATTTTGCACATACACACTACTAACATTAGTAGTGTGGAATATGCAAAAAAAAAAGGGATATGACATGGTTTACTGTATGTAAACCATGCCTCATATCCTGTCGGGTTTGTGAAGGAGAAATGAGAAGCCGGCAATTGAATTACCGGCTTTTCACATATATCGCGCTGAATTAAATATAAATACAGAATATATATATATATATATATGTGTGTCTCAGTGACATATATATATATATATATATATATATATATATATATATATATATATATATTGTATATATGTTTTAACGAACATTTGAGCACATAAATCCATTAGATGTCGGTTTTGCAAGCCTGCGAGAAAATATCGCAGTACGGATGCCATACGGATTACATACGGAGGATGCCATGCGCAAAATACGCTGACACACCCTGCCTACGGATGACATACGGACCTCTATTTTGGGGACTTTTCTGCGTATTACGGCCGTAAAAAATGGACCGTATTTAAATACGCTGAGTGTTATGAACTATACTTTTGGGCTCCCTCTTGTGGTCACTCGCGGTATGGCTCTTGGATTCTCTTTCCTCAGCTTGGTAGTCACCTGTTCGTTAAGACTCTGGGTGTTTCTATTTAAACTTCCTGGAGTCTTAGTCCATTGCCTGGCATCCATGTAATCAGTCCTTGTCTGGTTGCTCTTGTCTACTGGTCCTGATTTTGGCAACATAAGCTAAGTCCTGCTTTCTTGTTTTTTGTTTATTTGTATAATTCTGTTTTTTGTCCAGCTTGTTCATAATGTGATTCCTGATTTTGCTGGAAGCTCTTAGGGGGGCTGATATTCTCCCCCCATACCGTTAGTCGGTACGGGGGTTCTTGGATATTCAGCGTGGATATTTTAGTAGGGTTTTTCGCTGACCACATAAGTCCGCTTTCTATATTTCTGCTATTATTTAGTGGGCCTCTTTGCTGAATCTAGTTCATACTTACGTTTGTCCTTTCCTCTTACCTCACCGTTATTATTTGTTGGGGGCCTGTATCTACTTTGGGGTATCTTTCTCTGGAGGCAAGTGAGGTCTGTATTTTCTCTGAAAGGGTTAGTTAGATCTCCGGCTGGCGCGAGACGTCTAGAACCAACGTAGGCACGTTCCCCGGCTGCTATTATTTGTGGGCTAGGATCAGGTATGTGGTCAGCTCAGTTACCACCTCCCTAAGAGCTAGTTTTTATGTTTGTGTTTGCAGACTTTGCTGAAGACCCTGAGATCCTCTGCCATTAGGATCACAACAGCTGAGTGTGAGGCTGGCCTGTGTGTGAGTGTGTGAGTGTGTGTGAGAGTGTGAGTATGTGAGCAGGGCCGGCGTCAGCACCTGGCGCACCCGGGCAAGTGCCAGAGCCCCAGTGAGACGGGGCCCATTTTGACAAGTGTGACCAACTTTTTACTATTGATGCTGCCTATGCAGCAACAATAGTACAAGATCATGTTAAAAATAATAATAAAAAAAAAATTGTGCTATTCTCACCTTCCGGCGGCCCCTGCAGCCTTCCCGATCCTTGTGATGCTCCCGGCAGCTTCTGTTCCCAGTGATTCCTTGCAAAATGATCCCAGATGACGTAGGATCACCCGAGACCGCTATGTCATCACAGGTCATTGTCTCGCAAGGCATTACTGGGAACGGGAGCTGCCGGGAGCATCGCTGAGGCCTGGGCTGGATTCGGGGGCTGCCAGAAGGTGAGTATATAACTATATTTTATTTTAATTCTTTTTTTAACAGTGATATGGTGCCCACACTGCTATATACTATGTGACTGTGTTACATACTACGTGGCTGTGCTATATACTAGGTAGGCTGTGCTATATACTCCGTGACTGTGTTATTTACTATGTGGCTGCTTTATACTACATGTCTGTGCTCTATGCTATGTGGACTGTGCTATATACTACGTAGGCTCAACTGTGCTATAAACTACGTAGGCTGTGTTAAATGTTACTTGGGATGTGTTATATACTACGTGGCTGTGCTATATGCTACGTGGGCTGTGCTATATGCTACGTGGGCTGTGTTATATGCTTCGTGGGCAGTGCTATATACTACGTGGGCTCAGCTGTGCTATGTACTACGTGGGCTGTGTTATATACTACATGGCTGTGCTATATCCTACGTGGCTGTGCTGTATACTATGTGGCTGTGCTATATACTACATGGCTGTGCTATATACTATATGGGCTATGTTATATACTACGTGGCTGTGTTATATGCTACTTGGCTGTGCTATATGCTACGTGGGCTGTTATATACTACGTGGGCTGTGTTATATGCTATGTGGGCTATGTTGTATGCTATGTGGGCTGTGCTATATGCTACGTGGCTGCGTTATATACTACGTGGGCTGTGTTATATACTACGCGGGCTGTGCTGTGTACAACATGGCTGTGCTATATACTACCTGGCTGTGCTATATGCTACACATTTTGCACTTTTACATGTTAAATGTTCTATGTTAATACGTTCTAATGTTTACTTTAAAAAGTTTTCCATTAAAAAATTGTCACATTCAATGTATGCAGTTTTTTCTTTGCAGCAAGTTTAGCTAACAATAAAATGCCTACTGGTAACTGAGAAAGAGGGAGTAGGTCACAAAAATTGGCATATAAGGGGTTGACTTATATAACGCCCCTCTGCTGTATGGTATTGTGAAATTTACAATAGCTATCACTCATGTAAGAAGTGAAATCTGGCATTGTACTATACCGATATTTCTCTGCTGTATCTGTGCATCATGAATCGTGGTATGTATTAAAGGGTGAGGCCCACTGAGACTTTCACCCGGGGCCCTCAAAAACCTGAAGCTGGCCCTGTATGTGAGTGTGATAGTTTGAGTGTGTGTGAGTGTGTGTTTGGTGCGTATGACATATAGAGTGTGTGTGTTTGGTGCGACGGTGTTCCGCTGGTGGTACCGCACAATAGGTTGGTACCAGCAGCAGTTTCCATATTGAGACACCCATCACTTGGGTGTCGCAATATGGCAGTCGCTGAACTTCTTCAGCTTGGAATTCTGGGATTCGGTGACATTTGGACAGAACAGGAAATTAAAACATTACAAAGCAATCATATAAATAGATGTAGAACTCTCCTATGAAGCCCACGTGTGGCATGTAGGAGTGCTTAAAATTATGGATTATTTTAGGGTGTTCAATAGGACCCCAGCTGCTTTAACAACGCATCAGCCATGAGATCAAATTTCTCCTCACATAACCACTTCGATGCAGTGATTGGTTGGGGTTAAACTGCTCATACACCAGCACCTGGCCGTTGGATGTAAGTAAAATGTGAAATGAAATGTATTTGATAGTCAAAATACAACTTTTTTTTCATTTTTTTAGCAGAATTTTTAATTTTAATTTTTTTAACATTTTTTTATTACACTAATTTGAGACAGGTTTCTGACAGGGCAGCACTTATTGTGTGCTAAAAGAGACTTATGAGACAAATGATCTTCAGATCTTTTCTGGGTCCCCAGGGCCAACTGAAGAGTGATCCATCGCATCCCCTTTGATCATGCCTGGAGTCATAGTGATCAAGTATCTGGGGTTGACAGTGAATGGTCAATAAGCATTCACAGGTACATTGATCCAAATAAATAATTTACTATTTGAGGGCTACAGAGAAGAGAATGTGAAAGAAACAGCAAAGATATAACAGAAAATGTCATGATTATTCCTACTCACATTCTGATTGATTAACTGGGGAACATGTGCTTATTGTAGGTAAAGGTCATAGGAAAATGTAATGAACATGAGCATTATATGTACATGTAATTCAATATGGGCAATAAACATAAAATAATATTTGTTATAAAAATCAATACACAGGGAAAATAGAATAAAACGTGTAGGTGAGAGGCTAAGACCATGCTAACATTTAATGCATTCCACAGTTGATTAATTTCCAGAATCCACAATTAAATACATGGTGCCCATTCCTAGTTCTTGTTTGGAGAGTCTATAATTATTTCGTGTAAATGTCTATAATTAATAGAGTGAGATCATTGACATAAAGGCATTATACTGTTTTATTTTGTGACAAGTGCACCATTGAAAAAAAAATGAATACCCTGTAAATAATAATAATATTTTTAGGTATTGCATTACTGCGTGTGCTGGTTATGGGTTGTTAAAGGGGGTCATCTGTTTTAGGCATTTCCTTTTTGTTAAAAGGGTCCCTTTATGATAAGATGATCAATTACAGCATCTCCTTACTGAGACCTTCACTGATTAGATGTAATCTTTATAAGAGATAGTGAGATATTTCTGTACTTCTTTGTAACATTGGGAGTGATGAAATTATTGTAAACATGACAGCTATTTAACCCCTCAATGTCGCATGGCTGGTAGAGTACATCATGAGACGGTGTCAGTTCCCGCATCATGAAGTGAGAGCTCTGTGGCGGCAGCAGTCACTGACAGCAGAGATGTGGGGCCTGCTCTCTGGTAGCACAGGCCTACAAAAAAATATTTTTTGTAATCATCGCAGGTCACTTTGTACTTTTCTGAATTTTTTTTTGTCCTGAATTCAAAAATGTATATAGTTTTTCTGTAGCACGTATAGTTTCCATGGAGCAGCATCATTATTATAAGGTATAGGAAATATACTGGCGACATTAAGAAAACAGTAATTTACATATCAGAAAAAAATGCTTCACCTTACCAAACAGTTTTTATTGAACCAAAATAATTTCACATGCAAAACAGAAACCAAAATATGAGCAGAAATGAAAAGTACTTGACATTACACTGTCATTGATACGATTTTTCAGGGTTATCTCTATATAACATCCAACAGTAATCTGCCATCATTGAGTCATTCTAAAAACCCTGGTAGCGGTGTTCCATTACTTTAATGTCCTGGTGAAACCGCTCGCCTTGTTCATCACTTACATCCCCAAGATTTTGAGGGAAGAAATCTAAATGTGAATGCAAAAAGTGCATTTTCAGAGACATGCGACATCCAAGATACTGGTATGCATTTAGCAGTTCAACACCTTCAACATGTTCTGGAGATTTTTGCTTTCCTAAGAAGTTTACACAGATCCACCTCAATAATTACTAATAGTTCCTTCAAACACATCATCTTTCATAAGCTATCTGATCTGACGACCAACCGTTACCCCTTCCTTCAGTTTTGCGGGTCAAATGCTGGAGAATTTCTGTGAAATGTACTGGAACCCTTGTGAATTTGCCTTTGCCATGGCTTTCACAAAGTTTTTAATCAATCCCAACTTTATATGTAGTGGATGAAGAAAGATTTTTGTTGGAGCAACAAAAGGATTATGCTGAACATTGTCTCTACCTGGAGCATAGATGTTTCTCTGTCCCCAATCACGACAAACATAATGCCCTACTGTATTCTATTGTCCCATAAACACAAGAAGCAACAATATTTTGTGAAACCTCCTTGCATTCCCATTAACAGACCAATCATTTTCAAATCTCCACAGATATTCCACTGATGATGCTTATATTGTATAGCATCCAAAACAACTGACAGATTTTCATAACTTTTCATTAGATGACATGAGTGAGCAATAGGGATTGATGGTTTCATATTTCCATTGTGAAGCAACACTGCTTTCAAACTTCTCTGAGATGAGTCAATAAACTATCGCCAATCTGCAACAAAATACTCTTGATTCATTTCTTCAAAGAGGCCAGTCTCATTGTTACAGTACATCATTGTCCATCAACTGTGAAAAATTGTTTTAAAGTGTTACATCTGTTTCAGTAATAACACTGTGACATCATCATGAAGAAGATTCTTCTGTTTCAACCAAGAAGCAAGAAGCTCAGCTTTATCTTTTTGACAATGAAAGGTCTCTGATGAGATCATTTAATTCATGTTGAGTGAAGCGTTTTGGCTGCTCGGCTGCTCCATCAGGTATATACTCATCTTGACTTGAGGTCTCCTGTTGTGAATTCTGCTCTTGGGCTCCCTCCGGTGGTTATAAGTGGTGGCGCTGCTGTCTCTGGATCGCAGCATTCATCAGCTGTGTCCACTTTGTGCAATTCTGACTGGGCTATTTAGTCTTGCCTGACCCTTTAGTCAGTGCCAGTTGTCCATTGTTCCTGGAGGATTCACATCCCTGCCTCGTCTCTCCTGCTTTGCTGTTCATTTCAACAAAGATAAGTTCTGGCCTTGATTTTTGCAGTCCACATGCTGTGGGCCTTATTGTTCAGTTCTTTTCCATGTTTTTGTCTTGTCCAGCTTGGTCTGTATAAGGATTTGTTTAGCCAAGCTGGTATCTCTGGAGATGCAGATATACCCTCCATATCTTTAGTTAGATGTGGAGATTTTGTATTTTCTGTGGTGGATATTTTCTAGTGTTTTAATACTGACTGCATAGTACTCTGTTCTATCCTTTCTATTTAGCTAGAAGTGGCCTCCTTTGCTAAATTCTGATTTCAGTCTGTGTATGTTTTTTCCCTCTCCTCTCACAGTCAATATTTGTGGGGGGCTGTCTATCCTTTGGGGATTTTCTCTGAGGCAAGATAGTTTTCCCTTTTCTATCTCTAGGGGTAATTAGTCCTCCGGCTGTGTCGAGATGTCTAGGGAGTGATAGGTACATTCCACGGCTACATCTAGTTGCGGTGTTAGTTCAGGGTCTGCGGTCAGTACAGGTACCACCTTCTCTAGAGTACGTCTCATGCTCCTAGGCCACCAGATCATATCAGTACAACTGGCCAACAATGAGTTAACCGCATCTCAGAAGAAGGGAAGGAAAGTGCTGAGCCATTTTTTTTTTCTGTAGTCTGTTGTGTTTTTTTTTTCCCTCTTTACCTCTGGGTGGCTCAGGAGTTTGGCGCTGGCATGGATATTCAGGGATTGGCTTCTCGTGTGGATTAACTTGCTGCTAGAGTACAGGGTATTTTCGATTATATCGTTCAGACTCCGGTTTTAGAACCTAGAATTCCAACTCCTGATTTGTTTTTTGGGGACAGGTCCAAATTTTTGAGCTTTAAAAATAACTGTAAACTGTTTTTTGCTCTGAAACCCCGTTCCTCTGGTGATCCCTTCCAGCAGGTTATAATTGTTATATCTCTGCTGCGTGGTGACCCCCAGGATTGGGCATTTGCCCTGGAACCTGGGAATCCGGCTTTGCTTAATGTAGACACCTTTTTCCAGGTGCTTGGGTTATTGTATGATGAACCTTATTCAGTGGATCATGCTGAGAAGACCTTGTTGCCCCTGTGTCAGGGTCAAGAAGCGGCAGAATCATGTTGCCAGAAATTTAGAAAATGGTCTGTGCTGACTAAATGGAATGAGGATGTCTTGGCGGCAATTTTCAGAAAGGGTCTTTCGGAATCCGTTAAAGATGTTATGGTGGGGTTCCCCACGCCTGCTGGTCTGAGTGATTCTATGTCTCTGGCCATTCAGATTGATCGGCGTACCAAGAGAATCGCTAGTTCTGTTACCATCAGTACTATACGACCTAAATATCTGTTATCTGTGACCTTGATCTGCTCATTATCATCATTTTCTGTCATGGCATTTGTGGATTCAGGCGCTGCTCTAAACTTAATGGACTTAGAATTTGCCAGACGTTGTGGTTTCCCCTTGCAGCCTTTGCAGAGTCCTATTCCTTTGAGGGGCATTGATGCTACACCGTTGGCTAAAAATAAACCTCAGTTTTGGACACAGCTGACCATGTGCATGGCGCCAGCCCATCAGGAAGATTGTCGTTTTCTGGTGTTGCATAATTTGCATGATGCTATTGTGCTGGGTTTCCCATGGTTACAGGTGCATAATCCGGTATTAGATTGGAAATCTATGTCTGTGACTAGTTGGGGTTGTCAGGGGGTTCATGGTGACGGTCCTTTGATGTCAATTGCCTCCTCCCCCTCTTCTGAAATTCCTGAGTTTTTGTCAGATTTCCAGAATGTATTCAATGAGCCCAAGTCCAGTTCCCTTCCACCGCATAGGGACTGTGATTGTGCTATTGACTTGATTCCAGGCTGTAAGTTCCCTAAGGGCCGACTTTTCAACCTGTCTGTGCCAGAACATACCGCCATGCGGAGCTATGTTAAGGAATCTTTGGAGAAAGGGCATATTCGGCCATCTTCTTCACCATTGGGAGCAGGGGTTTTTTTTGTTGCCAAGAAGGATGGCTCCTTGAGACCCTGTATTGATTATCGCCTCTTGAATAAGATCACGGTCAAATTCCAATGCCCTTTGCCTTTGCTTTCTGATCTGTTTGCTAGGATTAAGGGGGCTAGTTGGTTTACTAAGATTGACCTTCGAGGGGCATATAATCTTGTTCGTATTAAGCAGGGTGACGAATGGAAAACTGCGTTTATTACGCCCGAAGGCCATTTTGAATACCTTGTGATGCTATTCGGACTCTCTAATGCTCCATCTATGTTTCAGTCCTTCATGCATGATATATTTCGGAATTATCTTGATAAATTCATGATTGTATATTTGGATGATATTTTGATTTTTTCAGATGATTGGGAGTCTCATGTGAAACAAGTCAGGATGGTATTTCAGATCCTTCGTGATAATGCCTTGTTTGTGAAGGGGTCTAAGTGCCTCTTTGGAGTACAGAAGGTTTCTTTTTTGCTCTTCATTTTTTCTCCCTCATCTATAGAAATGGATCCGGTTAAGGTTCAGGCCATTCATGATTGGATCCAGCCCACATCCGTGAAGAGCCTTCAGAAATTTTTGGGCTTTGCTAATTTTTATCGCCGTTTCATTGCCAACTTCTCCAGTGTGGTTAAACCACTGACCGATTTGACGAAGAAAGGCGCTGATGTGACAAATTGGTCCTCTGCGGCTGTTTCTGCCTTTCAGGAGCTTAAACGCCGATTTACTTCTGCCCCTGTGTTGCGTCAGCCGGATGTTTCTCTTCCTTTTCAGGTTGAGGTTGACGCTTCTGAGATTGGGGCAGGGGCCGTTTTGTCTCAGAGGAATTCTGATGGTTCCTTGATGAAACCGTGTGCCTTCTTTTCTTGAAAGTTTTCGCCTGCGGAACGCAATTATGATGTCGGCAATCGTGAGTTGTTGGCTATGAAGTGGGCATTTGAGGAGTGGCGACATTGGCTTGAGGGGGCCAAGCACCTTATTGTGGTCTTGACCGATCATAAGAAACTGATTTACCTCGAGTCTGCCAAACAGCTGAATCCTAGACAGGCCCGATGGTCCCTGTTTTTCTCCCGTTTTGTTTTTGTGGTCTCGTATCTTCCGGGTTCTAAGAATGTTAAGGCTGATGCCCTCTCTAGGAGCTTTTTGCCTGATTCTCCTGGGGTTCTTGAGCCGGTCGGCATTCTGAAGGAAGGGGTGATTCTTTCTGCCATCTCCCCTAATTTACGACTAGTGTTGAGCATTCCGATACCACAAGTATCGGGTATCGGCCGATACTTGCGGTATCGGAATTCCGATACCGAGATCCGATACTTTTGTGGTATCGGGAATCGGTATCGGATCCATATTACTGTGTAAACTAAAGAATTAAAATAAAAAATATTGATATACTCACTTCTCCGGAGGCCCCTGGACATCACCGCTGGTAACCGGCAGCCTTCTTTGCATAAAATGAGCGCGTTTAGGGCCTTCCATGACGTCACGGCTTCTGATTGGTCGCGTGCCGCTCATGTGACCGCCACGTGACCAATCACAAGCCGTGACGTCATTCTCAGGCCCTAAACTCCTCATTCTAGGAATTTAGGACCTGAGAATGACGTCGCGGCTTGTGATTGGTCGCATGGCGGTCACATGAGCGGCACGCGACCAATCAGAAGCCGTGACGTCATGGAAGGCCCTAAACGCGCTCATTTTAAGCAAAGAAGGCTGCCGGTTACCAGCGGTGATGTCCAGGGGCCTCCGGAGAGGTGAGTATATCAATATTTTTTATTTTAATTCTTTATTTTACACAGTAATATGGATCCCAGGGCCTGAAGGAGAGTTTCCTCTCCTTCAGACCCTGGGAACCATCAGGATACCTTCCGATACTTGGTGTCCCATTGACTTGTATTGCTATCGGGTATCGGTATCGGCGATATCCGATACTTTTCAGGTATCGGCCGATACTATCCGATACCGATACTTTCAAGTATCGGACGGTATCGCTCAACACTATTTACGACGGGTTCTTCAGGAATTTCAGGCTGATAAACCTGACCGCTGTCCAGTGGGGAAACTGTTTGTTCCTGACAGATGGACTAGTAAAGTGATTTCTGAGGTTCATTGTTCTGTGTTGGCTGGTCATCCTGGGATTTTTGGTACCAGAGATTTGGTTGGTAGGTCCTTTTGGTGTCCTTCTTTGTCACAGGATGTGCGTTCTTTTGTGCTGTCCTGTGGGACTTGTGCGCGGGCCAAGCCTTGCTGTTCCCGAGCTAGTGGGTTGCTTTTGCCTTTGCCGGTCCCTGAGAGGCCTTGGACGCATATTTCTATGGATTTTATTTCGGATCTTCCAGTTTCCCAGAGGATGTCGGTTATCTGGGTGGTTTGTGACCGGTTTTCTAAAATGGTTCATTTGGTACCTTTGCCTAAATTGCCTTCCTCTTCTGATTTGGTTCCGTTGTTTTTTCAGCATGTGGTTCGTTTGCATGGCATTCCGGAGAATATTGTGTCCGATAGAGGTTCCCAGTTTGTTTCTAGGTTTTGGCGGGCCTTTTGTGCTAGGCTGGGCATTGATTTGTCTTTTTCTTCCGCATTTCATCCTCAGACAAATGGCCAAACCGAGCGAACTAATCAGACTTTGGAAACTTATTTGAGATGCTTTGTGTCTGCTGATCAGGATGATTGGGTGGCTTTCTTGCCATTGGCCGAGTTTGCCCTTAATAATCAGGCTAGTTCAGCTACCTTGGTTTCACCTTTCTTTTGTAACTCTGGTTTTCATCCTCGTTTTTCTTCAGGGCACGTTGAGCCTTCTGATTGTCCTGGGGTGGACTCTGTGGTTGACAGGTTGCAGCAAATTTGGGCTCATGTTGTTGACAATTTGGTGTTGTCTCAGGAGGGGGCTCAGCGTTTTGCTAACCGTCGTCGGTGTGTTGGTTCCCGGCTTCGGGTTGGGGATTTGGTCTGGTTGTCTTCCCGTCATGTTCCTATGAAGGTTTCTTCCCCTAAGTTCAAGCCTCGGTTTATTGGCCCTTATAGGATTTCTGAGATTATCAATCCAGTGTCTTTTCGTTTGGCCCTTCCAGCCTCTTTTTCAATCCATAATTTTTTTCATAGATCTTTGTTGCAGAAATACGTGGTGCCCGTTGTTCCCTCTGTTGATCCTCCTGCCCCGGTGTTGATTGATGGGGAGTTGGAGTATGTGGTTGAGAAGATTTTGGATTCTCGTTTTTTGAGGCGGAAGCTTCAGTATCTTGTCAAATGGAAGGGTTATGGCCAGGAGGATAATTCTTGGGTTGTTGCCTCCGATGTTCATGCTGAGGATTTGGTTCGTGCCTTTCATTTGGCTTGTCTGGATCGGCCTGGGGGCTCTGGTGAGGGTTCGGTGACCCCTCCTCAAGGGGGGTACTGTTGTGAATTCTGCTCTTGGGCTCCCTCCGGTGGTTATAAGTGGTAGCGCTGCTGTCTCTGGATCGCAGCATTCATCAGGTGTGTCCACTTTGTGCAATTCTGACTGGGCTATTTAGTCTTGCTTGACCCTTTAGTCAGTGCCAGTTGTCCATTGTTCCTGGAGGATTCACATCCCTGCCTGGTCTCTCCTGCTTTGCTGTTCATTTCAACAAAGATAAGTTCTGGCCATGATTTTTGCAGTCCACATGCTGTGGGCCTTATTGTTCAGGTCTTTTCCATGTTTTTGTCTTGTCCAGCTTGGTCTGTATAAGGATTTGTTTAGCCAAGCTGGTATCTCTGGAGATGCAGATATACCCTCCATATCTTTAGTTAGATGTGGAGATTTTGTATTTTCTGTGGCGGATATTTTCTAGTGTTTTAATACTGACCGCGTAGTACTCTGTCCTATCCTTTCTATTTAGCTAGAAGTGGCCTCCTTTGCTAAATTCTGATTTCAGTCTGTGTATGTTTTTTCCCTCTCCTCTCACAGTCAATATTTGTGGGAGGCTGTCTATCCTTTGGGGATTTTCTCTGAGGCAAGATAATTTTCCCTTTTCTATATCTAGGGGTAATTAGTCCTCCGGCTGTGTCGAGATGTCTAGGGAGTGATAGGTACATTCCACGGCTACTTCTAGTTGCGGTGTTAGTTCAGGGTCTGCGGTCAGTACAGGTACCACCTTCTCTAGAGTACGTCTCATGCTGCTCCTAGGCCACCAGATCATAACAGTCTCCATGCTTTCACCAGTAGCTTCAGCTCCATAGTCTTCATATTCTACTTCATTTTCATCCAATCCAGACAACGGTGGTACAGGAACTGGAAAGGTATCATCATGTGAAACTGGCCTAATCGCAGATTCAAGTTCAGGGTAATCAATCTTATGTTTGTTCTTTGTAGAAAAGCCTTTCAGTTTGACAAAACAAAAGAGTAGCATTCATCACTATGATCTTTGGGTGCTCTCCAAATCATGGGGAATAGCAAATGGCATAGCCACTTTCCTCATATTCAACCAGTCACAAAGACCCCTTGAACAGCTTGAACATATCACATGAGGGGCCCAGCTTTTGTCTTGATCTCCAAGTGGACACTTAAAGTACATCTGGTACATCTTTTTAATATCATGAGTGATTGAACGTACTTGGCCTTTTGGTGTAAAAGAACCACACACATAGCAGAATCTGTTCGGATGATTGATACACTGTTGGGGCATTTTTCTCCTTTAAATCAGATCAAACAGTAGAGTAAATTCAGTTCAAGGGTGGTGACAAACTAAAAAAAATGTGATGAGCCGACCTACTATATGCAGATATTACCCCAGAGATGGCAGAGGCAGCTTGTATTTAGAACTGATTTTTCTGGAGGTAACTGTTAGATAACTATATACAGTTGTGAGCTAAATGGGTCAGCCTATTCCTTACAGATAAATATTTGCAGGCAGGCAGTTTCTCAGTGTGATATTTTCTGCTTTCAGGTTCTCTCTCTGTGGAGACCCTCACTCGGTTACACCTCAGTGGCTGAGTTGTTTTCTTCCCTTTGAGGCGATTTGCCCTCCCAGAAATGAAAATCCTCACAATGGCGGCTGTCCGATGCTTTCCCTTTTATCCCCCTGTGGCAGGGCTCAGATACCTGCAGAGGCCTGTCTCCTGTTAGAGTCTCACATACCAGTCCTTGCTGCCATCACCATGCTTTTCTGACTGACTGAAATCTTACCGCCTCATAACAGTTAGCTCCTCCCCATAACATGTGACTTTCCAAGAAGCAGTCAATGGTTGACTGCACTGTCAATACTCCTACCCATAAAACTCACTAAAACCTTAACTGATGTTGTCCCTGTAAGAAAATTCACTATTAAGTAAGACAAGCAAAGAAATGGGAATAACACAGGAAAAATCACATACATTGAAAATGAAGAAATAGCGTAATAACAAAAATACTTATATCTCAGAAACTTTATGTCATAGAGCAAAACTAAGCATATTTTTGGAATTAGCAAATCAAACTCAATAAAACAGACATATTACCTTTACTGATGATTTTTTTGTGCTGACCAGTGTATAGCTGGTATCAGTCAGTTAATCTGTCAAATTTTAACTCAATGGGTGTTTTACATAAACAATCAGCAATGCTTAAAACTGTTGGTAGGAATGCTGAAATTCCTTGACGATCACCACCAGGAACTCGGCGCAGCTGACAGCCGAGCTCCTGCAGTAACCGCCAGGGTCAATGACCACACCATCCCTGGCTGATTAACCTTCCAGATGCCATGATCGATAGTGATGCAGCATTTAGAAAGTTGTGAGAGAGAGTGACCTCCCTTTCTTACCCTCATTGGCATCCCCTTGACAAAATCACGGGAAATTTATGATTGTCATGGCACCCAGAGGTCAAACAATGGCTTCCTGGTGTGCTATGTATGGTGGCGTGCGAAAGCCAGCCATAAACAGGGTCCAACAGGCCATCTGCCTATGTAATATTACAGGTCTCATGCATTGCAGTGCTGATGCATTGCAATGCATGAGACCAGTGATCAGAGCAATAAAAGTCAAAGTCCCATAGCGGGACTAAGTAAAAATGGAAGAAGAAGTTTTAAAAAATTATTAAATAACAAAAAGAAACAGAAAATAAAGAACAACAAATATTACACCAATACATGTACATAATTATGTGAAAACAAAAAGAAAAGAAAAAAGAACACATATTGGGTATTACCATGTCTGGAACGACACAATCTATGAGACTGTCAAACTAGTTAACCCCTACAGTAAATACCCTAAAAAAGTGGCAAAAAACTATGTTTTTTCATCATACCGCTTGAAAAAAAGTGGAACTAAACATGATCAAAAAGACCAATATAAAGAAAAAATATATAGCAGAAAACATTATATAAATAAAAAAGTTATAGCTCTCAGAATATAGCGATTGAAAAACAATATTTTTTCTCTACAATTGTTTTTATGGTGTAGAAGAAACAAACATTAAAACATTATAAAAATGTGCTATTGTTATAATTGTACTGATCCAAAGAATAAAGCAGTCTTATCACTTTTACCACATGCATTAAAAACACAAAGAAATCTTGAATTTCTGATTTTTGTTCATTCTGGCTTCAAAAAAATCAGAATTGAAAGCGATCAAAAAAATGTTATGTGACCGAAAATGGTGCCAATAAAAACATTCCGCAAAAATCATGTCCTCGCATGACTCTGTCAGCAGAAATATTGAAAAATTATAGCTATCAAAGTATGGCTATGCAAAAACTTGTTTCTCTGTGACAGTAGCAAAATGGGTCTGAATCCCATGGAATATGTGAATTATAAATAGCAATTCTGCTCTAGATAATAAGAAAAAATAAGAAAAAATGGAGACGTTTTTCACATATTTTGGCTAATTCATGCATGCCCAGCAACCAATGACAAGGTGGTCTCATATTTATATTTAATATATATATTTTATATTAATATTTGCCAAATGCCAAATAATGAGAGAGAGAATAATGAGTCAAAAGTTTACATATATTTCATTAGTATTTGGCACCATTGCCCTTAAACTGAATGACTTGTGTCAAACGTTTGCGATATCCTTCCACAAGTGTCACACATTAGTTGATTGAAGTTTGGGCCCATTCCTCCTGAAAAAAGGTAGGGCTGATCCAGGTTTGTAGGTCGCCTTGCTCGCACCGGCCTTTTCAGCTTTACCCAGACATTTTCAATAGGATTAAGGTCAGGGCTTTGTAATGGCCGCTCAAAAACATTGACTTTATTATCCACTTTGTTACCATTTTGACAGTCTGCTTCGGGTCATTGTCAATTTGGAAGACCCATTTCCCACCAAGCTTTTACTTCCTGGCCAATGTCTTAAGATGTTGCTTCAGTATTGCCATATAATCTTCTTTTCTCGTGATGCTTTCTATTTTGTAAAGTGCACCATTCCCTCCTGCAGGAAAACAACCCCACAAGATGATGATATAACCCCCGTGTTTCACAGTTGAGATGGTGTTCTTAGGCTTCCAAGCGTCTCCCTTTTTCCCCCAAATGTCCAAATGTAATGATGGTCAATGTGCCCAAAAAGTTCAATTTTAGATACATCAGGCCACAGGACATGACTCAAAAAATTAAGCTATTTGTTCTTGTGCGCATTGGCAAACATTAATCTGGCATTTTTATGTTTCTTTTGAAGTAATGGCTTCTTCATGGCAGAGTGGCCTTTCAGCCTATGTTGATATAGCACTTGTTTCACTGTGGCTATTGACACAATCTTACCAGCTTCAGCCATCACCTTCACAAGGCCTCTTACTTTTGTCTTTGGGTTGATATGCACATGTCAAAGCACATTCATCTCTGGGACACAGAACCCGTCATATTCCTGAGGGGTGTAATGGCTGGACATTCCCATCTTGTTTGTGCTTGTGTGTAATTGTTGTACAGATGAAGGAGGCACCTTTAGGTATCTTGAAATTGTACCCAAGGATGAGCCAGACTTGTGTAAGTCAACAATTATCTTCCTGATATCTTGGCTGATTTCTTAAGACTTTCCAAAGAAGCAGTGTGTTTCAGGTGTGCATTAAAATACATCCACAGGCATGTCTCTAATTAACTCAGATGTTGACAAAAAACTATCAGAAGCTCACAAACACATGACATCATCATATGGGCAGTCCAGAACTGTTTAAAGTCATAGTAATCTTAGTGTATGTAAACTTTGACTTTTCTAATTGACCAAAAACGGGAAAAGTTTATTCTGTATTCATGTCAGATACTGAGAAAAACATGAATATGTGTCTTTTTATATAGTGCATGTAAACTTCTGGTTTCAGCTGTATATCCTAATACGAACCTCTAAAGAGACATGAAAGTCACGCTGCCTAGCAACATCTAAGTGGTAATATAATAGAGAGTTCCTCAATTACTTTGATAAAGCACACGAGACAAAGAAAGTACCGAGCAGCTGTACACAATGTCTATCACTAATGACACAGTAATCTGATAGAAAGTAACACTGTTTCTTATATAAAGTGCATGAAACTTTAGCCAGTGTAAAGCAGCAGGATAGTAAGCCATTCACAGGTGCTTCTCACAAAATTAGCATATCATCAAAAAGTTAATTTATTTCAGTTCTTCAATACAAAAAGTGAAACTCATATATGATATAGAGTCATTACAAACAGAGTGATCTATTTCAAGTGTTTATTTCTGTTAATGTCGATGATTATGGCTTACAGCAAAAAACCCAAAAAGTCATTATCTCAGTAAATTAGAATAATTAACAAAAAACAAAATGCAAAGGCTTCCTAAACATTTAAAAAGGTCCCATATTCTTTTTTTGTAGGCTCCACAATCATGTGGAAGACTGCTGACTTGACAGATGTCCATAAGGCAGTCATTGACACACTCCACAAGGAGGGTAAGCCACAAAAGGTCATTGCTAAAGAAGCTGGCTGTTCACAGAGTGCTGTATCCAAGCATATTAATGGAAAGTTGAGTGGAAGGAAAAAGTGTGGTAGAAAAAGGTTCATAAGCAACTGGCATAAACGCAGCCTTGAAAGGATTGTTTAGAAAAGGCCATTCAAAAAAATTTGGGGAGATTCACAAGAAGTGGACTGCTGCTGGGGTCATTGCTTCAAGAACCACCACACACAGATATATCCAGGACATGGGCTACAAGTGTCGCATTCCTTGTGTCATGACCAATTGACAACACCAGAAGAGTCTTACCTGGGCCAAGAAGAAAAAGAACTGGATTATTGATCAGTGGTCCAAGGTGTTGTTTTCAGATAAAAGTAAAATTTGCAATTCATTTGGATTTCAAGGTCCTGTAGTCTGAAGGAAGAGTGGAGAGGTCACAATCCAAGCCTCTTGATGTCTAGTGTGAAGTTTCCACAATCAGTGATGGTTTGGGAAGCCATGTCATCTGCTGGTGTAGGTCCACTGTGTTTTATCAAGACCAAAGTCAGCACAGCCCTCTACCAGGAAATTTTAGAGCACTTCATGCTTCCCCCTGCCAACAAGCTTCTTAGAGATGGAAATTTCATTCTTCAGCAGGACTTGGCACCTGTCCACACTGCCAAAAATACCAATACCTGGTTTAAAAACAGCAACATCACTGTGCTTGATTGGCCAGCAAACTCATCTGACCTTAACCCCATAGAGAATCTATGGGGTATTGTCAAGAGGAAGATGAGAGACACCAGACCCAACAATGTAGACAAGCTGAAGGCTGCTATCAAAGCAACCTGGGCTTCCATACCACCTCAGCAGGGCCACAGTCCGATCACCTCCATGCTACGCCGCATTGATACAGTAATTGATGCAAAAGGAGCCCCGAACAAGTATTGAGTGCATTTCCTGAACATACATTTCAGTAGGCCAACATTTCAGATTTAAAAATGATTTTTCAAGCTGGTGTTATAAATTATTCTAATTTACTGAGATAATGACTTTTGGGTTTTCATTGGCAGTAAGCCATAATCATCAACATTAAAGGGAACCTGTCACCTGAATTTGGCGGGACCGGTTTTGGGTCATATGGGCGGGGTTTTCGGGTGTTTGATTCACCCTTTCCTTACCCGCAATATTGCCTTGCACTGGCGTGTACTCCGGAGGACAGAGAATGAACTTCAATCCAATATTGCGGCCAGCATGCAGCCAGCGGGTAAGGAAAGGGTGAATCAAACACCCAAAAACCCCACCCATATGACCCAAAACCGGTCCCGCCAAATTCAGGTGACAGGTTCCCTTTAACAGAAATAAGCACTTGAAATAGATCACTCTGTTTGTAATGTCTATATATAACATGAGTTTCACTTTTTGCATTGAAGAACTGAAATAAATTAACTTTTTGATGATATTGTAATTTTGTGAGAAGCACCTGTAATTACCTTTTAAATAAGGTGCAAGGTGCGTGAGTTTGGCCTAGTGCAGAACAGGTCTAATGTCCCTCCACCCCCTGTTAATATCCCAATGCATGTTAATGAATTTTGTGATCTACCTTTTTTTGAGCAGAATACATTTTTCCTACAGTTGCAATCAGAAATCGTATGGGAAAAATATATATCCTTGTACCGCGTTAGTCGTATGGTCAGTAGTGTTGAGCATTCCGATACTGCAAGTATCGGGTATCAGCCGATACTTGCGGTATCGGAATTCCGATACCGAGTTCCGATATTTTTGTGATATCGGAAATCGGAATCGGAAGTTCCCAGTGTATGGTTCCCAGGGTCTGGAGGAGAGGAGACTCCTCGCGGCTTGTGATTGGTCGCGTGAGCGGTCACATGAGCAGTCACACGACCAATCACAAGCCGCAACGTCATCGCAGGTCCTAAACTCCTCATTCTTAGGAACGGAGGCTGCTGGTTACATCGGTAAGGTCTAGGGGCCTCCGGAGGGGTGAGTATATCCATATTTTTTATTTTAATTCTTTATTTTTTACATGAATATGGATCCCAGGGCCTGAAGGAGAGTTTCCTCTCCTTCAGACCCTGGGAACCATCCAGGATACCTTCCGATACTTGTGTCCCATTGACTTGTATTGGTATCGGGTATCAGTATCGGCGATATCCGATATTTTTCGGGTATCGGCCGATACTATCCGATACTGATACTTTCAAGTATCGGAAGGTATCGCTCAACACTAATGGTCAGAAATGAGAAAGTTTTGATAAAAATAAAAAATCTGTCATATTATCCCCTGGAATCTAGAACTACAGCCCTTGATTTATTCCAGTCTCTAGTTAAAATTGATTTAAAAATTTTGCATGATGAAATTGCAAAATAAACCAAACAAAACAATCTCACTAAAAATCAGTGTCTGTAGAAATACATAAATTGCGTTCCAACAAAGAACTGGTAATCGGACAAATCTAGGTACAAAGTAGTCGTGGACACCTCCCTGTATAATAAAATAGCTTTAGCAATGCTACACAATACTAATTCAGTAAACCTACATAAACATAATGACCACAGGGTAAATAGGCCAATTATCACATATAGTTAGAAGAAAAACCTATAAGGAATACTTACAAGGCAGCAATATAATCAATATATAAAAAATGGCTTTTTATTGAAAATGTAGTTTAAGAAATGTAAGACAGAAGTTAATCAAAGCTGATGAGCATAGCTTAATGCAAACAACATGATAAAAGTCTAATATTTGATGAATATAGGTCTAATACTAAATGGCATATACTTAGATCGTACAAAGGGGTAAATACAATGGTATAATAGAATACACAAAGCATAATCCCAACATTACGGATGGATACCAATTTGTATAAAATAACATGACAAGTAAAAGAGTCAGTATATCAGAGTAAGTTATCATGGAGTAAAAAGAGAATAAGCACCATCAGTAGGAGATGTAAATATGCACAGAATCAACAGTCAATGAAAGAACTGCACCCAACGAGCAATTTGCTTTGCCAAGGTAAAACGGTCATCAGGAACAGTCCTATAGTGTTAAAAAAACATTTGAAAAATTTCCATGGAAACCCAATTTTTTTTTCTCATGTGATGTTGTTAACCTCTTAACAACCAGGGGTATTTCAGTTTTTGAGTTTCCATTTTTTGCTCCTCTTCTTCCCAGAGCCATAACTTTTTTTATTTTTCCATCAATATGGCCATGTGAGGGCTTGTTTTTTGCAGGACAAGTTGTACTTTTGAAGACACTATTGGTTTTAACATATAGTGTACTGGAAAATGGGAAAAAAAATTGAGGTGCGGTAAAATTGAAAAACAAAGCGCAATTCCACAGTTTTTTTTTTTTTACCATGTTTACTAAATGTTAAAATTGACCTGCCATCATGATTATCCAGGTCATTAATAGTTCACAGACACCAAACATGTATAGGTTCTGTTTTATTTAAGTGGTGGAAAAAAAATCCCAATTTGTTAACAAAAAAAAAAAAGGTGCCATTTTCTGAGACTTGCAGAATCTCCATTTTTTGTGATCTTGGGCTGGGTGAAAGCATACTTTTTGCACACCAAGCTGACATTTTTAATGATACCTTTTTGGTATAGATATGTTCTTTTTATTTCCCGTTATTGCATTTTATTGCAATGTAGCGGTGACATACTTGTTTTGAATTTTTCCTTGTTATGCAGTTTAGCAATCTTTAATTTTTTTTTTATTTTGATAGATCAGGTGATTCTGAACACGGCGATACCAAATATGCGTATATTTGATTTTTTTTAAATTGTTGTATTTTGAATGGGGCGAAAGGAGGGTGACTTGAACTGTTATTTTCTTAAATTTTTTTTAATATTTTTAATTGTCACTTCAATAGTCTCCATGGGAGACTAGAAGCTGCAGTATTTTGATCTCCTGTGCTACACAGGCGATGATCAGATCGCCTATGTGTAGCAGAAATCCTCACTTGCTATGAGTGCCGACTACGGGGCGGCGCTCATAGCAATTTGGCAATAACAACCACAGAGGTCTGCTGCAGATATCTGGTTGTCATGCCAACCCATTGGCAAACCGCAGTCATGTGATGAGGTCACTGATGGGTGGGATTAGTGATGCGCTTCCTGTAAGCTCCAGTTGAATGCTGCTGTCAGATCGACAGTGGCTTTTAACTAATTAATAGCCGCAGGTGGATTGTGATTCCACCTGCGCCTGTTTGTGGGCATATTTGAGCTATATAAAGCAGCTGTCATGTGCCCGGAAAGGTTCAGGCTCAGCGACGGAGCCCAAACCAAACAGGGGGAGTCCGACATAGGCGTCCTATTATGCCACATGTCGGAAAGGGGTTAATTTGTATTCCACCATTCTTCATCATCTTTCTGGTGTAGCTATAAAAACATCACTACATTACTACATTTCTTACACCAATGAACTGAAACAATACATACTCTTCAGTTTACAATATCTATTAGAATACAACTATTTCAAGTTGATTCCCAGCTTTTACTGCATATAGAAGGTACTCCGATGGGGTCTGGATTGTCACCTTTGCTTGCTATCCTTTTTATGGCCTGATGGGAGGAGACACATATTTTCAACACAAACAATCCATTCATTATGGGTATGTGCACATGTTGCAGATTTGCCTGTGGAATTTTTTATGCAGATTCTGCATCTCTTGGCAGAAAACACAGGTAAAAATCCGCAAGTTTTTGATGCATTTTTGGTGCGGATTTTCATGCATTTTTTTTATGCAGATTTGTATGCATTTTTGAAAGCTAAATAAAGATCTATTATTGAACAACAAAAAAAAAATATTGTGATGTAATTTCTTGTCCAACCTCTTCATTTACATATTCCATTAAAGAATGTTTATACACACAGAGATAGATAGATAGAGGTAGATGATAGATAGAGATAGATGATAGATAACAGATAGATAGATGATCGATAGATAGATCTATAAATAGATAGATAATACCAAGCCCGATGTTTAGTAAAAAACATAATAAAATGGTGCATAAAGAGTTAAATAAAGACACACACAAAATATGCGTTGGCCTGGGTCACACTTGCGAGAAACTCGCACGAGTCTCGTACCTCAATACCTGGCACTGCCGCCGGCACTCGGACCAGAGCGTTGAGCTGCATAGAAATACATGCAGCCTCACACTCTGGTCCCAAGTGCCTGCGGCAGTGGCTGGTATTGAGGTGCGAGGCTCGTGCGAGTTTCTCGCAAGTGTAACCACGGTCTTAAATGCAATATGTTTAATTTTTAAAAAATGGAAAAAAATTGCATGAGCTCCCATGCAATTTTCAAGTCCAGAGTGGGAAAGTCAGTGACTGGGGGCCGATGTTTATAGCCTAAGAAATGGTTAATACCTATGGATCTACCCAGGCTATGAATATCAGCCCGCAGCTGTCTGCATAGCTTTACTGCCTATTAAAATAGGGGGACCCCCCAAAAAAATGATGTGAGGTCCCCCTATAATTAATAGCCAGAAAGGCTAAGCAGACAGCTGTGTTCTGATATTCATAGCCTAGGAAGGGGCCATGGATATTGTCCCCTCGGCTACAGGCACCAGCCGCCACAGAAATGGCCCATCTCTAAGATGCTCCAATTCTGACACTTAGCCTCTCTCTTCCCACTGCCCTGTAGCAATGGTATATTGGGTAATAAGGGGTTAATGTCACCTTTCTATTGTAAGGTGACATCAAGCCCGGTTAGTAATGGAGAGGCATCAATAAGACACCTATCCGTTACTAATTCTATAGTAGTGAAAGAGTTAAAAAAACACAGCCAGAAAAAAGTATTTTATTATTCTTAATTTCACCATACTTACAACCATGCCTAATTCCCCTAGCCATCGATCTCTTGCAAAAAATTAAAAATAATAACCCAACCGTATACTCCCTGTCTGATGTAGTTCTATTAATAACGAGTGTCCCATGACAATCTCCTGTATAGAACAGTGACATGAGGAGATGTCACTGCTCTATAGGGCCTCCAGTAATACACTGATAGGAGACAATGGCTCCTGCAGTGCATCACTGAAGAGGTTACTTTAGTTCATTCTCTCACTTTACAGCAATGCTGCGTGGGAATTTTCTCACACAGCATTGCTGGTGAGGGAATGAACCTGTGACCTCTCTCCCGGCAGCAGCGGAGGAATATACATCGCGGAGGATTACTCCCGCTGTCAGTTCATCGCGGGGCCCCTGTAGAGTGCTGACATCGCCTGATGTCACTGTTCTACATGGGAGATTGTCATGGGACACTCGTTATTAAATGGACTATGCCAGGAAGGTAATAGTAGGTTGGTTTATTATGTTATTTTTATTTCAGGAGAATTGAGGGCTTCGGGGACTAGGTGTTTGGTAGTATGTACTCTGTTATGTGTTTTATGTTATGTGTATGTACTCTATATGTTGTATGTTCTGTATGTTGTCATTGTGAGCATTCACTGCCAGATGGTCCTATCAGACAATGGATGCCTACACAGACTCACACACAGGGACACACACACACACAGACCCGCGCACACACAAACACGCAGACCCCCACATACACTATACACGCACATAGTCACCGCCCACACTCCGCTCACACTCTGCCCACACACTGCCTACTCCCGATCTGCAGCATTTCATCTGCAGCAAAACTGCAGATCATTTTTACATCTGCTTGTTTGCTGCGGATATGCCTGACTCAATGGAAACGTTGCAGATCCGCCAAAAGCATTGACATGCTGCGAAAAAAAGTCTCGATTCCGCAAATTTTTTGCCCAGCATGTGCACAACAAATGTCAATTTCACATTAACTACCATTGGCTGTGCACTACACTGCGGATTTGATGCATTTCCGCGCTTCCAAAAATACTGCGGAAATGCATCAAATCCACAATGTGTGCAGATAGCCTAATAATTTACGATGGTATGGACGTTATGTGAATGACCTCTTACTAGTATGGTCAGGAAATGCATATGATATCTCCAGTTTCATCAAGTAAATTAACTACAATAAATATAACCTACAATTAACTTACAGTGGTTCTGGAGTCCAAATTCCATTTCTTGACATTGTATTAATTGGTGACAATATCAACAGCAAAATTCACACATGCCTATATAGGAAAGACATTGCAGGCCACACAGTTTTGCAGTCATGTAGTTATCATCCACGTTATACTATTAGGGCCATCCCACAGGGTGAGTTTATACATGCAAAACAGGTTTATTCTGATAATCACCTCTTTTTCAAGGAAGGTAATATCTTCAAAAATAAATTATATGAATGAAGATATGGCAAACGGTCAGTCCAAAATGCATCTGAAAATGCTAAATCTAAATCTAGAAATAGTCTCTTACATACTGACAAGTTCCAACCCGAGTCTGAATGGTCCAAAGCATTAGTGAATTTTTCTACTCCATACAGTTTACAATTAAATCAGATAAAACCTATTATTTTAAAATATTTACTCATAGTAAATCAAGAGGACACTCTTAAGGCCCCGTCTCACATAGCGATTTACCAATGATCACGACCAGCGATACGACCTGGCCGTGATCGTTGGTAAGTCGTTGTGTGGTCGCTGGGGAGCTGTCACACAGACAGCTCTCTCCAGCGACCAACAATCAGGGGAACGACTTCGGCATCGTTGAAACTGTCTTCAACGATGCCGAAGTCCCCCTGCAGCACCCGGGTAACCAGGGTAAACATCGGGATACTAAGCGCAGGGCCGCGCTTAGTAACCCGATGTTTACCCTGGTTACCAAAAAAAACAAACAGTACATACTCACCTTCTGATGTCCGTCAGGTCCCTTGCCGTCTGCTTCCCGCTCTGACTGAGTGCCGCCGTACAGTGAGAGCACAGCACAGCAGTGACGTCACCGCTGCGCTCTGCTCTCACTGTACGGCGGCACTCAGTCAGAGCAGGAAGTAGACGGCAAGGGACCTGACGGACATCAGATGGTGAGTATGTACTGTTTGTTTTTTTTACATTTACGCTGGTAACCAGGGTAAACATCGGGTTACTAAGCACGGCCCTGCGCTTAGTAACCCGATGTTTACCCTGGTTATCAGTGAAGTCATCGCTGGATCGGTGTCACACACACCGATTCAGCGATGTCAGCGGGACCTCAACGACCAAAAAAAGGTCCATTCCGACACGACCAGCGATCTCGCAGCAGGGGCCTGGTCGCTGGTACGTGTCACACATAGCGAGATCGCTACTGAGGTCACTGTTGCGTCACAAAACTTGTGACTCAGCAGCGATCTCGCTAGCGATCTCGCTATGTGAGATGGGGCCCTTAGTAAAATTATTGCAAATCATTGCAAATGTGTAGGCAAACGAGGGAGATCTCTAGGAAACATTTTTCCCCCCAGTCAAAACCTGACTGCTAAATCGACCTGGCTCAAACTCAAAATTTCTTCAAATGTGCAGGTAATTGCTGCAACATGTATGTCCTAGCAATAAAGAAGTTTTGCAAGTTTGTATCACCAGATGGTAGATTCCAAAAATTTGGGGTTTTATCAACTGCTATACACACCATGTAATATATAGCATAGAATGCACCTTTTGCAATTTGCGCTATATAGGATGTATTACACGCAAAAAGAAAAAAAAGTATACCGGAACATGTTGCCAATATGCATTAAAAGAATAATTCATATTCTGGTACTGCCAAGAATATTGTAGCCGCTTATAATGGAGACATCACACATGCCCTGTCCTTCAAACCGCACATCCAAGCTCTTTCCACCTCCTGTCGCCTCCAGCTCAAAAATATCTCCAGAATCCGTCCTTTCCTCAACCTTCAATCTACTAAAATGCTTGTGCATGCCCTCATCATCTCCCGCCTTGACTACTGCAACATCCTTTTCTGCGGCCTCCCTGCTAACACCCTTGCACCTCTCCAGTCCATCCTTAACTCTGCTGCCCGACTAATCCATCTCTCTCCTCACTACTCCTCCGCTTCCCCCCTCTGCAAATCCCTTCACTGGCTCCCATTCCGTCAGCGTGTCCAGTTCAAATTACTAATACTGACCTACAAAGCCATCCATAACCTGTCTCCTCCATATATCTTTGAACTAATCTCCCGATATCTTCCCTCACATAATCTCCGGTCCTCCCAAGACCTCCTTCTCTCCTCCACACTTATTCGCTCCTCATCCAATCGCCTCCAAGACTTCTCCCGAATATCCCCCATCCTCTGGAATTCTCTGCCCCAACACGTCCGGTTATCCACCACATTCGGACTGTTCAGACAGAGCCTGAAAACACATCTCTTCAGGAAAGCCTACAGCCTGCACTGACCCTGCTGCCTCCTCATCACTACCGAAGCTACCGCCTCACCAACACCGGAGCTCCTGCAACCCCCAACCTACTGTCTCCTTCCCCATAATCCTGCAGAATGTAAGCCCGCAAGGGCGGGGTCCTCGCCCCTCTGTATCAGTCTGTCATTTTAAGTTTGTCTACTGTAAGTGATATCTGTAACTTGTATGTAACCCCTTCTCATGTACAGCACCATGGAATCAATGGTGCTATATAAATAAATAAATAATAATAATAATAATAATGTAAAATGTTATGGCATTGAGAGGATTAAACGTCATGCCAGAGGAGGTAGCTTGCAAAGACATCTCAGCTTATGTAAGGCTTTTTGGATTTTGACTTTGGAAACAAAGTTTCCAAAACATATGAACTTCAGAAATGATCTTTTTATATATGCTAATGCATTTTTTTTATTGCATGTCATTTTTTATGCTAATGTTATATTTCCACATTCTGTGACACATGTTCAGTGGTGCTTTTTCCTGATTGGTTGCTATTAGTGATGAGCGAGCACTAAAATGCTCGGTTGATCCTTGCTTGGGTCAAGCAAATTGAAATGGTCGGGTGCTCGACCCGAGCAACGAGCCCAATGCAGGTTTATGGGAAACCCGAGCATTTTTGCTGCGATTCCCCTGGGGGTCTTTTTAGGGTCCAAAAACATTGGAAATCGATGGGAACAGTGCTCAAATGACATGGGAACAGCATGGGGATCACCCCTGGAAGCATTTCTGACAGCTATGACCAATGCTGTCAGAGTGTGATGCCACTTTTACAGGTGTACACTAAAACATACAAAAACAAAAACCAAAATGGATTTTCCTGGGAAATATGTTAAGGAACATCCTTTCCAGGGTAATGACTTGTATATAAGGCAACAAAAATTACCCCAAAAATGTCCCTCCACCATTTGGGCTATGTTTACATACAGCGTTTTTGAAGCGTTTTTCAACTTTAGTATTGCTTTCAACCAAGACAAATACATTCACTGGGAAATGACATTTTAACATTTTACAATCTTAGCCGGCCATGTGATGTGTGTGACACATCATCAGACACATCTTGTTTCATTTATGAAGTAGGGACTGTTAAAGGAGGAGGGCCATCAGATGGACTTTAATATTCCTAAAGGGACAGCAGTTGGTCCTCACTATTCTTAGAGAGCCATCAAACAGCTATGCTTTGTTGTTCCCATTATTAAACGGTGGGTCTCCTATACTGTTATTGCCTATGCATTGAATGCAAGGCCTGCTCCAAATTTGGACGCACCCCAATAACCCATTGAACAGACATCCTGGATGGCCACATGAAACCAAAATTCCCATTATTATAAATTTGGTAGTCCCAGATTGTTTGCCAATGCATTTATTGGCAGGCCTGACCTGCCCCTGTTAGAGCATGGACCCAATGTGGTGCTGACAGGCAGGGTCTCCAGCGTGTCAGTTTACTCACCTAAACTGCAGTTGGTTCCTCTCTTCCTCATGCTCCGCCTGCTCCAGCAGGACTTCCAGCCGGGTCTCTAGCCCTGTTCTAAGGGCATGTGTGCACTCCCGCCCTCTTAAAGTGCCAGTGCGTGCACTTGCTATTTCCTCCCCAGCCAATGGTTATGAGGCATTATGTGTATATTGCTTCCTCTCCACAGGGGAGGTGCCTGAGCAGTCTTCCTGTTTATAGTCTATGTTGTGAAAGGTCGCATACCAGTGCAAGTCCTGTTTGCTGTGCTCTAAGTATAAATCCTGTTTGCTGCTCTCAGATGCAATCCTGCCTGCTGTACTCAGATGCAATCCTGCCTGCTGTACTCAGATGCAAATTCTGCCTGCTGTACTCTATATACTCATCCTGCTTGTTGCACTCAGATACAAATCCTACTTGCTCCACTCAGATGCAAGTTCTTCTTGCTGCACTCTAGTTTAAATCCTTCCTGCTGCACTTGGATGCAAATTTGGTCGGCTGCATTCTGGTACAAGCTCTACTTGCTGCTCCGTCCAGTCCGTCCTTCCGGGTCTGGCTGCTGCGTAATCATTGGTTTGTCATGGAGTGGCACCTGGCGTGCATCGGGAGCCGAGTCTAACCTCACCATCAGAGGCTTTAATGAACAGTCCGGTGCTCACTTAGTCACGCCTCTCCAGGCTCTCTCCGGTCTGTGGCACAGTGGTTCCACAAACCACGTCAGTGACAGCCCCAAGGTTTAACACACCCCAAATACCCTTTAAACAGACATCCTGAATGGCCACATGAAACCAAAGGTTCTATTATTATGATTTTTGTACTCCCAGAAAGTTTGCCCATGAAGTAAATGCAAGGCCTGCTCCAAATTTGGATGCACCCCATTAACCCAAAAAACAGACGTCCTGCATAGCCACATGAAACCAAAGTTTCCATTATTATAAATTTGGTAGTCCCATACTGTTTGCCAATGTATTTAATGGAAGTCCTGGCCTGCCCCAAAGTTTATCGCACCCCAAAACCCTTTGAACAAACATCCCGGATGGCCACATGAAACCAAAGTTCCCATTATTATGATTTTTGTACTCCCAGAAAATTTGCCCATGAAGTGAATGCAAGGCCTGCTTCAAATTTGGACGCACCCCAATATCACAAAAAAACAGACGTCCTGGATGGTCACATGAAACCAAAGTTCTCATTTTTATTTATTTGGCACTGCCATACTGTTAGCCTATGCATTAAATGCAAGGCCTGCCCTGCCCCAAATTTGCATGCACCCCAATAACCTTTTGAACCAATGTACTGGATGGCCACATGAAACCAAAGTTCCCATTATTAGTTAGTTGGTACTCCCATGCTGTTTGACTATGCAGTGAATTGCAGTGTTAAGCCTAAAGAACCTGCATTGGAGAATTTCAGCCTTGAGGATGAAGAAACTGCAGTGGAGAATTTCAGTGTTGAGGCTGAAGATCCTGCAGTTGAGAATTTCAGTGTGCGGGATGAAGACATGGCAGTGGAGCATTTCACTGTTGAGGCTGAAGAAAATACAGTGGATAATTGCAGTGTGGAGGATGAAGAACATGCATTGTTGAATTGCAGTAGTGAGGCTAAAGAACACCTGGCAGTGGAGAACTGCAGTTGTTCTGCCTTCATACTTGTTGACACAGTGTGCAATCTGACATACAGTATAAACCACTTTCTGTCTTCCAAATAAGCAGACTGTTCTCTGAAGTCTCACTTGTTTATTGGTGAACAGGTATAAAACATGTGGTAAAACTATAAGAATACAAACAACATAGGTAAGTATTGGGCAAATAATAACACAGCTAACACTTACAATTAACAGGAAAGTATACAGTGTGATGCAAACTTTAACATGGAAATAGGCAGATCTAATCACATCTCCTATGTGCTGGCTGCTATACAGTTAATCACATCTCTGTACAATACTGCATTGCAAGAACAGCTATACTAATCTTAACTGATATGCTTTACCAGGATAGCAAACTCAAGTTGGAGCAGTTACAGGAGGACAAATAAACACATGTTCCATGAAGTACACAGTAGAAAGTGGAGTCTTCTTCCCAGTATACCTTGCTTCAATCCCATAATGCAACACTATCTGCTGTTAAAGACACAGGTTACACATTCAGCCACCACTAAATGGTGCTATAACCAACTAACCAGCACATAAATATAAACGTATTGTCCTATATTCAGAGTGCAGAACACTCCCCGCTTGGCATCAACTGATGCCACTTACAGGCTCTTTTGGTGAAACCAAAAAAACTGGTTCCGCAACTGGTCTGAGGAATAGTTTACTCTCCCCAGCCTTTCACACTTTGACCTCGACCTTGGGGACCTTGCCGTCCTTGCTTGGAAATAATTTGGTGATTCACTTGGTGGTCATTTCGGTGTGACTGGCTGTCTTTCATGAGTACAATATCACAGGGTTTGATGTTTGACTTGTCGATCTGCCACTTCTTCCTAGGCTGTAAGGTGGAGAGATACTGCTTTCTCCATCTGTCCCAGAAGGTATTGGAGAGACTTTGAACTTGTCTTTATTGACGTCTGTAGAGGTCTTTGTTGCTGAATTCTCCCAGTGGAGCGCTGAGAGCATTGATTTTCTGAGTGAGTGACATGGCGGGAGTGAGAATGGTTGGATCTCCAGGGTCACTAGAAAGTGCAGTCAATGGTCTGGCATTTATGATGGCTGAAACTTCTTCCAAGAATGTAGTCAAACCTTCATGCGTGAGTCTTGTACAACTTACTTGCAAGAAGATAGAGTCTAAGATTCTACGGGCTATTCCTATCATCCTCTCCCAAGCACCTCCCATGTGAGAAGAGTGTGGTAAATTGAAGGTCCAGGTGCATCCCTGCTCACTTAAGTATCTTTCCACAGTGGAAATGTCTAGGTTGGAAGGAATTTGAAGGTCTTTCACTGCTCTTACAAAATTTGTGCCTGTCAGAGCAAATGTGTTTCTCGGTGCCTCTGATGGCAATGAAACGTCAGAGTGCATTTACGAAACTTGAAGTGTTCATGGATTCAATTACTTTGATGTGAACTGCTCTGTTGGACATACAGGTGATCATAACAGTCGAGCGTTTTGCATTAGCTTGGACTCTTCTAGTGTGCCATGCAACCACAGACCATGGGCCGAATACATCCAGTCAGAGGTTGGTAAAGGGAGGATCCGTACTGTCGGTCTGATGGGAGATTGGCCATCTTTGAGTTTTGTGTCACGTCTCGGAGTTTGCGACAAGTCACACAGTTGAAGATGAGTTTACTCACATCTCTTTGCTCTGACTATCCATAGTCCAGCAGTTCATAGATTCCCTTCAGTAAACAATTGGCCCTGATGTTTCACCAAAATGTGATGGTGCTGCACGAGCAGAGTAGTGACATGATGATGACCAGGAATTATTACAGGGTGCTTCTCCACAAATTCCACTTTGGCTTCTTGAAGATGACCTCCAACAGCTCATCTTGGTCAATGATTGTATCAAGCTTCTTCAAAACACTGTCTCTAGAAATGGGTTGACCTTTGTTGAGGTTGTCTATATCTTTGGCTTAACACTCATGTTGTATGGTACGAATTATCACGTTCTTGGCATTTTCCAGGTTTGGTGTGGTAAAGGCATGCTTGCAGTGGTGCCAACTTTTACAAGGCTTCCGACTGGTGCGTGAGGTTGACTTGTAAGACTGAGCCACATGAATTAAACAAGCAATGGCACGAACAAGCAAGTTCCAGTTTGAGAACCTACTGAAACTGTGGGATTTGAGGTAATTGTCTGATGTCACCACGTACGTAGAACGGATACCTGAGGGTGGATTTCCTCATCTGCTTTTGGATCTACCAGTTCAAAGGTGTCTGACTCATCACTGTAAGTCATCGAACGGTATAAGAATGCAGGGCCCGTAAACCAGGTTGTGTCCTTAAGGTGTCTTGATTCAACAGATCTAGTTGCATGGTCCGCATGATTGTGGCGTGTGGACACATAGCGCCACTGTTTAGGGCAAGTGGATCTCCTGATCCTTATCACCTGATTGCTGAAGTAAACATAAAAGCGTCGAGTTTCGTTGCAAATGTACCCAAGCACTACCTTGCTGTCTGAGTAGAACTCAATGTCCTTAATTTCCAGGTCAATTTCTGTCAAGATAAGTTTAGCTAATTCTTCTGCTAGCACAGCTGCACAGAGTTCCAGTCTGGGTATTGTGTGGTCAATGACTGGCGCCAGTTTTGTCCAGCTCATAACAAGCCTTACAGTGTTCTTTAATGTCAGTAGTTTCAGATATGCTACTGCTGCAATTGCTTTGGTTGAGGCATCGCAAAAGATACAGAGCCTTTGCGTCTTGACTTCTGTTGATGGTACGGAAGCGTATGGTCGTGCCACGTAAAGATTTGATAAGGCTTCTAAAGAGTTCTTCCATCTTGCCCACAAATCTCTCTTCTCCATGGGAAGCGGATCATCCCATTCAGACATCTCTTGGGTGAAGTCTCTCAACATCATTTTACCTTGGATAGTTACAGGAGTTAAAAATCCTATTGGATTGTATAAGCTGTTTATCACGGACAGGATGCCTCTACGCATGAAGGGTTTCTCTCCTTCATTGATCCAAAAGGTAAATGCATCTATCTTCAAATCCCAGAGCAAACCATGGCTCCGTTGCATGGGAAGAGAGTCTGTGTTTAAATCCAAGTCTTTTAGATCAGTTGAGTAATCTTGAGAGGGAAAAGCTGCCATCACTTTTTGGCTGTTGGAAGTGATTTTGTGCAGCCTCAGATTGGACAAAGCGAGCATTTCTTGTGCCCTTTTTAGGAGACTGACTGCCAATTCATCTATGGGTGTGGATTTGAAGCAGTTGTCCACGTAGAAATCTTTCTCCACAAATAATCAAACATCCGACCTGTACTTTGCTTCGCCCTCTCTGGCTGAATGTCTAAGGCCATAGATGGCGACAGCAGGAGGGCCTTTCCCGAAGATGTGCATTTTTATCCAATACTCCACGATGTCTTTGTAGGGGTCATTATCGCGGTACCAGAAGAACCTCAAATAGTTTCTATGTTCTTTTTTGACAAGGAAGCAATGAAACATCTGTTGTATGTCAGCCATAAATGCCACTGCATCTCTGAGAAAGCGAAGAAGTACTCCTAGAAGTCTGTTATTGAGGTCTGGGCAAGACAGAAAGACGTCGTTTAGTGAGACACCTTCACATTTCACCTTCGTCGTTTGACTCAAATACTACATTTATCTGGCCAGGTTTCTTAGGATGATGCACGCCGAAAATGGGTAAATATCAACATTCCTCGGAATCTTGAAGTACAGGTCAATTTCTGCATAGGCATGCTGAAATATTCTCTCCATAAAGGTAAAGAAATGCTCTCTCGCTTCAGGTGCCTTCTGCAGTTTGCGTTTGAGGGAGACAAATCGACTCATCTCTTACTATCTCTCGATCCATGATGTCCAAAAACAGTCTGTCTTCTATGGATATGGCTATCTTGTTGTCTTCTCTTGTTCTGTGGAAAACTGCGCACCCTGTATGATCTTGCTCGCCGTCATGTGTGGTCTTCACAGGAAAGATCAGCTAATGGACAAGGTAGAGTAGCATTGCGTGGCAACTCTTATCAGGAAGCTACTCTTACATGGCTGGAAGAGAGATGGAAATCCATTTTCAAGAATATTGGTGAGCATACTGTTGACTGAGGTCAGCTTGTGTGCTCCATCTAAACAAATGTCTCCTACAATGACCCATCCAAGGTCGAGTCTCTGTGCATATGGGGCGTTCTGTAGGCCCTTAATATGTCTTCTAGCTTTATGGACTCGTAGTATGTCTCTTCCGAGGAGGAAGACAATCAGCTTCTTGATCCAGTTCTGGTATCAAATGGGCTATATGCTTCAGATGGGAATGGTGAGCTGCTACCTCTGGTGTAGGTATCTCGGACGTATTGTCAGGAATCTGGTTGCACTCCAGTGTTGTTGGCAAGGCTATGCAGGTTTGACCGTCTATAGACTCTACCTTTAATCCAGTTGCTTTTCTCCCCACCGTCTCGACAGTACCTGCACATGTCTTCAAGGAGTAAGGAGAATCGGGGCCAGCAATGTTGAAGGTGTCGAAGAGAAAGGGCTTGGCTAAGACCTGTTGCTCTGATCATCCAAGATTGCATATACCTTGTTGCATATATCTTGATTGCCTCATCCCGGTGGCTCGCTGGGTAGTCTCTGACAAGGCAGACCTTTGAGCAGGTTCTTCCTGCTACAAGTTGCTTACAGATCTCTGTACACTGAGAAGTGACTACTGGGGTGTCTACGTCGGTGCCCATCGGCCTTTCACCACACTCTTCTACTTGCGATGATACCCCTGAAGGTGGTCCAGAGTGTAAGGCTGTGTTGTGCTCCATGCTACCACATTCTTCGCATTTCACACTGGTTTCACAGTTCTTGGTGAAGTGCGAGGTCGTCGCACAGCATCTGAAACATATCTTGTTTTCTTTGAGGAAACCTTTGCGCTCTTCTAAAGACTTCTCCCTGAAGGCTCTGCATTTTAGCAGAGGATGTGGTTTCTTGTGTAGGGGCAGTGTTTGCTAAGATCCTGAGGTTTGTCTTTCTCTGGAGAGGACTTGCTTGTCCTATAAGGAAACCCTGTGGAGGTAACATCAGTTTTGTGAACTGTTACTGGTGTTTTACAGGGTTTGACACCAGGGGCAGCGCTACATGACATAGTGAAATCAAAACTGGGGTCATTTCTAACTCTTGCTAGTTGAGTAACAAAGTCTAGGAACACCTTGAAAGGAGGAAATGAGGCGTAATAAATCTGTTTGTAACTTGACCCGTGACTGACCCATTTCTCTTGTAGGTTGTAAGGGAGTTTTTGAACAATTGGGTTGACACCTCTGGCAGTGTCCAGGAATGCCAACACTGGCAGGTCTCCTTCTGCATGAGCAACCTGTACCTCCATTAATATGTCACTCAGTTTCCTGAGCTTTTGATAACCCTTATTCACTATGTTTGGAAAATCATCAATTCTTTTATAAAAAGCATTTTTTACAGCTTCTACTGACCCATAACATTATTCAAGTCTCTCCCACACCATACGGAGGCCTGTGTGGGTACTGTATGCTAATGTTTCTGATTCCTTTGGCATTTTCGGCAGACTAGTTCCCAAGCCACATTACCATTAGATCTAACTCTTCTCTACTGGAAAGATCCAAGTCTCTGATGACATTCTGGAATGAGGCTCACCTAGCTCTCAGCTCGATCGGTGAATTTTACAAGTCCCTTGGTCACCAGCTCCTGGCGAGCAAAGAACTTTGCAAAGTTCATAGTGGTTGGGTCAGTGCCAACATGAGTTGGTGTGCTGTTGTCATGCGGTGTGTGTGGTGCATCCTTATACCTGATAGGAGCTTCTGGCTTAGGATAGTCTGTATAATACCATTGTGATGCGAAGAGTGTCCCTTTCAGTCAGGGTGGAGGCTGTACCTTCTGTTCTGTAGGGCGGTAGTTGTGGTTGATGTCATTCTGTAGAATATTTTCTTGCTTCCAGTCCAGTACTGTGGTTCAAGGAAGGATCTCTGGTAATCTGCATAGGTTGGTTGGTGTAATGGATCAAGGTTGTCGTCTATTCTGGGATGTTGGTAAACATATTTTGAGACGCATTGTGTTGTATCCTGTTGATCTAGGTCTGGTCCAAGTACGTCGCTGCCTCTCTCAGATTCAGGAAACTCCATTGCTTCTAAGGACTCAGCCTTGGCTATCGCGGCTGCTGCCTCTTTTTCTATGGTAAGTCTTTCCAAAGTCGCTTGTAGGCATGCTCAATCAGCTTCTCAATCTGCTTGCAGACGTTCTTGATCTGCTTCTCCTTCTGCTTGCAGGCGTGCTCGTTTTGCTCCTTGATCTGCTTGTCTTAGCTTTAACTGCATCTCTTGTGCAGCGAAGGAGGATCTTACTTTTGCCACCTCAGCTTCTGCACAGGCAAGAGCAGCAGAATTCTTTGATGAAGACTTGCTAGAGTGGCTTGAATGGGACCTCATCCTGAGTGAAGATGTCTGGCTTGTGAACATCGTGTGTCCATTTACAGACTGTAGGGAGTCTCAGAGCAGGTAAAAACAAACTTCAGCGTGGTCTGAGAGGTGTCATGCTTATTGAAGGGCTGCACTCTCGGTACTTGTGACTGTATGGCGGCCGCTGCAGTATCCGCAGGCAGTGCGGTGAGGGTACAAGCGGATCCGTAAGTCGTATTCGCTAACGCAGGCGTCTAGCATCAGTTTTACTGTTCTGCCTTCATACACACTGACACGGTGCTCAAAACTATAAGAATACACACAACATTGGTAAGTATTGGGCAAATAATCACACAGCTAACACAATTAACAGGAAAGTATACAGTGTGATGCAAACTTTAACATGGAAATACGCAGATCTAGTCACATCTCCTATGTACTAGCTGATATACAGTTAATTACGTCTTATTACAATACTGCATTGCAAGAAAAGATATACTAATCTTACCAGATATGCTTTACCAGAATATCAAACTCAAGTTGGAGCAGTTACAGGAGAACAATGTGTTCCATGAAGTACACAGAAAATGGAGTCTTCTTCCCTGCATACCTTGCTTCAATTCATAATGCAACACTCTATCTGCTGTTAAAGACAAAGGATACACATTCAGCCACCACTAGATGGTGCTGTAACCAACTAACCAGCACATAAATGCAAACATATTGCCCTATATTTACAGTAGAGAGCAGAACAGCAGTGTTGAGGCTGAAGAAACTGCAGTGGAGAATTTCAATGTTGAGGCTGAAGACCTGGCAGTGGAGAATTTCTGTGTTTAGCCTGAAGCACCTGCATTGGAGCATTGCAGTGTTGAGGCTAAAGAACACCTGGCAGTGGAACATTTCAGTGTTGAGGCTGAAGAAACTGAAGTGGGGAATTGCAGTGTTGAGGATGAAGACCCAAAAGTGGAGAATTGCATTGTTGAAGCAGCTGACCAACCCCTACAGTTCCCATTATTAGGAACTGGGTCTCCCATTCTGTTTGGCTATGCAGTGACTGCAAGGCCTGCCCCAAATTTGCATACACCCCAATCCCCCTTGGATGTAATGTGGAGGAGGGCCTCATAAAACATTTTTCCCATTAGAAAGGAGGTCTCCTATAAATGTAATGCCCATGCAATAAGGGTATAGGCCTTACTGTGTAAACATTTTTTTACGGGCATCATAAACTCCCTTGAAAACAATAACATGGCTGTTGCATCATGTACCATGGTCACCAAGGTGATCTAGTGGTGGTGGATGATGAGGATGATGAGAAGTAGGAGGATAACAGCAAATACACAAAATCAGGAAGCGTATACCCATGTGTGGGTGTGAAGAGGTGGATGGGAATATACCTCCTAAAAAAAGACAATGGATTTGAGGTTATGTTTCTCTGTTATTCGGTAGTGTAGAGAAGTCTGGCCTAATCCAGCCCTTGTTCATTTATATAAGAGTCAGCCTGTCAGCATTTTCAGTTGACAGGTGGATGCGTTCATCAGTTGTAATTCCACCAGGGGCACTAAAAACCCAGTCTGACAAAATGCTAGCGGCAGGGCAGGCCAGGACCTCCAAGGCATACAGAGCCAGTTCATGCCACGTGTCCAGCTTGGATATTATAAGGCGCAGATGAATCACGGAGGACGTTAGTATGGTCAGCAAGGTACTCCCACAGCATCTTCCAAAATTTTGCACTCCTTCTGACAGTACCCCATACCTCAGGGCTACTGCGATGGGAGAGTCTGAGAAAACTCTCCCAGGACTTTGCCAGTGTTCCCCTGCCTCTGCTGGATTGGAGTTGTGTCTCTCTCGCCTGTACTCTGTAATAATTATAGGGTATAACTCAGGAGACTCTTTGCATGGAAAAAGACAACTACAGGACACAGTTTTATAAGTGGTAAAGTCTATATTTTCACACGGTGATTCAAACAGGTGCAGAGAGAAACTCAAGTCCACAACACTTGGAGTAAATATTAAATGCAGCTCAGCAGTCTATAGGAAACTTCAGAGGAAAATGCAATCACGCAGAAAGTCTATGAAGCACAATTATTCTTGAGGATACTTGACACGAATAAGTCCTTGCTTAGTCCAAAACACAGATAGATATGCTTATAAGGCAGTTCAAATAATATCTTAGCTCAACCAGGGAGGCCTGGGTAATAGTCTCAGGTACTTGCAAAGAAACAACAGCTTACATGTCCAGCAAATGCAGATGGAAGTGAACACGAGCAGCAGATGAAGGAGGATTACTGGAGCTGGTGTATGCAGCAGGAACTCAGAGCAGAGTAGCAGGATAACCCCACAGGTTCACAGGAGCAGGTATATAGCCAGGGAGTCATCAGAGGTCAGGAGCTGGATTCAAGGCAGAATACTCTAGCACAGACTGAAGGCTGGGGTGGAGTTTTATAGCAGGAAGACACAGTGCACATGAGACCAAAGATGCCATCTTGGAAAAGGGCAGTAATGCACAAAAGGTATTTAAAAATGAGTCCTGACAATACTCCCTCCTTAGAAGTGGCCTCAGGACGATCCTGGACCTGGTTTCTCAGGGAATCTCTGATGAAAACCGGAAATCTTCTGTTGGGCATTGATGTTTTCCACAGGTTCCCAAGAGTCTTCCTCAGGGGGATATCCCTGCCATCTTATCAGATATTGGAGCCGATCCCTGTGAATCCTGGAATCAATAATTTCCTCCACCAAAAATTGTTCTTGCCCATCAATCACCACAGGCTGCGGAGGTTGCACAACACGTCCCTGGAAGGTATTAGGAGATACAGGCTTTAGTAAAGACACATGAAAAACTGGGTGTACCTTCATAGTCCTAGGCAGCTTCAGCCGGCAGGCCACAGAACTCACAATACCGTTGATCTTGAAAGGGCCTATAAATTTCTGTCCAAGTTTTTGTGAAGGAATGTTTAACTTCAGATTCTTAGTTGCTAACCACACGGAATCTCCTACCTTGAACATGGGTGCAGGTTTACGGAATCTATCAGCCGATCTCTTATAACGTTCTTGAGCTGTGGTCAGGGATTCCTTCAGAACCTCCAGATTTTGCCTCATCGCAGTCAGCCTTTCCTCCACTGCTGGAACTGGAGAATTAATTGGAGACCTAGTTAAGATACACAGATGATAACCCAGATTGGCAAAGAAAGGTGTAAATTTAGTGGAGGCGCTCTGAGAATTGTTATATGAAAATTCGGCTAATGGCAGCAACTCCAACCAATCATCCTGGAGATGGCTGACATAGCATCTTAGATATTGTTCCAGCGTCTGGTTGGTACGCTCAGTCTGACCATTTGTCTGGTGATGGTAAACAGAAGAGAGACAGACATTAATATTGAGTGCAGAGCAAAAACCCTTCCAGAATCTTGAAGTGAACTGCACTCCAAGGTCAAAGATGCTCTCATCCGGAACACCATGCAACCAAAAGACATTCTGTACAACTAAGTTCACTGTATCTTTAGCTGAGAGGAGGCCAGTGCACGGAACAAAATGAGCAGCTTTAGTCAGGCGATCAACTACCACCATGATTGTATTCATGCCCCCCGATGTAGGCAGCTCCACAATAAAGTCCATTGATATAGAACCGCAAGGGCAAAACGGAACAGGTAATGGTTGTAGAAGACCTGTAGGTGCCACATGAGGAGTCTTGTAACGAGCACATACCTCGCAAGAGAGAACATAGTTTTTGGTATCCTTCAGGCAAGTTGGCCACCAGAAGAATCGGCTCAGGAACTCTTGTGTCTTCTGTACCCCCTGTGACCAGCCAACTTGGAGTCATGTACCAACTTGAGGATCTGCAGATGGACGACATCAGGGACGTAGATACGTCGATCTCTGAACCACATGCCACCCTTAAAGACAAGATTAATATCCACAGGTGGGTTGGCCAGAAATACATCACCATCATAGGCCTCCTTGCACTCCTTCCACAAGTCCTGATCGTGGCTAACTCCGATGAAATTGGCATCAGATAGAATGGTCTTGGACGGGGCTCCAGGTACAGAATCCGCAGCATGGATTCGGGATAAAGCATCAGCCTTCCCATTATGAGAACCTGGATGGTACGAGATAAAGTTAAATTGATTTAAAAATAAGTTCCAACGAGCCTGACGAGGAGAAAGACATCTTGCGGATCTAAGGAACTCTAAATTGCGATGGTCAGTTAGCACTATGATCTGTTGTGCAGCTCCTTGCAGATGATGCCTCCATTGTTTGAAAGCCGCAATAATAGCCAGCAATTCCTTGTCTCCCACGTCGTAATTCTTCTCAGCTGAGGTTAGTCTACGGGAAAAGAAAGCACAAGGATGTAGCAGACCCTTCTCTCCAGTTCTTTGGGAGAGAATAGCCCCCAAAGCATTATCAGAAGCGTCCACCTCCACAATGAAAGGTTGTGTTGGATCTGGGTGTATCAACAGCGATGCTGATGTGAAACAGATCTTAAGCCGATCAAAAGCTTCTTGAGCCTGTGATGACCACTTAAAGGGCTTTTCCTTCTTTGTCAAGGAAGTAATGGGACGGACAATATCAGAAAAATTTCGAATGAAGCGTCTGTAGAAATATGCAAAACCAATAAAACGTTGGACCTCCTTAACGTTCTTGGGTACCAGCCAGTCAAGGATAGCCTGAATCTTACCAGATTCCATGTTCAGCCCCTGGGGAGAGATGATATAACCTAAGAACTGTTTCTCAGAACGATGGAACTCGCATTTCTCCGGCTTAATATACAGATGGTTCTCTTTCAGATGTCTTAAAACAGTCTTGACATGTTCTTCATGTTCCTGTAGAGAGTCAGAAAAGATTAGTATATTGTCCAAATAGTTTACTACAAACTGGTCCAAAAAATCTCTGAAAATGTCATTAACAAGGTGTTGAAACGTTGCAAGGGTGTTACAAAGCCCGAAGGGCATCACAAGAGATTCAAAGTTTCCATACCAGCATCTGAATGCTGTCTTCCACTCATCCCCTGGACGAATACGCACCAAATTATAAGGTATGAAGCTCAGGTGCCGCCAAAGGGTATACGTTACCAAAAGTAGTAGCTGCCCCAGGAAGCAACTCAATGGGACAGTCATAATGCCTGTGTGGAGGAAGCTGATCTGCATTCTTCTTGTCACAGATGTCAGAGAACTCTTTATAAGCTGGAGGTAAAGAAAATACCTGTACATGTGGTTCCGTAGCCGTGGACTCAGGGACAGCTTCTGTTAACGCTGAGTTGCTCCTTGTTGGAAAGATAATCTCCTTGGTCTCCCAGTTGATAATTGGGTTCTGAGAACGCAACCAAGGAATGCCTAAAATCACAGGAAAATGAGGAGAAGAAATTAGCAAGAAAGAATGTTGCTCCTGATGATTAGGCTCCAACAAAATTTCAAGGGGTACGGTCTCCCGATCCACAGGCCCAGAGATTAAAGGTGACCCATCCACTGTTTCCATGGCAATTGGAGAGGCTCTTTGCTGAATTTTAATACCATGTTCATTGGCAAATGCGATATCCATGAAATTGCCACCTGCACCAGAGTCAATCATAGCTGCGCTGGAAATCCACTGTCCTGAACACAGGATCTTAATAGGGAGAGAACAATGAGAGTTATTTTCCTTAAGCTCCTTGGGGGTGAAGTTATAGAAAGAGAATGGAATACAGCATTTAAAGGCAGGCTACATTCAGAGATGTCAGATTCATCATCACAGTTGTCATACTCCGCTACTGCTGCTAGCACCTTGTTAGGCCGTCTAGGACACTTAGGACAATTGATCAAGAAGTGGTCAGACTGGCCACAGTAGAAACATAGACTTTCACGAAGGCGATGCTCCCGGCGCTCATTGATCTCGAGCCTCTGAACGGAATCAATTTGCATGGGCACCTCCTCCACCTCCCGAGATGTTTTACCTGCAGGCTCTTTGGAAGGAAGGGAAAAGTTAGAAATACGGTTATATGCAGCAAACTTCTCCTGCCTACGATCAGTAAGGCGAATGTCAATGCACACACAATGCTGTATAAATGTCTCTAGCTCTTGTGGTGACTCAGAGCGAGCTAGTTAATCTTTTACAATACTAGACAGACCCCTTTTAAAAATAGGCAATTGTGCATAACTGTCCCAATTGGTATCTACCGCTAATCTCCTGAATTCAGTAGCATACTCAATAACAGAACGTTTTGCCTGGCGTAAATACAATAAAGCAGATTCAGCGGTTGCACGGCGATTAGGATCATCAAACATTAATGACATAGCGGCCAAAAAATCATCCAAGTTATTTAACCGTGGGTCACGAGACTCAATCATTGGATTCGCCCAGGCGAGCGCTCGTGCGGTCAGCAGCATTATTACACACAATACTTTGGATCTATCATTAGGAAAATGGTCAGCATGCACAACAAAATATAGCATACATTGATTCACAAAGCCACAAAATTTGTCGCGATCACCATTAAATCTGTATGGGGGCAACTTAGGTGGGCTATCTGGTGGCGGTTGCCAGGAGGGTAAAGTCACTTGTGCAGCTATTTGCGTGCTTATGTCCTGAAAAGCCCATCCAACTGGGACTCTATGCCAGCAAGTTTGTTTTCCTGGGCTGCCATGCGGTTGCTCAAGTCCTGCAAAGTCTGTCCAAACACTTGTTGATTGAGTTCAAAGCTTCCAAACTTCTTTTGCAGACCTTCCACATCTTTCTGCAGTGATCTAATTATAGAAAACACCTGCTCTAATCTGCTTTCTGCAGTCATTGTTCCAGCAGTCTCCTTTTTTTTTTTTTTGGCTACAGTATCCTGTAATAAGTATAGGGGATAACTCAGGAGACTCTTTGCATGGAACAAGACAACTACAGGACACAGTTTTATAAGTGGTAAAGTCTATATTATCACATGGTGATTCAAACAGGTGCAGAGAGAAACTCAAGTCCACAACACTTGGTGTAAATAATAAACGCAGATTAGCAGTCTTCAGAGAAAAATGCAATCAAGCAGAGAGTCTATGAAGCACAGTTATTCTTGAGGATACTTGACACGAATAAATCCTTGTCTTAGTCCAGACACAGATAGATATGCTTATAGGCAGTTCAAAACATATCTTAGCTCAACCTGGGAGGCCTGGTTAATAGTCTCAGGTTATAGCAAAGCAGCAGCAGCTTACATGTCCAGCAAATGCAGATGAAGTAAACACGAGCAGCAGATGAAGGAGGATTACTGGAAACTTGTGTATGCAGCAGGAACTCAGAGCAGAGTAGAAGGATCACCACACAGGTTCACAGGAACAGGTGTATAGCCAGGGAGTAATCAGAGGTCAGGAGCTGGATGCAAGGCAGAATACTCTAGCACAGACTGAAGGCTGGGGTGGAGCTTTAAAACAGGAAGACACAGTGCACATAAGACCAAAGACGCCATCTTGGAAGAGGGCAGTAATGCACAAAAGGTAAAAAATGTTCAGAGTCCTGACACTATGCCAGCAAGTTTGTTTTCCTGGGCTGCCATGCGGGTGCTTAAGTCCTGCAAAGTCTGTCCAAACACTTGTTGATTGTGTTCAAAGCTTCCAAACTTATTTTGCAGACCTTCCACATCATTCTGCAGTGATCTAATTATGGAAAACACCTGCTCTAGTCTGCTTTCTGCAGTCATTGTTCCAGCAGTCTCCTTTTTTTTTTTAGGCTAGAGTATCCTGTAATAATTATAGGGGATAACTCAGGAGACTCTTTGCGTGGAACAAGACAACTACAGGACACAATTTTATAAGTGGTAAAGTCTATATTATCACACGGTGATTCAAACAGGTGCAGAGAGAAACTCAAGTCCACAACACTTGGAGTAAATATTAAATGCAGCTTAGCAGTCTATAGGAAACTTCAGAGGAAAATGCAATCACGCAGAAAGTCTATGAAGCACAATTATTCTTGAGGATACTTGACACGAATAAGTCCTTGCTTAGTCCAAAACACAGATAGATATGCTTATAAGGCAGTTCAAATAATATCTTAGCTCAACCAGGGAGGCCTGGGTAATAGTCTCAGGTTCTTTCAGAGAAACAACAGCTTACATGTCCAGCAAATGCAGATGGAAGTAAACATGAGCAGCAGATGAAGGAGGATTACTGGAACTGGTGTATGCAGCAGGAACTCAGAGCAGAGTAGCAGGATAACCCCACAGGTTCACAAGAGCAGGTATATAGCCAGGGAGTCACCAGAGGTCAGGAGCTGGATGCAAATCAGAAAACTAGCACAGACTGAAGGCTGGGGTAGCGTTTTATAGCAGGAAGACACAGTGCACATAAGACCAATGATGCCATCTTGGAAAAGGGCAGTAATGCAAAAAAGGTAATAAAAAATGTTCAGAGTCCTGACATACTCCTTGGTTGTCCAACGAACTGTGACCTCTGCCACCAGCATTTTCAGATGATAATTTTTTTAATAATTCCGCAACAAGGGCCTTCTGTTGCTACACCATTTTAGTACACCTGTCTGCCTCTGGAAGATGATATTGAAAGTTCTCCTTGTAGCATGAGTCTAGAAGTGTCACCAAGAAGTAATGAGTGTTACCAAAAAATTTTATAATGCAAGGGTCACGTAAAATGCAGCACAACATAATGTCAGCCATGCGTGCCAGACTGCTAACAGTCAAGACTTCCGTGTCCTCACCAAGAGGACGACTGACCATGCTCTCCTCCTCCTCCACCGTCTTTAGGCCATCCACGGTGAGCAAACGGTATGACAGTTGTGCTTGTAGTACCATCTATAGCCCATGAAAGTAGCTCCTGTTCTTCCTCCTCTTCCTCTTCCTCATTGTCAACCAATCCACGTTGAGATTAAATGAGGCTGGGCTGTGTGTAATCACCCTGTATGGTTCCATGCTCCATCTCATCATGTTCCACCTGCAGTGCATCCTCTTTCATTGTGAACAGAGAGCGTTTCATAACACAGAGAAGCGGGATAGTGATGCTAATTATGGCGTCATTACCCCTCACCATCTTGGTGGACTCCTCAAGGTTTTGTAGGATGGTTCATATGTCTGATATTCATTTCCACTTCTGAGGTCTTATGTGTGAAGTCTGATCGGAATACCGATGGCCTCGTTGATGCTGGTAGTCAACAACTGCTCTCTTCTGCTCACAAATCATTTCCAACATCTGCAGTGTAGAGTTCAAATGTGTGGAGACATCACACAACAGTTGGTGAGCTGGAAGCTGTAAAATCTGTGAAGCACGGTAAGGGAGGGGGGAGCTGTAGCACACAGGTGGCATACTTTCACAAGCAGATCCGGCAGCTCTGGTTAGCTTTTGAGAAACCGTTGAACAACGAGGTTAAGCACATGGGCCAGGCATGGTACGTGTGTGAGCTCACCTCGCTTCAACACCGCCACCAAGTTCTGGCTATTGTCACACATGGCCATGCCTGGCTGTAGGTTCAGCAGTGTCAGACACAGATCTGCCTGCTCTTTCAGAGCTGTCCACAACTCTTCAGCATTGTGCGGTTTGTCAACTAAGCATATTTTGCCGCTTGGTAGAGGCAGTGCTTCCAGCTTGTGACTATTGTGGCCATTTTGGAGATGGAGGCTGAAGAGGAAGAGGTGCAGGAGCTATAGACTGTGGGGGCAATCCTGATTGATGTTATGCCCGCAATCCTCAGAGTCAGGAAGACGTATTCCATCCCAAGGTTCGACTGGGTCCCGGCTTCCACTATGTTAACCCAGTGTGCAGTCAGCGAAATGTACTGTCCCTGCCCAGAAGCACTTGTCCACGTGTCCATTGTTAGGTGGACTTTCCCAGTAACAGCATTGTTGAGGGCTAGGCTAATGTTGTGGGACACGTGCTTGTGTAATGTGGGGACAGCACACTGGGAGAAATAGTGGTGGCTGGGGACCTTGGGATGGCTGCCACCATCAGTGTCACAGTGTGACCCAACCCAAAGGATGGTCGGTAAGCTATCGGCACAATACACATACAACGGGGATGGTATAGGTGAGAGGAAGGCCCTACCCATAGGCAATGGGGAATGTTCACCACTTGAGCGCAAACCTGAGCCTGTCCCTGCACTCCTCTAACGCCCTATGCGGGTCCTTCCCGCTGGCTCCATCAGGATACCTCGTCCTTAGTTGTCACCTATTACTGCTCTGGCTAGTGCACTCGCTGCAAGGAGCACTAGCCTCACCTCTGCAGATAATACACACAGGGGAAAGTGACAAACACCAAAGGGACAAGGTAACAAAAACACCACACTTAGCTTATGAGCATGGCTGCTAAGCTCCACACCACAGATAACAGCAACTGGACTCCAATATCCAGATGTGACTAACACCAGAGAGGCTGCTCCTGCTAGGCTGGTCTTCGGAAAGGAACTGTATCACCAACAGTCAGCTGATACATCAGCTGAACTTTTAAAGGATGGTGGGAGTGTTCATCACTGGATCAACATGTTAGGGCATGTTAGGTTAGGCTATGGGTTGAACTAGATGGACTTACAGTCTTCCTTCAACCTTAATAACTATGTAACTATGTAACTATGTAACACCTGCATCAGCTGACCCAGCAACACTGCAGTAAAATCAGATTGCCAGCGGGTGAAAAAAGCTGACATTAACCCCCAATGGTCCAAAAGGAAAAAAGGTGTAAACTGAGTGTAACCAGAGCATCAACAAATCCAAAAATGGATCGTGAAAAACAGGTTGCAGAAAGCTTCCTTCTCAACAAGCCTAAAAAGCAACATTTTGAGCGCAAGCAGACTAGAAACGTGTGAATTTAGTAGTGTGGCCTGTGGGATGTTCGCAGCGTATTTTCTCTGCTTGCATTCCAAGGACTGGGGTATGGACAACTGAACACTAGTTGAGTGTGTGCAATGATAGGTGCAGGGCAGGAATTATCTTTGCAGGCACCATGGACAGGGGATTGGCTTGCACTCACAACAGAGGAAGAAGCAGTGGTGTCACCTACAGACACTGTTCCTGGACCCAGGGATTCAACCCACAAAGGCGGGTGCTGTCATGATTCTCAATGGCGAGAGAACATAGCCCAGCATATATGAGAACTAGCTCTTGGAAGATGGAAACTATACTGACCATGAACTAAACCTGCCGCACAACTAGAAGTGGCCGGGTAGCATGCCTACGTTTTTTAACCCTAGATACCCAGCGCCAGCCGGAGAACTACCTAATCCTAGCAGAGGAAAAGACAGTCCTGGCTCACCTCTAGAGAAATTTTCCCAAAAGGCAGACAGAGGCCCCCACATATATTGGCGGTGATTTTAGATGAAATGACAAACGTAGAATGAAAATAGGTTTAGCAAAATCGAGGTCCGCTTTCTAGATAGCAGGAAGACAGAAAGGACACTTTCATGGTCAGCAGAAAACCCTATCAAAACACCATCCAGAAATTCCTTTAAGACTCTAGCATTAACTCATAACACCAGAGTGGCAATTTCCGATCACAAGAGCTTTCCAGACACAGTAACGAAACAGCAGCTGTGAACAGGAACAAAATGCAAAAACACACAAGGACAAAAGTCCAACTTAGCTGGGAGTTGTCTAGTAGCAGGAACAAGCACAGAAGGCTTCTGATTACATTGATGACCGGCAAGAAACTGACAGAGGAGCAAGGTTATATAGCGACTCCCACATCCTGATAGGAGCAGGTGAACAGAGGGGATGATGCACACAAGTTCAATTCCACAAGTGGCCACCGGGGGAGCCCAGAATCCAATTTCACAACAGTACCCCCCCCTCAAGGAGGGGGCACCGAACCCTCACCAGAACCACCAGGGCGATCAGGATGAGCCCTATGAAAGGCACGGACAAGATCGGAGGCATGAACATCAGAGGCAGTGACCCAAGAATTATCCTCCTGACCGTATCCCTTCCATTTGACCAGATACTGGAGTCTCCGTCTGGAAACACGAGAGTCTAAGATCTTTTCCACAACGTACTCCAACTCACCCTCAACCAACACCGGAGCAGGAGGCTCAACGGAAGGCACAACCGGTACCTCATACCTGCGCAACAATGACCGATGAAAAACATTATGAATCGAAAAGGATGCAGGGAGGTCCAAACGGAAGGACACAGGGTTAAGAATCTCCAATATCTTGTACGGGCCGATGAACCGAGGCTTAATCTTAGGAGAAGAAACCCTCATAGGGACAAAACGAGAAGACAACCACACCAAGTCCCCAACACAAAGCCGAGGACCAACACGACGACGGCGGTTGGCAAAAAGCTGAGTCTTCTCCTGGGACAACTTCAAATTGTCCACCACCTGCCCCCAAATCTGATGCAACCTCTCCACCACAGCATCCACTCCAGGACAATCCGAAGATTCCACTTGACCGGAGGAAAATCGAGGATGAAACCCCAAATTACAGAAAAACGGGGACACCAAGGTGGCAGAGCTGGCCCGATTATTGAGGGCGAACTCCGCCAAAGGCAAAAAAGCAACCCAATCATCCTGATCCGCAGACACAAAACACCTCAAATATGTCTCCAAGGTCTGATTAGTCCGCTCGGTCTGGCCATTAGTCTGAGGATGGAAAGCAGACGAAAAAGACAAATCTATGCCCATCCTAGCACAGAATGCCCGCCAAAATCTAGACACGAATTGGGTCCCTCTGTCAGAAACGATATTCTCAGGAATACCATGCAAACGAACAACATTTTGAAAAAACAGAGGAACCAACTCGGAAGAAGAAGGCAACTTAGGCAAGGGAACCAGATGGACCATCTTAGAGAAACGGTCACACACCACCCAGATGACAGACATCTTCTGAGAAACAGGCAGATCCGAAATAAAATCCATCGAGATGTGCGTCCAAGGCCTCTTCGGGATAGGCAAGGGCAACAACAATCCACTAGCCCGAGAACAACAAGGCTTGGCCCGAGCACAAACGTCACAAGACTGCACAAAGCCTCGCACATCTCGTGACAGGGAAGGCCACCAGAAGGACCTTGCCACCAAATCCCTGGTACCAAAGATTCCAGGATGACCTGCCAACGCAGAAGAATGAACCTCAGAGATGACTCTACTGGTCCAATCATCAGGAACAAACAGTCTACCAGGTGGGCAACGATCAGGTCTATCCGCCTGAAACTCCTGCAAGGCCCGCCGCAGGTCTGGAGAAACGGCAGACAATATCACTCCATCTTTAAGGATACCTGTGGGCTCAGAATTACCAGGGGAGTCAGGCTCAAAACTCCTAGAAAGGGCATCCGCCTTAACATTCTTAGAACCCGGTAGGTACGACACCACAAAATTAAACCGAGAGAAAAACAACGACCAGCGCGCCTGTCTAGGATTCAGGCGCCTGGCAGACTCAAGGTAAATTAAATTTTTGTGGTCAGTCAATACCACCACCTGATGTCTGGCCCCCTCAAGCCAGTGACGCCACTCCTCAAAAGCCCACTTCATGGCCAAAAGCTCCCGATTACCAATATCATAATTCCGCTCGGCGGGCGAAAATTTACGGGAAAAAAAAGCACAAGGTCTCATCACGGAGCAGTCGGAACTTCTCTGCGACAACACCGCCCCAGCTCCGATTTCAGAAGCGTCGACCTCAACCTGAAAAGGAAGAGCAACATCAGGCTGACGCAACACTGGGGCGGACGAAAAGCGGCGCTTGAGCTCCCGAAAGGCCTCCACAGCATCAGGGGACCAATCAGCAACATCAGCACCCTTCTTAGTCAAATCAGTCAATGGTTTTACAACATCAGAAAAACCAGCAATAAATCGACGATAAAAGTTAGCAAAGCCCAAAAATTTCTGAAGACTCTTAAGAGAAGAGGGTTGCGTCCAATCACCAATAGCCTGAACCCTGACAGGATCCATCTCGATGGAAGAGGGGGAAAAAATGTATCCCAAGAAAGAAATCCTTTGAACCCCAAAAACACACTTAGAACCCTTCACACACAAGGAATTAGACCGCAAAACCTGAAAAACCCTCCTGACCTGCTGGACATGAGAGTCCCAGTCATCCGAAAAAATCAGAATATCATCCAGATACACAATCATAAATTTATCCAAATAATCGCGGAAAATGTCATGCATAAAGGACTGGAAGACTGAAGGGGCATTTGAAAGACCAAAAGGCATCACCAAATACTCAAAATGGCCCTCGGGCGTATTAAATGCGGTTTTCCACTCATCCCCCTGCTTGATTCGCACCAAATTATACGCCCCACGGAGATCAATCTTAGAGAACCACTTGGCCCCCTTTATACGAGCAAACAAATCAGTAAGCAGTGGTAACGGATATTGATATTTAACCGTGATTTTATTCAAAAGTCGATAATCAATACACGGCCTCAAAGAGCCGTCTTTCTTAGACACAAAGAAAAAACCGGCTCCTAAGGGAGATGACGAAGGAAGAATATGTCCCTTTTCCAAGGACTCCTTTATATATTCTCGCATAGCAGCGTGTTCAGGCACAGACAGATTAAATAAACGACCCTTAGGGTATTTACTACCCGGAATCAAGTCTATGGCACAATCGCACTCCCGGTGCGGAGGTAGTGAACCAACCTTGGGTTCTTCAAAAACGTCACGAAAGTCAGACAAGAATTCAGGAATCTCAGAGGGAATAGATGATGAAATGGAAACCAAAGGTACGTCCCCAGGAGTTCCTTTACATCCCCAGCTTAACACAGACATAGCTCTCCAGTCGAGGACTGGGTTATGAGATTGCAGCCATGGCAATCCCAGCACCAAAACATCATGTAGATTATACAGCACCAGAAAGCGAATAACCTCCTGGTGATCCGGATTAACACGCATAGTCACTTGTGTCCAGTATTGTGGTTTATTACTAGCCAATGGGGTGGAGTCAATCCCTTTCAGAGGTATCGGAGCCTCCAGTGGCTCCAAATCATACCCACAGCGTTTGGCAAAGGACCAATCCATAAGACTCAAAGCAGCGCCAGAGTCGACATAGGCGTCCGCGGTAATAGATGACAAAGAACAAATCAGGGTCACAGATAGAATAAACTTAGACTGTAAAGTGCTAATTGAAACAGACTTGTCAGGCTTCTTAGTACGCTTAAAGCATGCTGATATAACATGAGTTGAATCACCACAATAGAAGCACAACCCATTTTTTCGTCTAAAATTCTGCCGCTCGCTTCTGGACAGAATTCTATCACATTGCATATTTTCTGGCGTTTTCTCAGTAGACACCGCCAAATGGTGCACAGGTTTGCGCTCCCGCAGACGCCTATTGATCTGAATAGCCATCGTCATGGACTCATTCAGACTCGCAGGCACAGGGAACCCCACCATAACATCCTTAATGGCATCAGAGAGACCTTCTCTGAAAATCGCCGCCAGGGCGCACTCATTCCACTGAGTAAGCACAGACCATTTGCGGAATTTTTGGCAGTATATTTCAGCTTCATCTTGCCCCTGAGACAAGGACATCAAGGCCTTTTCCGCCTGAAGCTCTAAATGAGGTTCCTCATAAAGCAACCCCAAGGCCAGAAAAAACGCATCCACATTGAGCAACGCAGGATCCCCTGGTGCCAATGCAAAAGCCCAGTCTTGAGGGTCGCCCCGGAGCAAGGAAATTACAATCCTGACCTGCTGTGCAGGGTCTCCGGCAGAGCGAGACTTCAGGGACAAAAACAATTTGCAATTATTTTTAAAATTTTGAAAGTGAGATCTATTCCCCGAGAAGAATTCAGGCAAAGGAATTCTAGGCTCAGACATAGGTGCATGAACAACAAAATCTTGCAAATTTTGTACCTTTGTGGCGAGATTATTCAAACCTGTAGCTACACTCTGAAGATCCATTTGAAACAGGTGAACACAGAGCCATTCAAGGATTAGAAGGAGAGAAAGAGAGGAAGGCTGCAGTATAGGCAGACTAGCAAGTGATTCAATTAAGAGCACACTCAGAACTAGAGGGGAAAAAAAAAAAAATTGTAGCAGACTTCTTTTTTCTCTCCTTTCTCAGCCAGTAATTTAACCCTTTTTTGGGCCGGTCAAACTGTCATGGTTCTCAATGGCGAGAGAACATAGCCCAGCATATATGAGAACTAGCTCTTGGAAGATGGAAACTATACTGACCATGAACTAAACCTGCCGCACAACTAGAAGTGGCCGGGTAGCATGCCTACGTTTTTTAACCCTAGATGCCCAGCGCCAGCCGGAGAACTACCTAATCCTAGCAGAGGAAAAGACAGTCCTGGCTCACCTCTAGAGAAATTTTCCCAAAAGGCAGACAGAGGCCCCCACATATATTGGCGGTGATTTTAGATGAAATGACAAACGTAGAATGAAAATAGGTTTAGCAAAATCGAGGTCCGCTTTCTAGTTAGCAGGAAGACAGAAAGGACACTTTCATGGTCAGCAGAAAACCCTATCAAAACACCATCCAGAAATTCCTTTAAGACTCTAGCATTAACTCATAACACCAGAGTGGCAATTTCCGATCACAAGAGCTTTCCAGACACAGTAACGAAACAGCAGCTGTGAACAGGAACAAAATGCAAAAACACACAAGGACAAAAGTCCAACTTAGCTGGGAGTTGTCTAGTAGCAGGAACAAGCACAGAAGGCTTCTGATTACATTGATGACCGGCAAGAAACTGACAGAGGAGCAAGGTTATATAGCGACTCCCACATCCTGATAGGAGCAGGTGAACAGAGGGGATGATGCACACAAGTTCAATTCCACAAGTGGCCACCGGGGGAGCCCAGAATCCAATTTCACAACAGGGTGCTTTGCTGTCATATGCCTGATCATGCTGGTGGTGGTCAGGCTGTTGTGGGCATGGCAGGTGGTGAAAATAGCCTTTTTGGGGTTACCAGCAGAGTCTTTAAAAAACAACCAGACTCGGGAAGACCTAACACTTGTATTGGCAAACTTCTGTCGTGTTGGTGTTACGGGGACAAGTTGCCCTTTTTCTGTCTGCGGCCAACATAATGCTTCTTCCTGCCTGTTGATGTGCTATGCCTTCCTCCCCCTGTGTGCTACTGTCCTCGCTCTGCATGTCCTCCTGCCAGGTTGGGTCAGTTATATCATCCACCTCCTCTTCCACTTCTGCACCCTGGTCAGACACCCTGGGAATGGACACCTCCTGCACTCACCTGAGGACGTACCCTGCTCTTACTGAAAATTGAATTGCATTACTGCATTAGAAATATGAAAAATTGAGAAAGTTTAGCGCATAAATTGGCCAATTTATGTGTACCTTGTAGCCACGATAAGGCATTTCTTGTATACAAGGGCCTAACAATGCCTGTCCTTTCTGAAAATAAAGTCTGCATATGAGTTGGTGATTCTAGGTTCAGCACCTGTTCACACTTAGTCTTGTGTTTGGATGTGACGCTCAGTTTTTTGAAGTTTCTACTCATTAGCCTTCTGACTGAGCACTCCTCCTTTTAGCCACAGGTGTTTTTAATCACAGCAGGACCACTACCCCTCCACAGAGAGAGAGAGAGAGAGAGAGAGATTTTTAGTCAAAGAGAGGACTCACATTAGGTTCCAATTCAGATGAAGACTTTATTCTCAGAGAGGACAGGCATTGTTAGGCCCTTGTATACGAGAAATGCCTTATCGTGGTCACAATTTGGCCAATTTATGCGCTAAACTTTCTCAATTTTTCATATTTCCAGTGCAGTAATGCAATTCAATTTTCATGTTTGCAGGTTTTGGTGCTACAGTGTGTTGCCTTATTTATTTGACGGCATATGAGTTGGTGACTCTAGGTTCAGCATCAGCACCAGTTCACACTTAGTCTATGTGTGGATGTGACGGTCAGTTTTTTCAAGTTTGATCTTGATCAAGTTAGACCTGATGATGCTCTGCGGCCAGCCAATCACTGTAATGCCACAACCAACATGGCTGCGGCATTACAGTGCGTGGCAGACAATCCCTGCATGTTGATTGGCACTCCAAAGAGCGCCAAACATGCAGGGCAGGGTCCTGAACTCACGCTGAACAATCCCAGAAATGCTCGCCGCTATTGATGAGCATCATGGTCATGGTTGTAGCATATAGTAACTATTGATGAGCGAGCATGCTTGGTAATGCTCGGTGCTCACCCGAGGATCGCAGTGCTCGTGATGCTCGGGTGAGCACCGAGCATCACCAAGCATGCTCTCTCATCAATAGTTGCAATATGTTATAACCATGACTGAAGGTGATTGATTCCTATTTTTGTTAAAACTAGAGCTCATGGGTATGTTTGACATACTTTAATTAAGGGTGCTGAGTGCATCAGAAACGTGTCAGTTTTTTAATCGCTCTGCTATTTTTCTTTGTTTTTAATGGACTAAGTAAAGCTATTTTTATCAATTCACCACCTGATGGATGTGCTGAATATCTTTCCTTTTTGCGGATTACTGCTGTGCTCCTGCAGCTGATTCAAGCACCCTCTGGTTCCTACTATCTCTGGCTTCTCTGTCAACTGGCAGGCATGGGTGAGCTTCATTTATTTTATCTACTCCAGAAGCTTGTAAATCCTCAGACAAGTTGAAGCTTGTCTGGTCTGTAGTCAGAGAAAACCCGAAAGGGGCATAGAGGAGAAAGACCTCTTCTGCTAATAAGGAATGCATGGATGGACTGAGTTTTGCTATTGGGGACAAGGTGCGGTTATCTGCTAAATATATCAAACTCAAGGTCCCCCTAAAAATAGGCCAGCCTCACTGGATGCTCGAAGGGTGACGGGTTCTAGAACTCAGAGGACGTTTCATCAAAACCAAGATAAGAGTTGGCTTAAAAAATATAAAAATTTATAAAATAAATAAATAAATAAAATTAAATAAGGAACTAGTTCTGTAAACTATTACAAGTCCATAGTCTACACAAAACCTATAAATGTGACCACACATATATGAAAATAACAATTTTTTTAATAAAGACATAAAATATACATACAAGCTAAAAAGTTGATGATAACATTATAGAAAAAAAGGAAGCATAGCAAAATACCTTACAACCAAAAGACAATATGAAGAGGGTGCAGTCATTTTTACACTCTCATTTTACATTATGTAAAAATGTATAATACTCTAGATGTACTTCCAATAAAACTAGAACCAGAAGACAAAAGCTGTCCCAAATATATAAGCTGTGCAATGTGCTAATTAATAGGAATCAGTATTGGAAAACCTCTAAGGGCTGTCCCACACGTCCAGATAATTCCGGTACCGGAATAAATCGGTACCGGAGTTATCCGTGTCCGTGTGCCTGGGAACTCACGTAGGCCATATGTGCGGCACACGTGTGCCGCCCGTATGGCGAGTGGGTACCACACGGAGCGTGTGGTACCCACTCTGCATCTTGCTGAATCCGCGATTCATATGTTCCCTGCAGCAGCGTTTGCTGCAGAGAAAATATGAATCATAGTGTTTAAAATAAAGATCTATGTGTCCGCCGCCCCCCCACCCCCTGTGCGCCCCCCCGCTGTTAAGAAAATACTTACCCGCTCCCTCGCTGCTTCCTGGTCTGGCCGCGGCTTCTAGTGTATGCGGTCACGTGGGGCCGATCATTTACAGTCATGAATATGTGGCTCCACCTCCCATAGGGGCGGAGCCGACTATTCATGATTGTAAATGATCGGCCCCACGTGACCGCATACAGTAGGAGGCGCGGGGCAGAGAGGAAGGAGTGACAGCCAACGAGGGAGCGGGTGAGTATTTTCAGAACAGCGGGGGGCGCACAGGGGGCGCACAGGGGGTGGGGGGGCGGCGGACACATAGATCTTTATTTTAAACACTATTATTCATATTTTCTCTGCAGCAAACGCTGCTGCAGGGAACATATGAATCGCGGCTTCAGCACCATGTGGGGGGGACAGCGCTTACTGTAGTGCTGTCTCCTGCACGCACACGGACCCCAGACGGAGAATGTCTGTGTGAGGTACGTGTTTTACACGGACCCATTGACTCTATTGGGTCCGTGTAATACGTGCGCTCCCACGAACACTGACATGTCTCCGTGTTTGGCACACGGAGACACGGTCCGCAAAAAATCAATGACATCTGAACAGATGCATTGATTTTTATGGGTCTACGTGTGTCAGTGTCTCCGGTACGGGAGGAAACTGTCACCTCACGTACCGGAGCCACTGACGTGTGAAACCGGCCTAAGATACTATAGTGTTACTGAGTGATACAGACCCTAGTTAAATCTTTATCAATTTGAAAATAACAATAATATGGTGCAAGTGTGTAGCACGTTGTAGTGCTCGATGCGCGTTTTGCTGTTGATTCTTCCAGGAACCCCTGGAATGTTACCATCCATGTTTTATCTTGTGTGTATGTTTTCTATCTTTATTTAATATTTTTTTTTTATTTTTATACATGTGTGGTCAGACTTGCAGGTTTTGTCTCATACTTTTATTATTTCACTGGCCCATTGGTTTGCTACCAATTCTATAGGTTATATAAATCCGAAGTCTGTGTGAGAAGACTACAGGAATAAACACTATTTGTACATTAAAACTCATCAGCAAGCTTATTCCGAGGAGGAAATAAGAACTAGTTCTGGGAGCTAGGGGATTACCCTCTTTGTTAAATATGTATGAATATATATATTGTAATTTTGTTGTCACATTGTTTATGGTGATTAATCAGTGTCTAAATGTATGTTATATCAACAGTGTCTTAGTCAAGTCCTCAGGGACTAAATAATTGGGTCAGTTGCTTCGGTGCATGCCATACAAACTGGCTGGCTGTTATTGAAAATTCCACGTATTGGGTCAGTTGTTTCGATGAATGCCATACAATCTGACTGACTGATACACCAATTTGTATTGTATAATAATTCACCAAGGGTGTCTGAATGAAGTGAGTGAGAGAACGAGAGGCTAAAGAACAGTCCCAGATTGATGAGGCATCCTTGTCGGGCTGTGTAAAAGGAATATAACCAACCTTCTCAAGGCAGGAGAAATAAACTGGGGACACAATAACAATCTTTTATTTTGATATAGCGCTAACATATTCCACAGCACTTTACAGATTTGCACACACTATCATTGCTGTCCCCGATGGGGCTTACAATCTAGATTCCCTAACAGTATGTTTTTGGAATGTGGGAGGAAACCGGAGTACCCAGAGGAATCCCACGCAAACACGGGGAGAACATACAAACTCCTTGCAAATGTTGTCCTCGGTGGGATTTGAACCCAGGACCCCAGCGCTGCAATGCTAACCACTGAGCCACCGTGCTGGACTGCCCTTAGACATGAAAAGTGATGAAGGAAGCTTACTTGAAGAAGGATGTACACCGCTATTTTGTTGTGTGGCGACTGAATCAAATGTGACCCTAAGTATAGAAGTCCAAGAGACATGACTAAGACTTTTGGTTGTCAAAGTTATTGGAGATATGTTCATATTGACTGTGTTAAGGGATTTGTTATAATCTTAGTCTTCTTGATTATATATGCACTCTGCCTGTGTTACTTCGTCTTGAAAGATCAACCATAGTCTGCAACCTCCTGCTCTGTGGCCTCCCCTCTAACACTCTTGCGCCCCTCCAACCTATGCTACACTCCTCTGCCCGACTAATCCACCTGTCCCCCCGCTATTCTCCGGCCTCTCCTCTCTGTCAATCCCTTCACTGGCTCCCCATTACCGAGAGACTCCAGTTCAAAGCCCTAACCATGGCATACAAAGCCATCAACAACCTGTCTTGTCAATACAGACGTGGTCAAAATTGTTGGCACCCCTCATTTAATGACAGAAAAACCCACAATAGTAATAATAGAAATAACTTGAATCTGACAAAAGTAATAATAAATAAAAAAATCTATGAAAATGAACAAATGAAAGTCAGACATTGCTTTTCAACCATGCTTCCACAGAATAAAAAAAAATAAATAAAACTCATACTAATCACATAAGATTGGGTTAACCTGGTCACACCACAGTTTTAGTGATTAAGTGAAATGTCACATATATATATATATATATATATATATATATATATATATATATATATATATATATATTTCAAAAAAAGAGGCAGCACTCCATTGTTTCAGTGAAAGATGTGCAGGGTTTAATCTACCCACATATTCTGGCAACGTTTCAGCTCACAATGGGCCTTTCTCAAGCAGTGAGTATGTTCATGTGCTTCCCTTTTATACGTATCTACAACATCCTTAATTGTGTCCAATTATGCATTGTAAGGTGCTACTTAAATTTACGTTTTCATAAAGTGCATATGTGCTAAACATGTTTAACCGTAGCTGTGCCACTAAAAGTATATAAAAAATCTTCCTAATACCCCATATTATACAGTACAATATGCATAAAAGGTCTTTACTTTACCCGGCAGATGCATGTTAAGCGTGGAGGACGCCATTATATCCTTTCAGCGTCTTGTTAGGTCTACTGCGCATGTCTCACTGTGTCATCTCTATGCGATGAATAGCCAGCCAATCCACCGTCTTGTGTGGCATTCACTATTGGCGCATGCGCGCGTCCTTTCAATATCGCCATTAGGGTTGAGCGACTTTCATTTTTTTAAGATCGAGTCGGGTTTTGTGAAACCGGACTTAGTCCAGAGTCGAGTCGAGTGAAGTCGGCCGATTATCGCTAAAAGTCGGGGATTGACCGAAACACGAAACCCAATGCAAGTCAATGGGAAAGCATAGCCGGCAGTGAGTGGAGGCCAGGAAAACACCTACAGTGCCCATTATAATGCCAAAAACATCCATTCTTGTTTTCTGAAGCTTGTCAATCTAAATTAACTTTATAATAATAGTTGGGCACTGGAAATTGGGGGTGATTTGGCAAAAGTTGTGGGGGGTAGGGCTGGTTCAAGGTTTTAGTGGGCACAGGAAACATGGACTACGTCACGGCGGTGGAGCAGTGAGAGGTAAGTATGTCAAGTTTGCAAGTGCTGTGATCCTAAGCAAGCAGGGGGGCCCACTCGTTGGCATTGGCACTGGCACAGGGCCCCTCAAAGTACAGCGGTGTGTTTGCACGGCGGGGGCGCCTCCCACCAGCAGCGACACTTTTGCGTACTCTGAGGGGCCCTGTGCCAGTGACGTCGCCAACGAGTATGCCCCCCCCACCTGATGAAGGAACCTGTACTTTCATCTGCACCTTCCTCTTTGTCCCTGTGTAAGGTGGTATAACATGCGGGAAGGGGAACCTGACTTTCAGCAGGGTCAGATTCTGGCTGTGTAGAGTGCAAGGGGAATGTAGTGGTCTAGGTCAATGTACCAGCAGACTCATGTAGCAGTGGCTGGGCAGTGGGCAGGATGAGGAGGAAACAGATATAGGGCCAAAGAATAAAGTAGGCTAAATGCAGTTCAAAATTGGTAACAGGACTAAACAGGTGGCATTGCTTTGTTGAGTGGAGTAGCAAACCCAGGAGCAGCAGACACTGTTTTAAGGGCCCAAACACACTAATAGGCCAAATGCAGTTTAATATCTGATACTATAGGCCGAAAGCCAGAAAGTTGAAGCACAGCTTTATTCAGTTGAGGGCAACACCAGGGAGGGGCAGACACCGTTAGTAGGCCCTAACCACCATTTTGTTTTTTAAAAAACACTTAATGAGAGCCAGAAGGTTGAAGCACAGCTTTATTCAGTTGAGGGCAACACCAGGGAGGGGCAGACACCGTTAGTAGGCCGTAACCAAAGTTGAAGGCCAAATGCAGTTTAATATCTGATACTATAGGCTGAAAGCCACAAGGTTGAAGCACAGCTTTATTCAGTTGAGGGCAACACCAGGGAGGGGCAGACACCGTTAGTAGGCCCTAACCACCATTTTGTTTTTTAAAAAACACTTAATGAGAGCCAGAAGGTTGAAGCTCAGCTGTATTCAGTGGAGGACAACACCAGGCAGGGGCAGACACCGTTAGTAGGCCCTAACCACCATTTTTTAAAAACACAGCACTTAATAAGAGCAAGAAGGTTGAAGCTCAGCTGTATTCAGTTGAGGGCAACACCAGGGAGGGGCAGACACCGTTAGTAGGCCCTAACCACCAATTTTTAAAAACACAGCACTTAATGAGAGCAAGAAGGTTGAAGCTCAGCTGTATTCAGTTGAGGGCAACACCAGGGAGGGGCAGACACCGTTAGTAGGCCCTAACCACCATTTTTTTTAAAAACCACCGTTTTTTTAAAAAACACTTAATGAGAGCCAGAAGGTTGAAGCTCAGCTGTATTCAGTTGAGGACAACATCAGGGAGGGGCAGACACCGTTAGTAGGCCGTAACCAAAGTTGAAGGCCAAATGCAGTTTAATATCTGATACTATAGGCCGAAAGCCACAAGGTTGAAGCACAGCTTTATTCAGTTGAGGGCAACACCAGGGAGGGGCAGACACCGTTAGTAGGCCGTAACCAAAGTTGAAGGCCAAATGCAGTTTAATATCTGATACTATAGGCCGAAAGCCACAAGGTTGAAGAACAGCTTTATTCAGTTGAGGGCAACACCAGGGAGGGGCAGACACCGTTAGTAGGCCGTAACCAAAGTTGAAGGCCAAATGCAGTTTAATATCTGATACTATAGGCCGAAAGCCACAAGGTTGAAGCACAGCTTTATTCAGTTGAGGGCAACACCAGGGAGGGGCAGACACCGTTAGTAGGCCCTAACCACCATTTTGTTTTTTAAAAAACACTTAATGAGAGCCAGAAAGTTGAAGCACAGCTTTATTCAGTTGAGGGCAACACCAGGGAGGGGCAGACACCGTTAGTAGGCCGTAACCAAAGTTGAAGGCCAAATGCAGTTTAATATCTGATACTACAGGCCGAAAGCCACAAGGTTGAAGCACAGCTTTATTCAGTTGAGGGCAACACCAGGGAGGGGCAGACACCGTTAGTAGGCCGTAACCAAAGTTGAAGGCCAAATGCAGTTTAATATCTGATACTATAGGCCGAAAGCCAGACGGTTGAAGCACAGCTTTATTCAGTTGAGGGCAACACCAGGGAGGGGCAGACACTGTTAGTAGGCCCTAACCACCATTTTGTTTTTTAAAAAACACTTAATGAGAGCCAGAAGGTTGAAGCACAGCTTTATTCAGTTGAGGGCAACACCAGGGAGGGGCAGACACCGTTAGTAGGCCGTAACCAAAGTTGAAGGCCAAATGCAGTTTAATATCTGATACTATAGGCCGAAAGCCACAAGGTTGAAGCACAGCTTTATTCAGTTGAGGGCAACACCAGGGAGGGGCAGACACCGTTAGTAGGCCCTAACCACCATTTTGTTTTTTAAAAAACACTTAATGAGAGCCAGAAGGTTGAAGCTCAGCTGTATTCAGTGGAGGACAACACCAGGCAGGGGCAGACACCGTTAGTAGGCCCTAACCACCATTTTTTAAAAACACAGCACTTAATGAGAGCAAGAAGGTTGAAGCTCAGCTGTATTCAGTTGAGGGCAACACCAGAGAGGGGCAGACACCATTAGTAGGCCCTAACCACCATTTTGTTTTTTAAAAAACACTTAATGAGAGCCAGAAGGTTGAAGCTCAGCTGTATTCAGTTGAGGACAACACCAGGGAGGGGCAGACACCGTTAGTAGGCCGTAACCAAAGTTGAAGGCCAAATGCAGTTTAATATCTGATACTATAGGCCGAAAGCCACAAGGTTGAAGCTCAGCTTTATTCAGTTGAGGGCAACACCAGGGAGGGGCAGACACCGTTAGTAGGCCCTAACCACCATTTTGTTTTTTAAAAAACACTTAATGAAAGCCAGAAGGTTGAAGCTCAGCTGGATTCAGTTGAGGACAACACCAGGGAGGGGCAGACACCGTTAGTAGGCCGTAACCAAAGTTGAAGGCCAAATGCAGTTTAATATCTGATACTATAGGCCGAAAGCCAGAAGGTTGAAGCACAGCTTTATTCAGTTGCAGCTTCTTTGCAATAATATAAAGAAGACGCGACATGACAACACTCGATGGATGCCATATCTGTGTTTTCAATGGAAAAAAACCTTTCAGTTAACTACTTGCAGGAGAAAGTTTTTGTAGCTGGTGGCCAATTTTGGTACTGTACCAGTTTTTGGTTGTATGTGTTTTTGTTTTTAATGTTAAAATGTATGCATTTGATATCTCTCCAGTATTTTCTTTATTATAAGCAAAATACTTATTTTTATATTTTCTGATGTTTTATACCGGAGTATTCCTCGGGACACGCTTATAAACTTGATAATTGGTTCCAGGGGTACACGGGCAGCAGTGATCTGGTCAGTGGAGGCCTGGTGGAAGGAGGGACCGCAGACAGGCTTCGGAGGCCTAACACAATAAAATGGGCTGGCTGTAGGCACTTTAAAATTGGTTCCAGGGGTACACGGGCAGCAGTGGTCTGGTCAGTGGAGGCCTAGTGGAAGGAGGGACCGCAGACAGGCTTCGAAGGCCTAACATAATAAAATGGGCTGGCTGTAGGCACTTTAAAATAGGTTCCAGGGGTACACGGGCAGCAGTGGTCTGGTCAGTGGAGGCCTAGTGGAAGGAAGGACCGCAGACAGGCTTCGAAGGCCTAACATGATAAAATGGGCTGGCTGTAGGCACTTTATAATTGGTTCCAGGGGTACACGGGCAGCAGTGGTCTGGTCAGTGGAGGCCTAGTGGAAGGAGGGACCGCAGACAGGCTTCGAAGGCCTAACATAATAAAATGGGCTGGCTGTAGGCACTTTATAATTGGTTCCAGGGGTACATGGGCAGCAGTGGTCTGGTCAGTGGAGGCCTAGTGGAAGGAAGGACCGCAGACAGGCTTCGAAGGCCTAACATGATAAAATGGGCTGGCTGTAGGCACTGTAAAATAGGTTCCAGGGGTACACGGGCAGCAGTGGTGTGGTCAACGGAGGCCGATTGTAATGAGTGTCTGCCAGTTAGTAGTCAAAAAACAACAAATAAATGTGAATGTCTCGCATTAAAACAAAGACACTAAAGGGTGCAATCATTAGGTTCAGGGGTGGGATCCTCTGCGTTGTTTCAGACCTACTAATTTAGCGCAAAGTATTTACTGTGGTAAATAGAGGACACTGCCCCTGACTATGTTATGTACCATCATACATGTCAACACAATGGTATTGTCAGTGGCAGGTATGGAAGGATGTCAGCGCATAGACTAAACATTGGTGGAAGTGTGAGAGATAACTGTGGAAGTGGTAGAGCAATGTTTGACCTGGGGGTGGGTGAACTCTCTTGTGGCCGGCGGTACAGGCCCAGGGCCCCTCATGTTACAACAGTGTGTCTGACGTTGGGTGCGCACCACCACCGCCAGAGACACTTTATTGTACTATGAGGGACCCAGTACCAATGCCGTCGACCAAAAGCGAGCACACCCACCTCTTCAGGCAAACAGCTGTCTCACGGGTGCTTGCGCCAAGTCGCGATACCATGGCCCCGTGTGGGGAGTTTGGCCATTTAGGGAGGTGTAAACATGTCATATGCCGGACAATCAGCTGCAGAAAATTAGACATTAGAAAAGTAATTCACAGTAGTCCACAGGCAAGAGCTTTTCAAAGGAAAGCTAGGTGTCGGCCGGGCAAGGTGGGGCAAAAGATTTTGAAATCCAGTTGTGGTTCATTTTAATGAATGTTAGATCGTCAACATTTTGGGTAGTCAGACGAGTCCTTTTTTCGGTTAATATTGAACCTGCAGCACTGAATACTCTTTCTGATAGGACACTTGCTGCCGGGCAAGCAAGCTCCTGCAATGCATATTCTGCCAATTCTGGCCAGGTGTCTAATTTTGAGGCCCAGTAATCAAATGGGAATGACGATTGAGGGAGAACATCGATAAGGGATGAAAAATAGTTAGTAACCATACTGGACAAATGTTGTCTCCTGTCACTTTCAATTGATGCAGCAGTACCTGTCCTGTCTGCGGTCATAGCAAAATCACTCCACAACCTGGTCAGAAAACCCCTTTGTCCAACGCCACTTCTGATGTGTGCACCCCTAACACTACTAATCTGCTGCCCCCTGGAGCTCGTGTGATAACGATCACGTGCGCTGTGTGCTGGGAATGCCTGAAGCAAACGGTCAACAAGAGTTGATTGTTTGGTTGCTAATATTAGTTCCAAGTTCTCATGTGGCATAATATTTTGCAATTTGCCTTTATAGCGTGGATCAAGGAGGCAGGCCAACCAGTAATCGTCATCGTTCATCATTTTCGTTATGCGTGTGTCCCTTTTTAGGATATGTAAGGCATAATCCGCCATGTGGGCCAAAGTTCCAGTTGTCAAATCTCCGGTTGTGATTGGTTGAGGGGCAGTTTCAGGCAAATCTACGTCACTTGTGTCCCTCAAAAAACCAGAACCCGGCCTTGCCACGCAACCAATTTCCAGTGCCCCCGGGAAAGCTTCCGCATTAAAAATATACTCATCCCCATCATCCTCCTCGTCCTCCACCTCCTCTTCGCCCGCTACCTCGTCCTGTACACTTCCCTGACCAGACAATGGCTGACTGTCATCAAGGCTTTCCTCTTCCTCTGGTGCAGACGCCTGCTCCTTTATGTGCGTCAAACTTTGCATCAGCAGACGCATTAGGGGGATGCTCATGCTTATTACGGCGTTGTCTGCACTAACCAGCCATGTGCATTCCTCAAAACACTGAAGGACTTGACACATGTCTTGTATCTTGGACCACTGCACACCAGACAACTCCATGTCTGCCATCCTACTGCCTGCCCGTGTATGTGTATCCTCCCACAAAAACATAACAGCCCGCCTCTGTTGGCACAGTCTCTGAAGCATGTGCAGTGTTGAGTTCCACCTTGTTGCAACGTCTATGATTAGGCGATGCTGGGGAAGGTTCAAAGACCGCTGATAGGTCTGCATACGGCTGGAGTGTACAGGCGAACGTCGGATATGTGAGCAAAGTCCACGCACTTTGAGGAGCAGGTCGGAGAACCCAGGATAAGTTTTCAATAAGCACTGCACCACCAGGTTTAAGGTGTGAGCCAGGCAAGGAATGTGTTTCAGTTGGGAAAGGGAGATGGCAGCCATGAAATTCCTTCCGTTATCACTCACTACCTTGCCTGCCTCAAGATCTACTGTGCCCAGCCACGACTGCGTTTCTTGTTGCAAGAACTCGGACAGAACTTCCGCGGTGTGTCTGTTGTCGCCCAAACACTTCATAGCCAATACAGCCTGCTGACGCTTGGCAGTAGCTGGCCCATAATGGGACAACTGGTGTGCAACAGTGTCATCTGCCGATGGAGTGGTTGGCCGACTGTGGTCTGTGGAAGAGCTGTAGCTTCTGCAGGAGGACGAGGAGGAGGAGGAGGAGGAGGTGGTGCGAACGCCTACAGCCAACTGTTTCCTAGACCGTGGGCTAGGCACAACTGTCCCGAAATTGATGTCCCCTGAGGACCCTGCATCCACCACATTCACCCAGTGTGCCGTGATGGACACATAACGTCCCTGGCCATGCCTACTGGTCCATGCATCTGTAGTCAGGTGCACCTTTGTACTCACAGATTGCCTGAGTGCATGGACGATGCGCTGTTTAACATGCTGGTGCAGGGCCGGGATGGCTTTTCTGGAAAAAAAGTGTCGACTGGGTAGCTCGTATCGTGGTTCAGCGTACTCCATCAGGGCTTTGAAAGCTTCGCTTTCAACTAACCGGTAGGGCATCATCTCTAACGATATTAGTCTAGCTATGTGGGCGTTAAAACCCTGTGTACGCGGATGCGAGGATAAGTACTTCCTTTTTCTAACCAGAGTCTCATGTAGTGTGAGCTGAACTGGAGAGATGGAGATCGTGGAACTTGCGGGTGTGCCGGTGGACATGGCAGACTGCGAGACGGTTGGAGATGGTATTGTTTCCGCCGGTGACCTAGATGCAATATTTCCTCCTACAAAACTGGTGATTCCCTGACCCTGAGTGCTTTTGGCTGGCAAAGAAACCTGCACAGATACTGCCGGTGGTGCGGAAAATGGTGGCCTTACAGTGACGGAAGGGATGTTGCGTTGCTGACTAGCTTCATTGGCCGAGGGTGCTACAACCTTAAGGGACGTTTGGTAGTTAGTCCAGGCTTGAAAATGCATGGTGGTTAAGTGTCTATGCATGCAACTAGTATTGAGACATTTCAGATTCTGACCTCTGCTTAAGCTAGTAGAACATTTTTGACAGATGACTTTGCGCTGATCAATTGGATGTTGTTTAAAAAAATGCCAGACTGCACTCTTCCTAGCATCGGATCCCTTTTCAGGGATTGCAGACTGAGCTTTAACCGGATGGCCACGCTGTCCTCCAACAGGTTTTGGCTTTGACACGCGTTTTGGGCCAGATACGGGCCCGGCAGATGGAACCTGTTGCGATGTTGATGCCTGCTGCGGCCCCTCCTCCACCTCCGCTTCTGAACTACTGCCGCCTGCACCCTGTTCCCCCAATGGCTGCCAATCGGGGTCAATAACTGGGTTATCTATTAACTCCTCTTCGAGCTCGTGTGCAACTTCGTCTGTGTCACTGTGTCGGTCGGTGGTATAGCGTTCGTGGCGGGGCAACATAGTCTCATCAGGGTCTGATTGTGGATCAGTACCCTGAGAGGGCAATGTGGTGGTCTGAGTCAAAGGAGCAGCATAGTACTCTGGCTGTGGCTGTGCATCAGTGCACTCCATGTCAGAATCAACTTGTAATGGGCATGGCCTGTTAAGTATTTCACTTTGTAAGCCAGGGACGGTATGTGTAAAGAGCTCCATGGAGTAACCCATTGTGTCGCCTGCTGCATCCTTCTCTCTTGTTGTAGTTTTTGCTGAAGAGGACAAGGAAGCGACTTGTCCCTGACCGTGGACATCCACAAGCGACGCGCTGCTTTTACATTTACCAGTTTCAGAAGAGGAGGCAAAAGAGCTAGAGGCTGAGTCTGCAATGTAAGCCAAAACTTGCTGTTGCTGCTCCGCCTTTAAAAGCGGTTTTCCTACTCCCAGAAAAGAGAGCGTTCGAGGCCTTGTGTAGCCAGACGACGAAACTGGCTCCACAGCTCCAGACTTACGTGCAATATTTTTATCCCCACGACCACCTGATGCTCCACTACCACTACCATCATTACCAGCTGACAATGAACGCCCACGGCCACGACCTCTTGCACCAGACTTCCTCATTGTTTTAAATACTTAACCAAAGTAACTTTATTTGTTGCTGTCAAACAGCTTACACGGTAAGCTATAACTTCAGTATGATTTCAATATCCCTTAACAGGTTGGTGAGACCACAAGGAAAATCAGGCACAATGTTACACACTCTGTTTTCTGTGGCACAAAATCACAGAGATGCCACACACGCAGGACTGTCACTCAAGCACAAATGTCAATATTAATCTCCCACCTTTTTTTTTTTTTTTTTTTTCCCTCAGGGAGACTTTAGAAACCAAATAAGATAAATTGTTTTTTTCAGGGACAATTTAGAAACCAAATAATAATAATAAAAAAAAGCTTTCTATGGCCTAGTGCCCACTGAGTGAGAGATGGCACACACAGGAGTCAGGATCAGGAGTGGCACACAAGCCCTGAGGACAGTATTAATCTCCCACTGATGGATGTATTTTTTTTTTTTTTCAGGTAGATTTTAGAACCCAAATCAAGCAAAAAAATAAATAGGCTTTCTATGGCCCACTGAGTGAGAGATGGCGCGCACAGGAGTCAGGATCAGGAGTGGCACACAAGCCCTGAGGACAGTATTAATCTCCCACTGATGGATGTAGTGTTTTTTTTTTCAGGTAGATTTTAGAACCCAAATCAAGCAAAAAAATAAATAGGCTTTCTATGGCCCACTGAGTGAGAGATGGCACGCACAGGAGTCAGGATCAGGAGTGGCACACAAGCCCTGAGGACAGTATTAATCTCCCACTGATGGATGTAGTGTTTTTTTTTTTCAGGTAGATTTTAGAACCCAAATCAAGCAAAAAAATAAATAGGCTTTCTATGGCCCACAGAGTGAGAGATGGCGCTCACAGGAGTCAGGATCAGGAGTGGCACACAAGCCCTGAGGACAGTATTAATCTCCCACTGATGGATGTAGTTTTTTTTTTTTCAGGTAGATTTTAGAACCCAAATCAAGCAAAAAAATAAATAGGCTTTCTATGGCCCACTGAGTGAGAGATGGCGCTCACAGGAGTCAGGATCAGGAGTGGCACACAAGCCCTGAGGACAGTATTAATCTCCCACTGATGGATGTAGTGATTTTTTTTTCAGGTAGATTTTAGAACCCAAATCAAGCAAAAAAATAAATAGGCTTTCTATGGCCCACTGAGTGAGAGATGGCGCGCACAGGAGTCAGGATCAGGAGTGGCACACAAGCCCTGAGGACAGTATTAATCTCCCACTGATGGATGTAGTGTTTTTTTTTTCAGGTAGATTTTAGAACCCAAATCAAGCAAAAAAATAAATAGGCTTTCTATGGCCCACAGAGTGAGAGATGGCGCTCACAGGAGTCAGGATCAGGAGTGGCACACAAGCCCTGAGGACAGTATTAATCTCCCACTGATGGATGTAGATTTTTTTTTTTTTCAGGTAGATTTTAGAACCCAAATCAAGCAAAAAAATAAATAGGCTTTCTATGGCCCACTGAGTGAGAGATGGCGCGCACAGGAGTCAGGATCAGGAGTGGCACACAAGCCCTGAGGACAGTATTAATCTCCCACTGATGGATGTAGTGGTTTTTTTCAGGTAGATTTTAGAACCCAAATCAAGCAAAAAAATAAATAGGCTTTCTATGGCCCACAGTGTGAGAGATGGCGCTCACAGGAGTCAGGATCAGGAGTGGCACACAAGCCCTGAGGACAGTATTACTCTCCCACTGATGGATGTAGGTTTTTTTTTTTTTCAGGTAGATTTTAGAACCCAAATCAAGCAAAAAAATAAATAGGCTTTCTATGGCCCACTGAGTGAGAGATGGCGCGCACAGGAGTCAGGATCAGGAGTGGCACACAAGCCCTGAGGACAGTATTAATCTCCCACTGATGGATGTAGTGTTTTTTTTTTTTCAGGTAGATTTTAGAACCCAAATCAAGCAAAAAAATAAATAGGCTTTCTATGGCCCACAGAGTGAGAGATGGCGCTCACAGGAGTCAGGATCAGGAGTGGCACACAAGCCCTGAGGACAGTATTAATCTCCCACTGATGGATGTAGTGTTTTTTTTTTCAGGTAGATTTTAGAACCCAAATCAAGCAAAAAAATAAATAGGCTTTCTATGGCCCACTGAGTGAGAGATGGCGCGCACAGGAGTCAGGATCAGGAGTGGCACACAAGCCCTGAGGACAATATTAATCTCCCACTGATTGATGTAGTGTTTTTTTTTCAGGTAGATTTTAGAACCCAAATCAAGCAAAAAAATAAATAGGCTTTCTATGGCCCACTGAGTGAGAGATGGCGCACACAGGGATGGCACACACACGGATGGCACTCTAGCAGAAATGCAAATCTTAATCTCCCACAAAAAAAAAAAAAAACAGGGACTGTCCTACAATTACTATCTCCCTGCAGTAATCTCAGCCAGGTATGGCAGGCAGCAATAGGAGTGGACTGATGCACAAATTAAATTAAAAAGTGTGGACAAACAAAAAAGATAGCTGTGCAGAAAGGAAGGAACAAGAGGATATGTGCTTTGAAAAAAGCAGTTGGTTTCCACAGTGGCGTACACACAGCAATACAGCTATCACGGAGCCTTCTAGGGCAGCCCAATGAGCTACAGCGCTGAGAGAAAAAAAAAAATGTAGCTTCCAGTGTCCCTGCACACCGAAGGTGGTGTTGGACTGTGGAAATCGCTACAGCACAAGCGGTTTGGTGGTTAGTGGACCCTGCCTAACGCTATCCCTGCTTCTGACGAAGCGGCAGCAACCTCTCCCTAAGCTCAGATCAGCAGCAGTGAGATGGCGGTCGGCGGGAACGCCCCTTTATAGCCCCTGTGACGCCGCAGACAGCAAGCCAATCACTGCAATGCCCTTCTCTAAGATGGTGGGGACCAGGACCTATGTCATCACGCTGCCCACACTCTGCGTTCACCTTCATTGGCTGAGAAATGGTGCTTTTCGCGTCATTGAAACGCGACTTTGGCGCGAAAGTCGCGTACCGCATGGCCGACAAGCACAGGGGTCGGATCGGGTTTCATGAGACGCCGACTTAGCCAAAAGTCGGCGACTTTTGAAAATGAACGACCCGTTTCGCTCAACCCTAATCGCCATCTTTGTTGTGGCTTCCTATTGGTACTTACGTATCAGGCACATTGTGCATTCAATTATTGCCATACGGACTTCTTTTTGGTGTTACTTTCCACCCTGACGCACCAGACGGCACCTTATTCAGGTTGTCTCCGGGAGTCATGCGGTATTAGGTTACGGCAATTAACCTTTTCAGGTCAGTATACCGCAACTGTAACCACAAAGGTAGTTCCACCTGAGTCCTGGTTCCACTTATATTCATTAATATGCCCATATACACGGTACCATAGATTTTTGAAGTTAATAAATAAATACAATGCCCAATTTCATTATTCATTTATTTATTTAAAGAAATTCAAAATAATTTTAGTTTTTCGTAAATTTCATGCGTTTTTTATTCGTCCTCCACACTTTCATGCTCCGCCCCAATGCATCTAAAAAAATGGGGAAAATATAAATAAAGAATAAAAATTAGAGATATTTCATTATACCTCTAATACATATACAAGGAGTCCTTACATTATCTGTCAAAGTGAATTACGCATATATCCTCTAAGCAATAGCATGTATCTTAAAATCAACGTTTAGCCCTTTGGGTTTCAAGGTATTGAGCTCATAAATCCACATAAGTTCTTTTTTCTTTAGGATTTGCTCCCTATTCCCTCCTCTCCTCTGAATAGGCACTACATCTATAATTTTACACCTGAGATCTTTTTCGGAGTGATTATATTCTGTGAAATGTTTCGGTACCGGGAGGTCCATTCTCTTTTTTCTAATTGTGTATCTATGTTGATTCATTCTGACTTTAAATTCACACGTTGTCTCCCCAATGTACCACAAGTTGCATGGGCACATTAGTAGGTAGACAACGTGATCTGAACTACAAGTCAGAAATTGTTTAATCTTGTATACTTTTTTTGTTTCCGGATACTGAAATGTGGGGCCTTTATCCATATATGGACAGTTGACACATCCTAGGCAGGGAAAACAGCCAGTTTTATTCCTACCTGTCAAGGTTGCTTGTGTGCTCTTTTTAAAGGATCCTATATCCGATTTTACAAGGTAGTCTTTAATATTTCTATTTTTTCTATATGAAAAAAGAGGTGTCAGTTTGAACTCCTTTACACCTGGGAGACACTTTCCCAGCATTCCCCAGTGTTTTTTTTATAATTTTACTTATCTCACTACTCTCTTCCACATAGGTTGCTACAAGCGGTATACGGTCTAGGTGTTTTTTCTTAATTTTCCTCGTTCTTTCATTTATTAATTCACTTCTTTCTAATTTTAAGACCTTCTGCTTAGCAACTGTCAAAAGTTCTTTCGGGTATCCTCTATTTTTAAATTTCTTTATGAGTGAGTCCATTACCCAATCCACTTCTTCTTCGTCTTGTACTATACGGCGTACCCTAAGTAGCTGTCCCAATGGTATCGATTTCACCATGTTACGTGGGTGGTGGCTGTCGTATGCTAATAGGTTATTTCTATCTGTTGCTTTTACAAATAGAGTAGTATCTAATTTGCCCTCCTTTTGTTTAACTAACACGTCCAGAAATTGCAGTTCCCTTCTAGAGGAGACTAATGTGAATTTAATTGTCTGGTCTATGGTATTTAGAAAGCCCAGAAAATCATCCAGTTTTTCTTGAGTTCCAGTCCAGAGGAGGAACACGTCATCCACATATCTCCACCATACCAGCACATGCTGGAAATGGTGGAACACGTAGATCCATTCCTCCTCAAGGACCTCCATCACTAGGTTTGCATAGGAGGGGGCCATGTCTTATAGGGTCTTATATTGGACCCTAACCTGTTCATGAATAATCCTACATTCTGCAGCAGGTTTACTATGATATCAAATAAGTATGCTATGGATGTGATGCTGTTGAATATTGAATACTTACAATCAGAGGTTAAGAAACTGCAACTGAATGTGAATGAGAAAGAAAAAAAGATACAGGAGGTGTTGAATAAAGATGATTGGATACACTATAGAGAAAAGGTGGAAAAAGACTTTAGTAAATTTCGGAGTGACCTTGAGGAAACAAAACGGAAAAAGTGGAGTCGAGATGCCAGTGATTATGAAAATGGCCAAGTGTATACATGGCAAAATGACAACACTAAAATGCCATGGAGAAAAAGAGGTTATTTGACTAATAAAGGGACACTTAATGAGAAGAACATACAGTCCACTAATGACTTTGTACCTTTTAGATCCAACAGATGGAATGGAAGACGCAAAAGAAGGGGAGGCAAGTGCCACTACAGGAAACAAAAGGAAACCAGAGAAGAGCAAACCCCAGAGACAACCAAACCTTCGGAAGAGAGATCAGAACTTGTAGTCAACATCTCACAAAAGGTACTGACAGATATGGAAATAAGGGTATTGAGCAAAGGACTATCGTTCAGCCCATGCTCCCACACGGACTGGTTTGAATTGCAATTGGACTTGGGACAATTTTTTAGAAGAATTAAACTTAAGGAGTGGTTCTCTGATAAAACAATCCCTAGAAAAGAGAAAATAAGTGAATTTGATTTAAGAATGGTTGAGTTGAGAAAAGAAAGCACCTTTTCTCCACCCAACAACTCTAGTGCAGTCGAAGCTTTTGAAAAAGCTGTACTTATGGACATTGAGACTCTTAGGAGTAATGCAGTAAGAGAATATAGACATCCCAATTTGTTGAGAGAGGAATTTGAGGCATTGCAGGGGCTTGTCCATGACGACGGCATCATTATTAAACCAGCAGATAAGGGGGGTGCTGTCATCGTCATGGACAAGTCCATGTATATCAGTGAAGTTATGAGACAACTGCAGGATGGAAATGTGTACTGTAAGATGGATAGTGACCCCAAATACAATATTGATAGGGAAATTAGAACAATTTTGAAAGAAGCAGTGGATGGTTACGTCATAGATCAAGAATTGCATGATTATTTGCTAGTTGAACACCCACGGACACCAGTATTGTATCTAACACCTAAAATTCATAAAACTTTAAAAAACCCTCCTGGCCGTCCGATTATATCGGGGGTCAAATCAATCTTTAATAAAATAGGCATTTTTTTAGATAAAATATTTAATCCGATAGTAAGAAACGGCAAGGCATATATTAAAGATACAACAGACTTTCTTAGAAAACTTGAAGGGGTAAAATTGAATCAGGAGGTGATACTTGCGTCGTTTGACGTAGTATCGCTATACACGTCCATCGATCATGAACGAGGACTAAAAGCGGTGGAGAAGAAATTGGATTTAGTCAAATACACTTGTGAAGGAAAAACTCTCATATTAAAATTGTTGGAAATTATCCTGAAAAGAAACTATTTTTTATTTGGTGATGTTTTTTACACCCAAAAACGGGGAACCGCTGTGGGGGCCAACATGGCCCCCTCCTATGCAAATCTAGTGATGGAGGTCCTTGAGGAGGAATGGATCTACGTGTCCCACCATTTCCAGCATGTGCTGGTATGGTGGAGATACGTGGATGACGTGTTCCTCCTCTGGACTGGAACTCAAGAAAAACTGGATGATTTTCTGGGCTTTCTAAATACCATAGACCAGACAATTAAATTCACATTAGTCTCCTCTAGAAGGGAACTGCAATTTCTGGACGTGTTAGTTAAACAAAAGGAGGGCAAATTAGATACTACTCTATTTGTAAAAGCAACAGATAGAAATAACCTATTAGCATACGACAGCCACCACCCACGTAACATGGTGAAATTGATACCATTGGGACAGCTACTTAGGGTACGCCGTATAGTACAAGACGAAGAAGAAGTGGATTGGGTAATGGACTCACTCATAAAGAAATTTAAAAATAGAGGATACCCGAAAGAACTTTTGACAGTTGCTAAGCAGAAGGTCTTAAAATTAGAAAGAAGTGAATTAATAAATGAAAGAACGAGGAAAATTAAGAAAAAACACCTAGACCGTATACCGCTTGTAGCAACCTATGTGGAAGAGAGTAGTGAGATAAGTAAAATTATAAAAAAAACACTGGGGAATGCTGGGAAAGTGTCTCCCAGGTGTAAAGGAGTTCAAACTGCCACCTCTTTTTTCATATAGAAAAAATAGAAATATTAAAGACTACCTTGTAAAATCGGATATAGGATCCTTTAAAAAGAGCACACAAGCAACCTTGACAGGTAGGAATAAAACTGGCTGTTTTCCCTGCCTAGGATGTGTCAACTGTCCATATATGGATAAAGGCCCCACATTTCAGTATCCGGAAACAAAAAAAGTATACAAGATTAAACAATTTCTGACTTGTAGTTCAGATCACGTTGTCTACCTACTAATGTGCCCATGCAACTTGTGGTACATTGGGGAGACAACGTGTGAATTTAAAGTCAGAATGAATCAACATAGATACACAATTAGAAAAAAGAGAATGGACCTCCCGGTACCGAAACATTTCACAGAATATAATCACTCCGAAAAAGATCTCAGGTGTAAAATTATAGATGTAGTGCCTATTCAGAGGAGAGGAGGGAATAGGGAGCAAATCCTAAAGAAAAAAGAACTTATGTGGATTTATGAGCTCAATACCTTGAAACCCAAAGGGCTAAACGTTGATTTTAAGATACATGCTATTGCTTAGAGGATATATGCGTAATTCACTTTGACAGATAATGTAAGGACTCCTTGTATATGTATTAGAGGTATAATGAAATATCTCTAATTTTTATTCTTTATTTATATTTTCCCCATTTTTTTAGATGCATTGGGGCGGAGCATGAAAGTGTGGAGGACGAATAAAAAACGCATGAAATTTACGAAAAACTAAAATTATTTTGAATTTCTTTAAATAAATAAATGAATAATGAAATTGGGCATTGTATTTATTTATTAACTTCAAAAATCTATGGTACCGTGTATATGGGCATATTAATGAATATAAGTGGAACCAGGACTCAGGTGGAACTACCTTTGTGGTTACAGTTGCGGTATACTGACCTGAAAAGGTTAATTGCCGTAACCTAATACCGCATGACTCCCGGAGACAACCTGAATAAGGTGCCGTCCGGTGCGTCAGGGTGGAAAGTAACACCAAAAAGAAGTCCGTATGGCAATAATTGAATGCACAATGTGCCTGATACGTAAGTACCAATAGGAAGCCACAACAAAGATGGCGATATTGAAAGGACGCGCGCATGCGCCAATAGGGAATGCCACACAAGACGGTGGATTGGCTGGCTATTCATCGCATAGAGATGACACAGTGAGACATGCGCAGTAGACCTAACAAGACGCTGAAAGGATATAATGGCGTCCTCCACGCTTAACATGCATCTGCCGGGTAAAGTAAAGACCTTTTATGCATATTGTACTGTATAATATGGGGTATTAGGAAGATTTTTTATATACTTTTAGTGGCACAGCTACGGTTAAACATGTTTAGCACATATGCACTTTATGAAAACGTAAATTTAAGTAGCACCTTAAATTAAGTGTTAATATGGATTATTTTTAGTTCAATTGATATTGACCTGAACAAAACAATCTCAGGTGGTTATAGTAAGAACAATCTTGTTTAGTATCTAACCTATAAGTGCCAAGTGACAGCAATAAAATGAGAAGTAAAATTGCCGTAAATTGCATAGAGGATATACTTAGGCTGCTAACTGGTTCATGCAGCTTTACATGAACACCCAATCCTTACACTATGGCTGGCCCGAACAACGAAAGCAATTGTTACCATCCACCTCTCGTGTCTCCCCTTTTCCTCATAGTTTGTAAGCTTGCGAGCAGGGCCCTCATTCCTCCTGGTATCTATTTTGAACTGTGATTTCTGTTATGCTGTAATGTCTATTGTCTGTACAAGTCCCCTCTATAATTTGTAAAGCACTGCGGAATATGTTGGCGCTATATAAATACAATTATTATTATTATTATACTTACAAAGTGATCAGTGCCTCGTCTATGTATGTAGCAGGTCGTTTCGCCTAAGCTTTTTCCAAGGGCCGTTAGCGCGGTTGTTTTACTAAGTTTGCGTGTCATACTGTGCCCCCTTTGTAAGCAATTGGAAGATGGTGGGAGGAAGTTAAATTTTAGTTGGGACATTGATTGGGACATAGTGTGGTACTATATGTGGGGGAACTAAAATGGATAACCCACAAGTATTTGTGTTTGTTTACTTATAAGGGAGGCATGCAGGGATAGTCAGAGAGTTGGGTGGGTCTGGCTAACCACACATACCTCCCATCTATTGTGGTGGTTACAGCTACAAAATGTGACCATGGTGTGGTCACATGGTTGAGAGTGTTTGGATCTGTAAGGTCCATGTACAAGGTACTGGTAAAGCCTATATGTTGGGAGTGCTATCTCCCTGAATAGCACATTGTAGGGCTTTGGCACTTAGTGGCCTGTGTGTTGGATGGTCCTAGCTGGGGACGGACGTCCTGAAGAGCGCACGGAGAGGCCATGTACCTACAGAGCCTGGGACGGCTTCTGTGTTGGCGAAGCCAGGACTGACAAGGAATCAGCGTGAGGAACGGAACTCCTGGAAGGTAACCCCAGACAAGGTGGGTTGTAATATACGGCAGAGAGGTTTATCTGCTACATGAACAGACTGGTGGTCATGATATGTTCATGGATGTATATAATGAACTGTTCAGTGTGCGGTTTATGTGGAGTTAATAAACTGGAACAGAATGCTTATGTTAGAAACCCTGCCTGAGTGATTTAATCCCGTTTCCAAACGAGTGTCCTCCAATGCACTCAGGGAGCACTATGTCACAGGATATACAGTGTTTTGTAAAAACTGGAGGGAAATGTTAGAGAAATCAAGAGTTAAAAGTTATAGCAAAACATATAGTACATCTTCAATATGAGTAGCTCTTTCTGTTTCCAGTCAATTAATTTTGCCATCTGATGTGTGCTCCTGTCCTTGCTTGTGGTTATTTCCTGATTCCGCCTGTTTTCTGACCCTGGTGTAAATTTCACTATCCTCTTGTCTTATGATTCTGTTCATGACGTAACCTCTTTGCTTTTACCTTGCTACATGACCCTTCTTGATTCTGTTTTGCTCTTCTGGGAGAGCAACCCTTCCATGGAAGCAATACACTGGACCTTTTTATCAGACCAGATCTCTGTACAGTGTTTAAAGGGGTGAATGTTGGGGTTTCTATGGAATCTGCCAGATGGAGTTGTTAGGGAAATCAAGAGTTAAACATTATAACAAAATATATTTCTAACAGATATTCTCATCTCAGGGACAAAAGAATGACGTGTGATTTAATAAATAGCTGATTCCAGGCCTCCCCTCTTGTGATTATGATCACCGTGCACCAGGGTAAAATAAAACATTGCATGCCACGCACAGCCATCAGCAGCGCACATCTCAGCCCAGGGAATCTTCTTGGAGTGGCACGGAACAGTCCCTCCACCTCTTCTGTGTATGCGCGCCACTCATCATGAAACCAGAAGCAATCCTATGCCTACGGGGATCGTATGAAAGGTAAGTATGAAATTTTTTTTAAAAAATAAAATTAATATAACGGGCATGGGGAGCAAATGATGATAAACTAATGGTGTGGGGGACAAGGGGCAGTGAATTATGTATTGACGTGTGGGAATGCAAATAATAATGAATTGGGAGTGGGTGACAGCAAAGGATGAATTAAGGGTAGGGGACAGCAAATAATCAATTGAGGGTGGGGGAAGGGGACAGCAAATGACAATGACTTAAGGGTGGGGGAGAGCAAATGATGATGAATTGAGGATGGGGGAGTCAATGATGACTATTGAGACTGACTGGGGAGACCAAATGATGATGAATTGAGGGTATGGAAGAGCAGTCGATAATGAATAGAGGGTGTGGTTGTGAGGGAGAATATGCACTATATGCAGAGCTCCTGTGTGTAATGTCACTGGTGATCACTGTATTACCTGTACATTGACAATACATACAGATCTCCTGTTTGTAAAGTCACTGATGATCACTGCATTACATGTATGTTGACACTATATGCAGAATTCCTGTGTATTATGGCACTTATGGTAATATTAGTAATGTGGGTTTATAATCAGTATTGTAATATTCGGTCACTATGTAGTGGTAATATGTAGTCTGGTCATGGTGTGGTGGTATTTTGTTCCTTGTATGTGGTATTATTAGGTTATTATGTGGTAGTATTATGTGGTCTGGTCATGGTGTGATGGTATTATTGGTTATCTTAAAAAATGTTTGTGACTCATACCAATAAAGAAAAATAAATAAAAATGTACTCAAAAAGATTATTGGATATTTTAAGAAATGTTTAATAGTTTAACACAGAGTAGTAACCTGCCAAAAGAGTTTGCCTTGTCGTTGTGGCAAAACAAAAGCTGTCAGCTATGTATGTGATATGGTGTTTGATGGGAACTGTTTAATGTGTGATTGGTGAGGACATGGTGCAGAAGAGGAGTTTTTCCAAGAGTGAGCAGTGGGCTGTGGAAGGTTTGAGGGGTGGAGGCCGAGCTAGGGTGGAGCCTGTGCAGAGTCTCAAGGGGGCTGAACATTTTTCCAGTATGGTCCCCTAAAATTCCTGGTGCAAGCCCCATTCAGAACACTTGTTCTTTGCACTAGTGACAAGACATGAACTGCATATTCCAGATGCTTTATACAGAGGTAGTATTACATCTCTATTTTAATTCATGATAATATCCTGCTGGGTTTAGAAACTGCCAATTGACGTTGGATGCTGTTATTTAGTTTTTTTTATCTACAAGTGCAAAAGATCTTTCTCTACAAATAATTATCCTAGCTTTACAACCACTACAGCATATGGTGCCAAGATGCATAACTTCACATTTCTACACATTGAAAAGTCACCTGCCAAGTTAATGCCCAAACTCCAAGTTTGACCAAGTCAGCTTGTAACTTATGAACATCTTCTGAAGACTGCAGTATACTACATAGCTTGGTGTCATCTCATCTGTCCAGGATTCTACTCACCGCTTCATATTAGCTGATCAAGTTAGTTTGACAGCTTATGTTCTTAGTAAAGCCGAGCTGATGATCACTGTAATGTAGCGATCACTTGACCGCTCCTGTCTTACACATGGGCCTCTTCACAGGAAACAAAATTCCTTCCTGTCTTTACAGGAGCACGCCCCTTGGGAGATGTGTGGTTAACCAGTCCCAACCATCACTTCTGGTTAACCCTAAATCCAGCACTTTACTAGAAATACAGGTTTGTAGGACTACAAACCCCAGCAACCTGTTCTGGATTTAGATCACCGCAGACCTCTCTCTGTACCATTAGTTGGTACACCACATCACTTATAATGTAATTTTTTACCATATACTTCTGTATATAGTCCCTTACAAGTCCCTCAAACTGTTTTCCCACAATGGATGTTAAGTTTACTTGTATGTAATTACCTGGTAAACACCTAGAGCCGTTTCTGGACATTACATTAGCTTTGTACCAGTCACTCAGTAGAGTACCAGTCACTGCAGAGTCTAAAAATTATGGACATGTTGCACTATGCTGATGGGAAGGTGAGAATGTGGCACGAACATCATCAATTGAAGAACTCTTCATGACAAGTGTCAACAGTATAAGCTGCTGGAAGTGGAGTAATGAAGTGGAACAAGTTTTTTTTTTTTACACTGGCTACTCTGATAACTAAAGATGGCCATTTGGACAGTCATTTACAGTCATTTGGACAGTATGGCTTAGCTAAGCGTTGTAGCCAACCAAGGTTATCACTTTATAGCAACTGCTTATGTGAGAAATTTAGTCATTAATTCCAGGAAAATGGCAATGAATGTTCTTTGCTTCCATAGTCTTTACAGTCCCCAGATCTTAATGGTTCTTCTGGGATAAGGAAGAAAGGCTGATGTCAGTACTTCTATTTATTCTGTGACAAAGGTGAGAGGGTATGTTATTAGTAGGTGACAATATCCTTGCAGTAGGATTTCAATCCTTAAGGCCCCGTCTCACATAGCGAGATCGCTAGCGAGATCGCTGCTGAGTCACTAGTTTTGTGACGCAACAGCGACCTCAGTAGCGATCTCGCTATGTGTGACACGTACCAGCGACCCGGCCCCTGCTGCGAGATCGCTGGTCGTGTCGGAATGGCCTGGACCTTTTTTTGGTCGTTGAGGTCCCGCTGACATCGCTGAATCAGTGTGTGTGACACCGATCCAGCGATGTCTTCACTGGTAACCAGGGTAAACATCGGGTTACTAAGCGCAGGGCCGCGCTTAGTAACCCGATGTTTACCCTGGTTACCAGCGTAAATGTAAAAAAAAAAAAACAGTACATACTCACCATCTGATGTCCGTCAGGTCCCTAGCTCTGCTTCCTGCTCTGACTGAGATCCGGCCGTACAGTGAGAGCGCAGCACAGCAGTGACGTCACCGCTGCGCTCTGCTCTCACTGTACGGTGGCTCAGTCAGAGCAGGAAGCAGACAGCAAGGGTCCTGACGGACACTGAAAGGCGAGTATGTACTGTTTGTTTTTTTGGTAACCAGGGTAAACATCGGGTTACTAAGCGCGGCCCTGCGCTTAGTAACCCGATGTTTACCCTGGTTACCCGGGTGCTGCAGGGGGACTTCGGCATTGTTGAAGACAGTTTCAACGATGCCGAAGTCGTTCCCCTGATCGTTGGTCGCTGGAGAGAGCTGTCTGTGTGACAGCTCCCCAGCGACCACACAGCGACTTACCAACGATCACGGCCAGGTCGTATCGCTGGTCGTGATCGTTGGTAAATCGCTATGTGAGACGGGGCCTTTAGTGAAATCTATGCCATGATGAATTGCTGATCTTCTGAAGACCAAAGAAGGTCCACAGGCAACTATTTGGCTTTTTCTAATAAACTGGCCGCTCAGTATATGTACATATAGAAATATGAATATTGCTGCCACATGTTTTCACTATGTATCCAGGCTCTGCAGAGCGTGGCACATTTACCAGTGCAGGATCAGGTTAATTACCTCCATTCCTGACCAGACACATTCTCATATTTTTTTTCATACATGCAGCTTAAGGAGCTGCACATTTTTTTCTCATGAGGATATTCAAATTATTTTTGCATTTTTTTCAAGATACATATTTTTATGTTACTTTCATACTCTCTTTATTGTATTTTATATTTTTTGTCAATATTTTGCAATATCAGTGGGAAAATAAAAGAAATGTGCATCTAGTTTTAATTTTTTTATTTTATGAATTCAAAAGACCAATAAAATACTTTTCGAAATTTGTTTCCTTTTTCCTAAAAATAATTTTTTTTATATCGGCCATTTTTTTTATAGTTGCGAGGCTAGTAACAACGATTTGCATTGGCAGTTGCTTTTTAATTAATTTACTTTTTTATTTATAATTTATTTCACTTATTGTTTTGTAGGGAGATGGACCGGACCTCAGTTACCTGCATGCTGTGACCGGAACTAGACAGGCTGCAACCTCTGCTCCCGGGGGACAGCTTTGAGGAGTCGGACCATCTCCTGCAGCCAGAAGGAAGCCTGAGTGGGAAGGACCTTCCTGCAGACTCAGAGAGGTGGGGAGAGCCAGAAAAGGGCGTGCAGCCAGAGAGGAGAAAGCACACGCAAGAAGAGAGATGTGGGCAAGAGCAGGGCAGCGTGCACAGCAGTGAGTGGTGCGCTCGGTCTACCTTGCCCTCAGAGAGGATTGGCATTGTAGCAGTGTAGCAGGCTGCATAGAGGGGGCCCCGTCACCAGCAGAGACAGGCATGCACAGTAGCACGTAAGAGAGAGAGACTACTGCAGACCCATGCAGAGTGGAGCAGAGCCATGCAGAACAGAGGTGTGCTGAGCTGTGCACACAGAGTGGAGTGATACAGCAGACATAGAGAGGAGTGCTCCAGTCGGAAGCACCAGCTCCAATGAGACCAGCGTCACCTGCCGCCAAAAGCGGGGACCAGGGAGAGCGGGACGTGCGGTGTGTGCCTAGTGATAACCAGAGAGTACCAGGTGCTGTACACAATGTGACCGTGAGTACCGCACATGCTTTGCCCCCAAGAGAGCTCACACAAGGGACTAAGACTTGCACCCTGACGTGGGGAGAGAATAGTTGTCCTGACCGTCTGTTACCTGACTACCTCCTATTTGAGATAGTTGATGAGCCACGTTGGTCTTCCACTAGACTGTGGCCTGTACCGTTAATAGCCACATTAGTGTATGGACTAGGCCCAGTGGAAGGTACCGGAGACCGACCACTGCCGCCAGAAGATGGAACCAGCGACTACAGTACCCTCCAGGAGGAGGCCCTGCACCCGCCATTGCTGGTACTATTTAGTGAGCAGCAGGAGCTGCAGTGTGAGAACTTCCATATACTCTTGTTTTCTAATTGTTGTGTTTGAACTGTTGCATTCTACCATGCCTTCAATACCATTAACTCTTTACCTCCCTGCGTGGAGTATCTCCCCTGAAAATAAACCACTTAACCCTTGCTCTGCCTCCTGTCCATCACTGCATCCCGTGTTCCTGCTAGCATCTTATATTTGGCATAGTTGGCAGGATGCAGTCCATGGACTTGGGGGTGGCAGACCAAGCGGTCAGGGGCTCCCCAAGAGCCACCATACCATTGGGGACAATATTGAATAACCTCCCTAAGTTTACAGGAAGCGATATTCCACTGTGGCGCTGGACTGAGCGAGTTAGGGGTATGTTGAAGAGGTTTCCCATGGATCCCATGATGGAGGCAGAGGTTGCCCTGATGGCTCTGGATGGATAGGCGAGGACCTCTGTTATGTTACGACCTTCCCATGAGCGAGACACCTTTGACAGAGTACTGCAAATACTTGAGGAGACGCATGGAGACCCCACGGACGTAGGAGAGTTACGTGCGCTCTTATTTAGGCATATTCAAAGAGGGGGCTGTGATGCAGTACATGAACACGCTACAGGAGCTACACACCACAATTCCGAAGAAGGATGGCATAGGCCTAGGACCTCCTGACAGAGTGCTGCGAGACCAGTTGGCTACGGGTCTGAAAGACACACTGCTTGGGCGGGCTTTGCGTGAGCACCTGCGAATTAACCCACGCATGACTTTTGCAGAAATAGGGGCAGAGGCACGCATAGGCGAGCAGGAGAAAGGGGTTGCAGCCTTAACAGGGACGGTCCAGTGTTGCTGAGTACCCACCCCAAACGAGGAAGAGCCAAAGTGGTCCTGCAAATTGTGGCAGGGAATGAGAAGAATTTGGGAAGAAGTCGAAGGCCTGAAAGAAACCCTTGCTGCTTTCCTGGAGTACAGCATCTTGCCACGGGGTAACTCACTGCTAAAGGTGGAAGATATCAGAGGGGAGGTGCGGAGCATCAGATGCAACCCAGCAGTTGTCTCAAGATTTGCTCAAGATTTGCTCTCAGTTTGTGGAATGAAGAGCGAAAGGAAAGGAGGTATACCTCTCGGAGAGGTCAACGATCCAGATCAAAGTGCCCACCAGACAGACGCATACGAGGGTGTTGGATGAGTGGAAGAATGGGACACCTGTCCTGAAATTGCCCCACTCGAGACAGATGACGGGGAATGTTCGCTCAGCCCTCCAAAGGTCCTGACAATTGGAGAGAACGTCATCCCTGGGAGAAGTGGTACGGTGAAAAGAGAGCAGTCACACTCAAAGCTAGACATAGCAATGACAGGATGGTGAGAAGAGATGGAGAAGGGGCTGACTGTCTACTGTGAGATGTCTGCGTTAGTCAAGCATGTGGAGACGAGTCTCGTGACACTCCATACTGGATCCAAAGATGCCGTCCATGAAGACCAACCCAAAAGAGAAGAAGTGGTGTCTAACTGAATGGTCCACCAAAGCATGTCGTGTCCCTGCCTGTTACAGGATTCTGAAGGGGAAGGGCGAGTGCAGGGCCGCCATCAGGGCATGACAGCCATGACTGGCGTATGGGGCCCGGTGAGCAGAGGGGGCCCGCATCGGGCCCCGTCTAATCTGCTCACCGGGCCCCACCCTGCCGGCGCTGCGGGCCCCCCATGCCGGCACTGCGGGCCCCCCACCTGCCGGCGCTGCGGGCCCCCCCCTGCCGGCGCTGCGGGCTGCTATTGACGTGCGGGCCCGTGCCCGCATGTCAATGGCTAACAGCCGCCGCCAGCCAGTCGGAGGCTGGCAGCTGACTTGAGCGGCCGCAGTGCACAGTCGCACTTCGCCGGCGTCTGATGTCATTGTCAGCCGCCGGCGAGTGCGTCCTTCACCTGCGTGGAGGAAGTGAGGTGGTTCCCCGCCGCAGGAGCATGGCAAGGTAAGAACTCTTTTTTTTTTTTTTTTGAGAGCGGCGATCCCAGGGGGGTGGGGCCCGGGGCAGAACGCTGGACACGCTGGGGCCCGGGGCAGAACGCTGGACACACATGCTGGGGCCCGGGGCAGAACGCTGGACACGCTGGGGCAGAAAGCTGGACACAGGGGGCAGAGATGCTGGAAACAGGGGGCAGAGATGCTGGACACAGGGGGCAGAGATGCTGGACACAGGGGGCAGAGATGCTGGACACGGGGCAGAGATGCTGGACACGGGGCAGAGATGCTGGACACAGGGGCAGAGATGCTGGACACAGGGGGCAGAGATGCTGGACACAGGGGGCAGAGATGCTGGACACAGGGGCAGAGATGCTGGACACAGGGGGCAGAGATGCTGGACACGGGGCAGAGATGCTGGACACAGGGGCAGAGATGCTGGACACAGGGGGCAGAGATGCTGGACACAGGGGGCAGAGATGCTGGACACAGGGGGCAGAGATGCTGGACACAGGGGGCAGAGATGCTAGACACAGGGGGCAGTATGCTGGACAAGGGCAGAATGCTGGACACAGGGGGCAGAATGCTGGACACAGGGGGCAGAGATGCTGGACACAGGGGGCAGAGATGCTGGACACGGGGCAGAGATGCTGGACACAGGGGGCAGAATGCTGGACAAAGGGGCAGACATGCTGGATACAGGGGGCAGTATGCTAGACACGGGGCAGAATGCTGGACACGGGGCAGAATGCTGGACAAAGGGGCAGGATGCTGGACACGGGGCAGAATGCTGGACACAGGGGGCAGAATGCTGGACACAGGGGGCAGAATGCTGGACACAGGGGCAGTATGCTGGACACAGGGGCAGTATGCTGGACACAGGGGCAGAGATGCTGGACACGGGCAGAGATGCTGGACACAGGGGCAGAGATGCTGGACACAGGGGGCAGAGATGCTGGACACAGGGGGCAGAGATGCTGGACACAGGGGGCAGAGATGCTGGACACAGGGGACAGAGATGCTGGACACAGGGGGCAGTATGCTGGACAAGGGCAGAATGCTGGACACAGGGGGCAGAATGCTGGACACAGGGGGCAGAGATGCTGGACACAGGGGGCAGAGATGCTGGACACGGGGCAGAGATGCTGGACACAGGGGGCAGAATGCTGGACAAAGGGGCAGTATGCTGGACAAAGGGGCAGAGATGCTGGACACGGGGCAGAATGCTGGACAAAGGGGCAGAGATGTTGGATAGAGGGGGCAGTATGCTAGACACGGGGCAGAATGCTGGACACGGGGCAGAATGCTGGACAAAGGGGCAGGATGCTGGACACGGGGCAGAATGCTGGACACAGGGGGCAGAATGCTGGACACAGGGGGCAGAATGCTGGACACAGGGGCAGTATGCTGGACACAGGGGCAGTATGCTGGACACAGGGGCAGAGATGCTGGACACGGGCAGAGATGCTGGACACAGGGGCAGAGATGCTGGACACAGGGGCAGAGATGCTGGACACGGGCAGAGATGCTGGACACAGGGGCAGGATGCTGGACACGGGCAGAGATGCTGGACACAGGGGGCAGGATGCTGGACACGGGCAGAGATGCTGGACACAGGGGCAGAGATGCTGGACACAGGGGCAGAGATGCTGGACACAGGGGCAGAGATGCTGGACAAAGGGGCAGGATGCTGGACACAGGGGCAGAGATGCTGGACACAGGGGCAGAGATGCTGGGCACAGGGGCAGAGATGCTGGACACAGGGGCAGAGATGCTGGACACAGGGGGCAGAGATGCTGGACACGGGGCAGAGATGCTGGACACAGGGGGCAGAGATGCTGGACACAGGGGGCAGAGATGCTGGACACAGGGGCAGAGATGCTGGACACAGGGGGCAGAGATGCTGGACACAGGGGCTATGAATGATGCTGGACACAGGGGCTATGAATGATGCTGGACACAGGGGCTATGAATGATGCTGGACACAGGGGCTATGAATGATGCTGGACACGGGCTATGAATGATGCTGGACACAGGGGCTATGAATCATGCTGGACACAGGGGCAGAATGGAGATATGGGGTATGATGAAAGACATGGGGGCATGATTGGAGACAGATGGGGAAGGATTGGAGACACAGGAGGCATGATTGGAGACACTGGGGGCAGAATTGGAGACAGATTGTGCAGGATCATGGGGCAGGATGGATACGATGGAGACAGATGGGGCAGGATGGGGAGATCATATGGGGCAGGATGGATACTCATGAGGGCAGGATGGGAGAACATATGGCTGATGCCAGGAATGAGACACACGGGGGCCAGGATGGGGAATATTATTACCATAGGGACTAATTAAGGGATATTATTACTGCAGTGATGTATTTATTTTTTGAGCACACTGTTTTAAATGAGGGGGCGGTCCTGTTACTGTGTAGAGTGACACTATGTCGCCTCTTTTTCTTTATGCGGTGTAATGTAGAAGTTGGGAAAAATTAAGTAATGTGTTCTACAAGCGGAGCTCGAGATAACTGTGTTATTTCCTGCAGAAACGAGTCCTGGCTGGAAGACATGATGGCGGTCTGTGCTGGATGAAAGATGAAGGACTTCACCTAGAGACGTCACTGGTAAGTCAGTGTTACCTATACACTGACACTATACACTGTATAACACTGTATACTATATACAGAGGTCCTTTGTATAATTTCACTAGTGATCACTGTATTATCTGTACACTATACACTGCATACTAAGTACAGATCTCCTGTGTATAATGGCACTTATGGTGATAGTGTGGTGCTTTTTTTTTATTACTGATCAGAATTGTAGTATTCAGTAACTATGTGGTGGTAATATGTGGTCTGGACACGGTGTTGCGGTATTTGTTCCTTGTATGTGATATTATTCGATCACTGTGGTGGTAATATGCGGTCTGGTCATGGTGTAGCGGTATTTGTCCCTTGTATGTGATATTATTCGATCACTGTGGTGGTAATATGTCATCTGGTCATGGTGTAGCGGTATTTGTTCTTTTTATGTGATATTATTGGTCATTTTAAAAATTGAAAAATAAATAAAAATATACCTAAATTGTATTGCATATTTTAACAAATATTTAATAGGTTACAGAAAAGTAGGGCCCGGCCAAAAGAGTCTACCGTGTTATGGTGGCGGCTTACAAAATCTTTTGGCCAAAACAAAAGCTGCCAGCTATATGTGTGATCTGGTGATGGGAACTGTTAGGGTATGTGTCCACGTTAAGTAAACGCTGCATGTTTGACGCTGCGTGGGGCCACAGCATCAAACACGCAGCGTCCAGATGTTCCAGCATAGTGAAGGGGATTTTATGAAATCCCGTCTCCACTATGCGTGGTAACACGCACCCGGCGGCCCTGCGACTCCGGACATGCGGTGCTTCTTTTAAGATCGCAGCATGTCCTTGTTCCTTGCGGCAGCTGCGCCGCCGCAAGCTATAACACAGGGCCCTATGTGTGGGGTGCGATGATCCTGGATGTGTGCAATGAACACATCTGGCATCATCGTGTCACAGTAGGGGGCGGGGCTTAGCGCCGAGCGGGTTTGCCGCTCCGACGCAGCCGGCCATCCTGAAGGTGGACACGTACCCTCAATGTGTGATTGGTGAGAAGTGGAGTTTTTCCAAGAGAGAGCGGTGGGACTGTGGACAGTTTGAGGGGTGAAGCGTGGAGGCGGGGCTGGGGTGGAGCCTGGGCGGAGTCTCAAGGGGGCCCCGAAAATTTTGCCAGTATGGGGCCCCGAAATTTCTAGTGGCAGCCCTGGGCGAGTGCCAAGTATTCCCAGTACGCCCACTCCCCCAGTTCCCATTTTTGAAGAAGAAGAACCATTGGCTTCGCTCTCTGAAGTGGGAAGCTCACCGCACGACAGTCCCAGAGATCTTGACCGATTGGAAGAGGCGAAGCAGCTGGGTGAGACAGAGAGCGTGACTGAAAAACAATGGGTAGTGGCGCCCGCAGTAACCAGTGCAGATGACGAAGGGTCCGGTCTGCATGGTCTTAATTCGTCTGACTCCAGTCCTGACGGGAGTGCACCTGACAAAGAGAGGGGGTGCTTTGGAGAAGAATTGCCAGTACTGAGTCCACAGACTGAGGAGTCTGAGCAAGAAGTCCCTTAGGTTTCTGATGAAGACAAAGAAAAGGATGAACCGTCTACTCAAATGTCTGCTGGCAGCAAAGCTAAGAAGAAAAAGAGAAAGAAGAAGAAAGGTGTGAAAGTGACTCATGTTGCAGAGGTATTGGATCAATCCCCATTCCCTATCACTTCATCCAAAGGTTGTAGTGACCTCTACAGGCCTTACTGGGAGAAGATGGAGCCAGAAAGGAAGGAGGAGTTGCGAAAATTGTGGGCAGCTGTCGGCCCTCAGACAAGCAACGTGGAGGACGACGAATCCTCGCTCGTGGAATGCCGAGTTAAAAGAGAGGGGGAATGTAGGTAGAAGGACCAGATCTCGGGTACCTGCATGTGTGGTCTGGAACTAGAAAGGCTGCATCCTCTGTTCCTGAGGGACAGCTTTGAAGAGGTTGACCTTACCCTGCAGCCTGAGGGAAGCCTGAGTGGGAGGGACCTTCCTGCAGACCCAGAGAGGTGTGGAGAGACAGAAAAGGGCACACAGCCAGAGAGGACAAAGCGCACGCAAGAGGAGAGTTGCGGGCGAGAGCAGAACAGCACACAGAGTAGTGAGTGGCATGCTCTGTCTCCTTTGCCCTCAGTGAGAACTGGCGCTGTAGCAGGCCGCATAGAGGGGGCCCTGTCACCTGCAGAGACAGGCATGCACAGTAGCATGCAAGAGAGAGAGAATGCTGCAGAGCCGTGCAGAGTGGAGCAGAGCCATGCAGAACAGAGGTGTGCAGAGCTGTGCACACAGAACAGAGCTGTATCAGGTGCCGCAGCGGACATAGAGAGGAGTGCTCCGGTCGGGAGCACCAGTGCCACAGAGACCATCATAACTCTGCCTCCAACAGTGGGGACCAGGGAAAGCAGGACATGCGGTGTTTGCCTAGTGATAACCAGAGAGTACCAGGTGCTGTACATGACGTGAATGTGAGTACTGCACACGCTTTGCCCCCAAGAGAGCTCACACAAGGGACTGAGACTTGCACCCTGATGTGGGGAGAGAATAGTTGTCCTGACCATCTGTTATCTGACTACCTCCTATTTGAGATAGTTGATGAGCCACGTTGGTCTTGCACTGGACTGTGGCCCGTGCTTTTAATAGCCACATTAGTTTATGATCTAGGCCCAGAGGAAGATACCAGGGACTGACCACTGCCACCAGAAGATGGAACCAGCGACAACAGTACCCTCCAGGAGGAGGTGCTGCGCCTGCCATTGCTGGCGCTATTTAGTATGCAGCAGGAGCTGCAGTGTGAAAACTTCCATATACTCTTGTTTCCTAATTTCTGTATTTGAACTGTTGCATTTTACCATGCCTTCAATACCATTAACTCTTTACCTCCCTGCGTGGAGTATCTCCCATGTAAATAAACCTGCTAACCCTTGCTCTGCCTCCCATCCGTCACTGCATCCCGCGTTCCTGCTAGCATCTTCCATTTTCATAAAGAACCTTTGAGGGGCATTTCATAATTTAAATCCATTTCATTATGCCTGATTTACCTCTGTAACTGGGGCTGGTATTTTAGCTCCAGTTACAGTGGAAATGCAGTCTACTGCCTGTTTAGCTGAGCTGATTGGGTCTCCTAGAATCCAACAGTTTCAGTTCACTTACTAGACTCAGCAATCATATGATGCTAATATAGATTTCTATATGTGGAACGCCGCCAAGGCTGTGGGGTACTGGGTACCGGGTCCAGTACTTAAAGGGATGTGTCATGGTGGCGGTGACCCAGTTCGTGGCCCTGGGCGCCCAAGCAAAAGGGACGGTCTTTAAAAGAGTTTGTGAAATAATGAAAGTTTGTGATGCCACCTGTGGTACTCGGTCAAGGGTGACCGACGCTGCTTAAAGGGGGTCCTCTAAGGTGGTGTTATGGCAGCAGGGATGGTATGGCTCCCCACAGGTGAAGCTGGGTCCCCAGGGCTCCCGATGTGTTTGGCAAGGATGGTGTGGTGCCGGAAATAAACGGAGGACACAGGGTTGCAATCTCTTTACCTGGTTGTCTGATGGTAGACAGCCTCAGTCCGGGGTACCAGCAACAGGTGTAGATGGAGTCCAGGCAGCCTGAAAAGGAGTCGGATTTCCTTTGCCAGGTCAGATTGGGAGCCTTCCACTGTGCGGTAAATAAAAGTCCCTTGCTGCTGGTGGCTTCTGTCAAGGTCCTCTCTCTCCTGTCCTGGGACAGTACCTGCATGGTAGGCGACTCAAGCCTTTTTACAATGTCTTTATCAGGACTCGGGCTTTGTGTGTTGCTGTACCTTCAGGTTGGGGTGCAGACAGTCGACAGTTCTGCTGTGGGACATAAAGTATGACATTGCCTCGGGCTCCTGGTGCCCTGTTCCTGTGCTTTAGCTAGGAAGGAGCGCAACCGCAGCTCCCTTCCAGCTCCTTTCTTCTCCTGTGCTTCTCCCCTCTGGCACTTGCTATCAATGCAACCAGTCTGCTTCTCTTCTACTCTCTCCTGGAGCTGCAGCACCACACCTGGCTGCACGGCCCCAGATCAGCTCTCACTCCTACTCCTCCAACTGCCTTCTCCTCTGGTCTCCCTGGACCAACCAACTAACGCCTCCTCCAGACCAGAATATATATATCTGGGGGGAGCTCCCCTGAAACCAGGTTCAGAGCTCCCCCTTCTGGCCTGGAATCAGAATGTGTTGCGCGCAGGTGTACTACCTGTTAAAGGGAATCCTCCTTGCTTCCAGGTATGACATCACCGTCCCTGAAAGGAAGGCAACATAACTGTAACAACCGGTCACCTGGGGTGTAACATATGCTGTATACACAATGCATTTTGCTCTGTGTATGCAGCGAATCGGGAAGGCAGAAACGGTAACACTAACAAACCATCACTGCCTTCTCTATAGGAAGCTCAACTGTGGTTGACAGCTAGCTCTCTGCTCTCTCGGCTGTGCATTAGTTTGCAGATGCTTTTCAATGCAGTGATGTTTTGGAACAACACTTCAGAGTAGATCATGGACCACATTAATGTTTAAAGTCTATAAACGGTCAGCAAGTAGTTAAAAAATCTCCTTGTGACTCCATTGCGAATTCTTTAGACTATTTAAATTATGCCATGCAATTAGAAATATATAATGACCCCTTATAAACAGTACATTGTACCAGATGGTCAAGACACACACACACACTTGTATATTTTGAAATTTTACATATTTAATGGATAGCATTTATAGTTAACTTCCTATATAGCTACTCATTTTTGTTAGCTAAAAAACATGCCTGCAGCCTTGCTTTGGAGAAATGTGGTGCACGTTGCCAGTTGGGATTAGGTAGTTGCTGACTGTAACAAAGTAGAGGATATATTTCACGTCTATGGGGAATTTTAATGAGAAATTGTATGCACAGGTTTAAAGGATTGCAGTCATCTCTGTGACAAGTAGTTTTCTTTTCTTGTATTTGGAATAATACTTGAGGACAGGTGTGCGTGAATAGAATTTATTTTAAAAGAGGCCATGTAAGCTTTTTTTTTGAATGGGTGGGAAATGTAGCTCTGAATAAAAAGGTCGCTGATTGCCGGGCACATTTAACAGTTTTGACACACAGGTCTCACTCAACTTGTACTTTAGGTAGTATCTGCCCACCACACTTTAATTCAGCAATTGGCTCTGTCTTAAACACTTTATAAACACACATATCCCTGGTTTCCTCTTCTTCCTCTCTTGCTTTGGCACCTGGTGGCCCCCACCTCACTTAATGTTTAATTTACATATCTGTGAAATTCCAATAAATTCCATAAAACATCTTCATGTAGGTCAGAATTCTTAAATATATATATATATATATATATATATATATATATATATATATATATATATATATAGGTTTAAGGAACAGGTTTTGAGGAACAGCATCAGAAAAAATACCTTAAAGCGTGCACGCTTCCCTGACCAGCATTCCAATGGCCTTCCAGACAGCTTGAGAAAGGATTTGTTTTATCCGAAACGTTGCCACGCCACTGGGCATTAAAGTCCTCTTTTTTACATCTTTTTGTGCTGTTTCCCTTTTTGTTTACTATATATATATATATGTCAGAGATTGGAATCTTTTGCTCTCCGCCTTAAGGCCGTTAAGTTAATATTGTACCTGCACAAAGCTAGCTGTAGGGATAGAGGAAGATTTCAAGATCTCATTGTATACCTATGTATTAATGAGTTTAATTAAAGTTCCACAGGGTTCCCCTTAGTGGCAGAAGTAGGCAGCCGTCATTTCACTACTTATTAGAGATGAGCGAACCTTTCAAGGTTCGGTTTGGTTCGGATTCGCCGAACGGACAACTGTTCACCAAACGTACCAGAACCCCATTAGATTAAATGGGAGGCAAAACCAAACGCATAGACAACACCTTAAGGGGTGACAAAAAGTTTCTCAAACAGCTAAAATTAGGGGTGGACACCATGAAAAGTGACATCATTTGCCCCAAAGTAGAAATTTGCAAATGAAACAGCAGCAGTCAGCCATGAGCCATGCATGAGGTATCAGTGCCTGGCCCAGCATTTACAGCTTGTGATTAAAGTTTCAGTGATGACATGGTGTTTAACCCCTTCCCGACATGCGCCGTACTAGTACTGCTCTGCGGGAAATGAGTTCCCGCAAACCGCAGTACTAGTACGGCGGCACGATCGCGTGGCCTCACGCTGAGCGCCGTGGCGATCGCGTGCCGGTGTTAGCTGTATATGACAGCTGACACCCCTCAGCAATGCCCACGATCGGCGTTAGCGCCGATCGTGGGCATTTAACCCCTCTGATGCCGCTGTCAGTAGTGACAGCGACATAGCGCGGCATCACGCAGGGTAGGGCTCTCCCACTGGAACAACGCGATGTGATCACGTTGTTCCAATGTTCTGGAAGGAGCCCCCAGATCCAAGATGGCCGCGGGGCTCCTTTCGGGTCATGAAGTGAGGTGGCTAGCTGGCGCCTGCTCAGACCAGGCGCCGGAAAGCCTCCTGTACTGCCTGTCAGATCGCTGATCTGACACAGAGTTATGCAAAGTGTCAGCTCAGCAATCTGATCTTATATAGTGATGTCCCACCCTGGGACAATGTTAGAAAGTAAACAAAAAAAAAAAAAAAAATAGAATGTGCAAAAAAAATAATCCCCAAATGAAAAAAAAAAAAAAATTCCCGTTAAATCCATTTATTTATGTAAATTGAAAAAAAGAACAATAAAAGTACACATATTTAGTATTGCCGCGTCCGTAACGACCCGCTCTATAAAGCTATCCCACTAGTTAACCCCTTCAGTGAACACTGCAAAAAAAAAAACGAGGCAAAAAGCAACGCTTTATTATCATACCGGCGAACAAAAAGTGGAATAACATGCGATCAAAAAGACGGATATAAATAAACATGGTACCGCTGAAAACATCATCTTGTCCTGCTAAAAAACGCTGCCATTCCGCATCATCAGCAGAAAAATAAAAAAGTTATAGCTCTCAGAATAAAGCAAAGCAAAAACAATAATTTTTTATGTAAAATAGTTTTTATTGTGTAAAAGCGCCAAAACCTAAAAAAATTATATAAATGAGATATCTCTGTAATCGTACTGACCTGAAGAATAAAGCTGCATTATCAATTTTACCACATGTGGAATGGTATAAACGCCCCCCCTAAAAGAAATTCAGGAATTGCTGGTGTTTGTTCATTCTACCTCCCAAAAATCGGAATAAAAAGCGATAAAAAAAGTCATGTGCCTGAAAATGGTACCAATAAAAACGTCAACTCGTTCCTCAAAAAACAAGACCTCACATGACTCTGTGGGCCAAAATATGGTTACATTATAGCTCTCAAAATGTGGTGATGCAAAAACTATTTTTTTGCAATAAAAAGCATCTTTTAGTGTGTGACGGCTGCCAATCATAAAAATACGCCAAAAAAATGCTATTAAAGTAAATTAACCCCCCCTTCATCACCCCCTTAGTTAGGGAAAAATAATAAAATTTTAAAAAATGTATTTATTTCCATTTTCACATTAGAGTTAGGGTTAGGGTTGGGGCTAAAGTTAGGGTTGGGGCTAAAGTTAGGGCTAAGGTTACGGTTAGGGCTAGGGTTAGGGCTAAGGTTAGGGTTAGGGTTGGGGTTAGGGCTGGGGTTAGGGTTAGGGTTGGGGTTAGGGTTAGGGTTGGGGGTAGGGTTAGGGTTGGGGCTAAAGTTAGGGTTAGGGTTGGGGCTAAAGTTAGGGTTTGGATTACATGTACGGTTGGGATTAGGGTTGAGATTAGGGTTAGGGGTGTGGTTAGGGTTATCATTGGGATTAGGGTTAAGGGTGTGTTTGGGTTAGGGTTTCAGTTAGAATTGGAGTGTTTCCACTGTTTAGGCATATCAGGGGCTCTCCTAACGCGACATGGCATCCGATCTCAATTCCAGCCAATTCTGCGTTGAAAAACTAAAACAGTGCTCTTTCCCTTCCGAGCTTTCCCTTGCACCCAAACAGCGGTTTAGCCCCACATATGGAGTATCAGCGTACTCAAGACAAATTGGACAACAACTTTTGGGGTCCAATTTCTGCTGTTACCCTTGGAAAAACACAAAACCAGGGGCTAAAAAATAATTTTTGTGGAAAAAAGATTTTTTTTATTTTCACGGCTCTGCGTTATAAACTGTAGTGAAACACTTGGGGGTTCAAAGTTCTCACAACACATCTAGATAAGTTCATTGGGGGGGTATAGTTTCCAATATGGGGTCACTTGTGGGGGGTTTCTACTGTTTAGGTACATCAGGGGCTCTGCAAAAGCAACGAGAGGCCTGCACACCAATCCATCTAAGTCTGCATTCCAAACGGCGCTCCTTCCCTTCCAAGCTCTGCCGTGCACCCAAACAGTGGTCCCCCCCACATGGGGTATCAGCATACTCAGGACAAATAAGACAACAACAACTTTTGGGGTCCAATTTGTCCTGTTACCCTTGGGAAAATAAAAATTTGGGGGCTAAAATATAATTTTCGTGGAAAAAAAATATTTTTTATTTTCACGGCTCTGCGTTCTAAACTTTAGCGAAACACTTGGGGGTTCAAAGTTCTCACAACACATCTAGATAAGTTCCTTGGGGGTCTAGTTTCCAATATAGGGTCACTTGTGGGGGATTTCTACTGTTTAGGCACATCAGGGGCTCTTCAAATGCGACATGGGTTCCGATCTTAATTCCAGCCAATTTTGCATTGAAAAGTCAAACGGCGCTCCTTCCCTTCCGAGCTCTGCCATGCGCTCAAACAATGGTTTACTCCCATATATAGGGTATCAACGTACTCAGAACAAATTGAACAACAACTTGTGTGGTCCAATTTGTCCTGTTACCCTTGGGAAAATAAAAAATTTGGGGTGAAAAAATGATTTTTGTGAAAAAAAATGATTTTTTTTTTTACAGCTCTACATTATAAACTTCTGTGAAGTACTTGGGGGTTCAAAGTTCTCAGCACACATCTAGATTAGTTCCCTAAGGGGTCTACTTTCCAAATGGTGTCACTTGTGGGGGTTTCCACTGTTTAGTCACATCAGGGGCTCTTCAAACACGACATGGTGTCCGATCTCAATTCCAGCCAATTTTGCATTGAAAAGTCAAACGGCGCTCTTTCCCTTCCGAGCTCTGCCATGCACCCAAATAGTGGTTTACCCCCACACACGGGGTATCAGCGTAGTCAAAACAAATTGGACAACAGCTTTAGGGGTCCAATTTGTCCTGTTACCCTTGGGAAAATAAAAAATTTGGGGTGAAAATATAATTTTTTGCAAAAAAAATATGATTTTTTTTATGGCTCTACATTATAAACTTCTGTGAAGCACTTGGAGGTTCAAAGTGCTCACCACACATCTAGATTAGTTCCTTAGGGGGTCTACTTTCCAAAATGGTGTCAGTTGTGGAGGGTTTCCACTGCTTAGGCACATCAGGGGCTCTCCAAACGCGACATGCTGTCTGATCTCAATTCCAGCAAATTTTGCATTGAAAAGTCAAATGGCGCTCCTTCCCTACCAAGCTCTGCCATGTGCCCAAACAATGGTTTACTCCAGCATATGGGGTATCGGCGTAGTCATGACAAATTGTACAACAACTTTTGGGGTCCAATTTCTCCTGTTACCCTTGGTAAAATAAAACAAATTGGATCTGAATTAAAAATTTTGTGAAAAAAAGTTAAATGTTCAGTTTTTTTAAACATTCCAAAAATTCCTGTGAATCACCTGAAGGGTTAATAAAGTTTTTGAATGTGGTTTTGAGTACCTTGAGGGGTTCAGTTTTTAGAATGGTGTCACTTTTGGGCATTCTCTGTCATATAGACCCCTCAAAGTCACATCAAGTGTGAGGTGGTCCCTAAAAAAAATGGTTCTGCAAATTTTGTTGTAAAAATGAGAAATCGCTGGTCAATTTTTAACCCTTATAACTTCCTAACAAAAAAAATTATGTTTCCAAAATAGTGGTAATGTAAAGCAGACATGTGAGTAATTTTATTTATTAAAGGGAACCTGTCACCTGAATTTGGCGGGACCAGTTTTGGGTCATATGGGCGGGGTTTTCGGGTGTTTGATTCACCCTTTCCTTACCCGCTGGCTGCATGCTGGCCACAATATTGGATTGAAGTTCATTCTCTGTCATCCGGAGTACATGCCTGCGCAAGGCAATATTGCGGCCAGCATGCAGCCAGCGGGTAAGGAAAGGGTGAATCAAACACCCGAAAACCCCGCCCCTATGACCCAAAACTGGTCCGGCCAAATTCAGGTGACAGGTTCCCTTTAACTATGTTGTATGATATGACTCTCTAACTTAAGGGCATAAAAACTAAAAGTTTAAAAATTGCAAAATTTTAAAAATTTTCGCCAAATTTCCATTTTTTTCACAAATAAACGCAAGTCAAATCAAAGAAATTTTACCACTGTCATAAAGTACAATATGTCACAAGAAAACAATCTCAGAATCACCAGGATCTGTTGAAGCGTTTCAGAGTTATGACCTCATAAATTGACAGTGGTCAGAATTGAAAAAAATGGCCTGGTCAGGAAGTTGAAAACAGGCTTAGGGGTGAAGGGGTTAAGGGATCGGTATAAGCCTTCCCAGCTGGGAGACCTCATACCTCATGTAACTCCTCCAATTTTTTTTTATTCCAGCCACATTCACAAGGCACAAATATAAGTTTCTTAGATGATTGGGATGCCACCTCTGAGGATTGTACTGTGTGTGATGTCAAGGTGGAGAAAGAGGGGGAGAGGCCACTTGATGCAGCGCTTGCCATCCACTCGAGCTCATGCTCTTTTGAGCCTCATTTACAAGATGTACAACTGGGCAACTGCCCAAGAAAGATAGTGGAAAGATAGCTTTCTCATTTGCCACTGAAACACAGTTTTAGTACAAACTATTTGCATTAGGTAATTAGTCCTCATGGCTGCAACACTATATTAGGCCTAACAATTTTTAAGTGGAAATCTGTCCTCCTGATTTGTCACTGAAACACAGTTTTAGCACAAACAATTGGAAGTAGCTAATTGGGCGTTGTGGCTGCACCACTATATTAGGCCTATCAATTTAGAAGTGGAAATCTGGCCTTTTGATTTGCCACTGAAACACAGCTTTTGCACAAACAATTAGGAGTAGCTTCCCTTTTTGGAAGTGCATTGAACAGCAAGGTGGATTGTTGCTGAGGGGAAAAAAAAAACTATTTAAATCTTCAGCTTAGCGAGTGTGAGCGAGCTGAGTGTGACCTGAGCATAAGTGTGAACGGCGGTTAAGTGTGACTTGTGATTCATTGACTTTGGATTCAGGGAGGAATTACTGAATTGCTGTCTGTATTTTATTAATACTTTGTATTTATTTTTTAAGGTTTCTGTCTGGTGCAATCCTCATTAGGAAATGTGCTCCACTATTGTTAATGCCATCCAGTGCACATCTTGCCACATGTATGCAGTCCTTGATCAGCCGGTCGAGGGTGCATACTGCTGTGCGAGATGTGAGCACGTTGAGCATTTGGAAGCCCAGATTCTGAATCTAAATGTGCAGTTGGCAACATTGAGATCCATAGAAATATGGAGAGGATTCTTCTGCTCACTGAGCAGATGCTCAATGGGATAGATGAGGGGAGGGATGGTAGGATGGAGCTGCAGGACAGTGAAGTAGCTAGCTGGGTGACATTCAGAAAGCGGGGTAGAGGGAAGAGTGCCAGGGAGGCTAGTCCTCATCTGGCACACCCCAATAAGTTTGCTAAGTTGGCAGATGAGGGGGGTGCCAGTACAGGGGTAGCAGTGCTGCAGCCAGGCATGTCCTCTGAAAGCTGAGGAGTGACTGCTACAGTAAGGAGGGAAATAGGAGAGCAGGGCAGGCCAGACAGGTGCTGGTAGTAGGGGACTCAATTATTAGGGGAACAGATAGGGCAATCTGTCACAAAGACAGGGATCGTCGGATGGTGTGCTGCCTACCTGGCGCTCGAGTCCAACACTGATCGCTGATCGGGTGGACAGATTACTGAGAGGGGCTGGTGAGGACCCAGCGGTCATGGTGCACATTGGCACAAATGACAAAGTTAGAGGTAGGTGGAAGGTCCTTAAAGATGATTTCAGGGAATTAGGCTGCAAGCTGAAAGCAGGGACCTCCAACGTGGTATTTTCCGAAATACTGCCTGTACCATGTGCCACGCCAGAGAGGCAATGGGAGATTAGGGAGGTTAATAAGTGGCTCAAGAATTGGTGTAGGAAGGAGGGGTTTGGGTTCCTGCAGAACTGGTCCGACTTCTCAGTGGGCTACAGGCTCTACGCTAGGGACGGGCTGCACCTCAATGGGGAAGGTGCAGCTGTGCTGGGGGAGAAAATGGCTAGAAGGTTGGAGGAGTGTTTAAACTAGGGATTGGGGGGAGGGTATTCAATTTATAGGAGGGGAAGATAGGGCAGATAGAGACCTGGGCACAAATAAGGAAGTTGGGGGTGGCGGTGGCATGGGGGTGGGGTTAGAACAGTTAATAATTTAAGAAAGAATAGAGGTACGGAGAGGAACATCAAGTGCATGTATACTAATGCGAGAAGCATCGCCAACAAAATGGACGAATTAGAATTAATGTTGTTGGAGCATAATTATGACATGGTGGGGATATCTGAAACATGTCTGGATGAGAGCCATGACTGGGCTGTTAACTTGCAGGGCTATAGCCTTTTCAGAAATGACCGTACAGATAAGCGAGGGGGAGGGGTGTGTCTGTATGTAAAATCGTCCTTAAAACCCATCCTGCATGATAATATAGGTGAATTTAATGAAAATGTAGAGTCCCTGTGGGTGGAGATAAGGGGAGGGGGAAAAATAATAAATTACTGATAGGGGTTTGTTATAAATCTCCAAAAGTAATGGAAGCAATGGAGAATATCCTCGTAAAGCAAATAGATGAAGCTGCGACACAAGGAGAAGTCATTATTATGGGGGACTTCAACTACCCTGAAATAGATTGGGGAACAGAAACCTGCAGTTCCAGCAAAGGTAATCGGTTTTTGACAACTATGAGAGACAATTACCTTTCACAACTGGTTCAGGACCCAACATGAAGGGGGGCACTGCTAGACCTAATATTAACAAATAGGCCAGACCGCATATCAAATATAAGGGTTGGGGGTCACTTGGGGAATAGTGATCACAAAATAATAAGTTTTCATGTATCCTTTAATAAGATGTGTAGTAGAGGGGTGGCAAGGACACTAAACTTCAGGAGGGCAAATTTCCAACAGATGAGAGATGATCTTGGTGCAATTAACTGGGACGATATCCTGAGACATAAAAATACACAAAGAAAATGGGAGACGTTTATTAGCATCCTGGATAGGACCTGTGCACAGTATATACCGTATGGGAATAAACATTCGAGAAATAGGAGGAAACCAATATGGCTAAATAGAGCTGTAAGGGGCGCAATAATTGACTAAAAGAAAGCATTTAGAGAATTAAAGGAAGTAGGTGGTGATGAGGCATTAAATAAATACAGAAAATTAAATAAATTCTGTAAAAAGCAAATCAAGGCAGCAAAGATTGAGACAGAGAGACTCATTGCCAGAGAGAGTAAAAATAATCCCAAAATATTCTTTAACTACATAAATAGTAAGAAACTAAAAAATGAAAGTGTTGGCCCCCTTAAAAATAGTCTGGGGGAAATGGTGGATGAGGATGAGGAAAAAGCCAATATGCTAAATGCCTTTTTTTCATCAGTATTTACACAAGAAAATCCCATGGCAGACAATATGATCAGTGATAACAAAAATTCCCCATTAAGTGTCACCTGCTTAACCCAGCAGGAAGTACGGCGGCATCTAAAAATCACTAAAATTGACAAATCTCCGGGCCCAGATGGGATACACCCCCGAGTACTGCAGGAATTAAGTACAGTCATTGATAGACCATTATTTTTAATCTTTAAAGAGTCCATAATAACAGGGTCTGTACCACAGGACTGGCGTATAGCAAATGTGGTGCCAATATTCAAAAGGGGGACAAAAACTGAACTCGGTAATTATAGGCCTGTAAGCTTAACCTCTACTGTGGGTAAAATCCTGGAGGGCATTCTAAGGGATGCTATACTGGAGTATCTGAAGAGGAATAACCTCATGACCCAGTATCAGCATGGGTTTACTAGGGACCGTTCATGTCAGACTAATTTGATCAGCTTCTATGAAGAGGTAAGTTCCGGACTGGACCAAGGGAACCCAGTAGATATAGTGTATATGGACTTTCCAAAAGCTTTTGATACGGTGCCACACAAATGGTTGATACATAAAATGAGAATAATGGGGATAGGGGAAAATATGTGTAAGTGGGTTGAGAGCTGGCTCAGGGATAGGAAACAAAGGGTGGTTATTAATGGAGCACACTCGGACTGGGTCGCGGTTAGCAGTGGGGTACCACAGGGCTCAGTACTGGGCCCTCTTCTTTTTAACATATTTATTAATGACCTTGTAGGGGGCATTCAGAGTAGAATTTCAATATTTGCAGATGACACTAAACTCTGCAGGGTAATCAATACAGGGGAGGACAATTTTATATTGCAGGATGATTTATGTAAACTAGAAGCTTGGGCTGATAAATGGCAAATGAGCTTTAATGGGGTTAAATGTAAGGTCATGCACTTGGGTAGAAGTAATAAGATGTATAACTATGTGCTTAATTCTAAAACTCTGGGCAAAACCGTCAATGAAAAAGACCTGGGTGTATGGGTGGATGAGAAACTCATATTCAGTGGCCAGTGTCAGGCAGCTGCTACAAAGGCAAATAAAATAATGGGATGCATTAAAAGAGGCATAGATGCTCATGAGGAGAACATAATTTTACCTCTATACAAGTCACTAGTTCGACCACACTTTGAATACTGTGCACAGTTCTGGTCTCCGGTGTATAAGAAAGACATAGCTGAACTAGAGCGGGTGCAGGGAAGAGCGACCAAGGTTATTAGAGGACTGGGGGGTCTGCAATACCAAGATAGGTTATTACACTTGGGGCTGTTTAGTTTGGAAAAACGAAGACTAAGGGGTGATCTTATTTTAATGTATAAATATATGAGGGGGACAATACAAAGACCTTTCTGATGATCTTTTTAATCATAGACCTGAGACAGGGACAAGGGGGCATCCTCTACGTCTGGAGGAATGAAGGTTTAAGCATAATAACAGACGCGGATTCTTTACTGTAAGAGCAGTGAGACTATGGAACTCTCTGCCGTATGATGTTGTAATGAGTGATTCATTACTTAAATTTAAGACTGTACTGGATACCTTTCTTGAAAAGTATAATGTTACACGGTATATACACTAGATTCCTTGATAGGGCGTTGATCCAGGGAACTAGTCTGATTGCCGTATGTGGAGTCAGTAAGGAATTTTTTTCCCCAATGTGGAGCTTACTCTTTGCCACATTTGTTTTTTTTTGCCTTCCTCTGGATCAACATGTTAGGGCATGTTAGGTTAGGCTATGGGTTGAACTAGATGGACTTAAAGTCTTCCTTCAACCTTAATAACTATGTAACTATGTAATTGGGCCTAGTGGCAGCCACACTATATTAGGCCTACCGATTTATACATAGAAATCTGGCCTTCTAATTTGCCACTAAAACACAGTGTTATCACAAATGATTTTGAGTAGCGAATGGGGCTTCCGGAGACTGCCACACAGTATTTGCACAACCTACTTTGATGCTGGAAAATCAATTTCACACAGGGTAAGTTCACTTTCAACAGCAACAACTCTAGCGCAGGAGAGACACAAAGCAAATAGTGCCAGCAAAACAAGATGTCCGCTTTTTATATGGCCAAGGGCAGGTGACTTCAGCAACCAATCACAGAAGACTTATGTCATGACGTTGAAGATGGTTTCTACACCCTGATTGGTTGCCGGAATCAACACACATACATTTAAGAGAAAAAAATGAAACGTGCGCCTTTCCTGTAATCTGATTAGATGCTTCTTTATCCCCTCCATACCCTCTCCCTTCATCAAACACGTCCCCCTGTCCACCCGCTCATCATACAGTGCCACTATTCTAGCCGAAGTCTACAAAAGCATTAGTGGAAACTCGTATATTTACCGAACTGTGGCTGACTTTTGCAGACTTTGAGTAAAAATGCTTGAGAAAGCGGACACGAACCCGAATGTAGTACGCTTGTGCCGAATTTGAGATTAGCAAATGTTTTCAAAAACACGTTCTCTCATCTCTAGTTATAAAGCACTCAACGCATTGTGGAGGGAATCCTGAAGTAGCAGGGATGGTATTCTGTGTTCCTCTCCCTTTCTTAATACCCATTTGCAGAGTCTGCATTGTACTTTGAGGTGGTAGGATAGGAGTTTCTCCGGCCCAGGAAGAGAGCGAGGTGAACATGCGTCTCTACACCTCGATGGTCAGGCCATCCCCACTATGCATCTTTATTCATGATACATAGGGCTTCACTTTTATGTCATTGGTATATTCCTCTTTTTTGTTTTTTTTTGCTAGCATCGGGCAACATCAGTGGGATAATAAAGCAAATTAGCATCAATATTTTTTCCATTTTTTAAATGACCACAAACGACAATACTAAAATACATTTAAAATGATATTCCTCGTTCTGTAACAATTATTATTAGATATTCAACACATTTTTGTAAAGGGGTAGGACTAGTAACAGCAGTTTCATTTTATTTTATGTATTTAATTAGTTTTTACCTTTTTTAGTTTTTACTTTTTCATTTTCTTTTTCTTTTTTTTTGTGCCCCCACAGCTCATAAAAGACATTGGTGGGGAAACCATTTGAATATTTTTTATTTTTTATGACTATGATCCTGTTCCTTCTTTATACACAGCGATCACATGACCACTGTGTATGGAGAACTGACATCATCACTTCCTAATACTACGTACACAGTGCTAGTAGTTATGACCAGGTAAGGAACTACAAGCCTATTATCGTTGAAGATAAACTCCCTATGATTTTTTCAAAAACTGCCATGACAATGTTGAACAGATTTCAGATGGATGTTTCAAAGTTACATATACCATGAAATGTCATATTTTATGTGAAAAGGTCAACTATTACAAGCATGACTAGGCAGACACCGGCACAGGCACAATGTATCTGATGTTATATGTATTGCCTGTCAGAGATAGTGAGAATTACATAGCAGCAGGCAAAAACTAAGCATTTTTCTTTTTTTTTTCTAGCAAACCCCTGATGTTAACAATCACAGCTATACGCTCAAGTCCAGAGTTGCTGGAGCCCTTGATTGTAATAACTCAGTGCTATTTCTGTTCAGATAAAAAATGGACATTTTAGGAAGGAAATGGATTAAGCATTACCAGAAATCATGTAAGTGTTGCGGATGTGCAGTCAATTTTAAAAGTACAATCTAACTTTAAAATAATAAGTTATAATACTATAACATCACGCAAAAATACCAAAAAGTAACTTGCAAAGTAAGTGAAGAAGCTCCCATCTAATTAATAAAAGGCATTGACTGCTTTGGATAATCCTTTTTGTTAGAGAGGTCATTTGACAATGAGGTGATTGTTGTAACTGAGAAATCTTTGTGGTCACCTGGCAGCTCTAAAGATGGCTACCAATAACTTAATTGCCACTAGCTACTCCCTTTTCCAGATCCCAGGGCTTGCTGTGGCCTTCACCATTTAGCACATACTTTATACAGGGATCTGGACTTAACAGGGACCTTTGGCTGGAGCCTTGAAGCTATTTGCTGTAAGGCAATAAGAATGGTCAGATAGCCAGGTCAATAACAGGAGTTCAGTGCAAGGAAGGGGAGTAGTAAAAAAAAAAGTCAAGGTCAAAATTAGGGATGTCAACTGGGAAGCAAAGCAGGATTCAAAGATGTCCCCAGGAGCTAGTCAAATTATAACATGCAGTGGACAGCAAGCTTTTAGGAGCTTAGATATTGTTAGGGTTGCAGATTGCACTAAATAGATTTAATGGAGAAGTGCAATCGCAACCCGGGGTCCACCGTGCAGAGATGTAAAACTGCAGCTAATGTGAACAATGGTGGAGAATGCAGTGAGCAATTGCTTGCTCGCACACATTATCAAGTTAAAAATCACTCAGTGAGCAGCACATGAACTAATGTCACTCGCACACATTAACGAAGCTGATGCTCTGCAATAGAGCCTTGTCACTCGCACACAGCAAAGAAGCAGATGCTCAGCAATAGAGTTGTGTCATTTGCACACCACAAGGAAAGATAAGATGGTAAACACGATCCCTGTTAACTTCACAGAAGATCGAAGCCCACCAAGCTGGTAGCAACAATGGTCAGACAGTCAGTAACAGCACTCAAAGAACTCCTCTCCAGAGGTGCTGGAATTCTAGTGCCTATATGCCAGCCCTGAATCCATACGAACATAATCCTCTCTGGAGGTGCCGGAATTCTAATGGCTATCAGCTGACCCTGAGCATGTGCTGACATAGACCACACAGTTGCAAAGTACACTCACACATTAGATTAGGTTGATACTAACACACCGGCGTCCGCCTCTGAAAACCTTTTATACGTGCATCTCAAGCCCAGTCGGACCTTGCCTATGGACCAATCCACAGCTGCCACATCACCAGAACAGCTGACGACCCACCACCAATGAGACATCGCCACATCACGAGCATGCTAAGTAGGGTGATTTCTGGACTTAGTCTCCAGAGTGTTCGCTCATCGCTAACTACCGCTGGTTACATAGGCTTAGCTGAAGAGCCAGCAGTAACCAGATGAATAGCATGAGCTTGAGCAAGATGCAGGGACCAACATCTATGCTCAGCAGCACATGCAGCGGTCAAAGCAGAATTGGAGACTTCAGATGCAAGCAAGGCTTGGGATCTACCCTGTGCAGAAGGGAGAATCCCGGCGCCTAAAATTACCCCCCACTAGCATCTCCTCCCCGGCAACATTCGCCACACTCGAAAGCCGCAATAAGCTGGGGGGCACGGATGTGCTTCAAAGCTTCCCAGGTCCTATCCTCTGGCCCATGACCCTTCCAGTAGACCCCAATTTTTTTTTTATCATGCACCACCTTTGACCTTACAAAGGCATTAATTTCAAAATCATCAGAGGATGTGCCTGAACCCCAGCCAGAGTCCTTGAAGACCGAGACATATATACAGGCTTTAACAAAGAGACATGGAAGGTGTCCGTAATGATCACATGTGGTGGAAGGTTGAAACAATATACTACAGGATTCACCTGATCAAGGACCTTGAAAGGACCCAGAAAACAGGGAGCAAATTAGTGAACTCCACTCTCAGCTTGATGTTACAATCTGACAGCCACACTAAATCACCAGGGGCAAAAATCAGAGCAGGACGATGACGCATGTCGGTGGAAACCCTCATTCTCTCCTTGGAAATCGTGATGGCATCCTGCATGCGATCCCAGATGTCACGAGCCTCCACTGCCCATTCCACCACCCCAGAGTCCTTATACGAGACGGGCATGGGCACGGGGACACACGGATGCTGACCGTAGTTTAAGAGAAACGGCGTCTGACCCGCAGAGTCAGAGATGGCATTATGTAGAGCAAACTCAGCCCAAGGCAGCAAAGACGACCAGTTGTCATGCCTAACAGACACAAAATGCTGAAAGTATGTGATCAGAGTCTGGTTGGCCCTCTCCACCAACCAATTAGTCTCAGGATGGTATGCAGAGGAGAGATTAAGCTCAATACTAAGCAGCCAACAAAGCTCTCTAAAGAACAAAGAGACGAACTGGGGACCTCGGTCACTGACAATTTTGTCAGGCATCCCATGAAGGTGGGAAATATGTTTCACGAATAATACCGCCAAGGCCCACGCAGATGGCACTCGCGGAAGAGAGACCAGATGAACCATTTTGGAGAAATGGTTGGTGACCACCCAAATAACCCTGTTGTTACAAGACTTAGGTAGGTCCAAAATAAAATCCATTCCAACCATCTCCTAGGGCCTTCTGCAATGGGTATGCAATGCAACAAGCCTGCTGGTCTCTGCCTAGAAGGCTGATTTCTGGCACACAAGACACAAGATTGAACAAAGTCCCTTACATCATGTGCCATCCAAGGCCACCAATAAGACCTCACCAGAAGCTCAGTGGTCCTCTTGGTGCCGAATTGCCCACCCAGCTCGGAAATGTGTGCCCAAGAGAGAAGAGAGTACATCGGGCTGCAAGTTAGGTGGTACATAGGATTTGCATGGAGGCACCTGCTCTAGCGACAGTGGCACCACCATTCTGAGACTCTCCGAAGGGACAATTGGCTCGCCCCCCTCTTTGGATGAGACTACAGAAGGTGACAGGGCATTCGAACGTACATTATTCTCCACAGACAAAAAATGGTTAGTGAAGTTAAATCTGGAGAAGAATAAAAATCCCTGGCCTGGCGAGAATTCAGCCGTTGAGCCGTCTGCAAATAGAGCAGGTTCTTGTGATCTGTGAAGACCTTGAAGAAGTGCCAAGCCCCCTCAAGAAGATGTCTCCACTCCGAGAAGGCCAATTTCATGGCCAATAACTCCCTGTCCCCAATAGAATAATTCCTCTCTGCTATTGAGAAGGTCTTATAGAAAAGAAACAGGGATCTTTATGACCTTGAGCATCCTTCTGGTACAGGACAGCTCCTGCACTGACGTAAGAGGCATCCACTTCCAGGATAAAGGGCTTATCCACATCGGGCAGATGAAGCACAGGCACCCTAGAGAAGTGAGACTTTAGGGAAGTAAAGGCCTTAGAAAACTCCTCGGACCACTGCTTAGGGTTAGCTCCCTTCTTGGTGAGGGCTTCCCATGGAGATGCTAGGGTAGAAAAGTGGGGAATGAACTGGCGGTAATAGTTGATAAATCCCATGAAGCGCTGCACCACTTTAAGAGAATGTGGTTCATGCCAGTTCATCACCGACACTAGCTTGGCAGGGTCCATTGTCAAGCTGTGGACAGAAATAATATACCCTTGAAATGGTAGGGACTCTGCTCAAACGCTCGTTTCCATAAAGGGAATTGGCACGTAAGAGCCAAAAGCCAAGAGACATCCTATTAGTTAGTGTCAAGGTCAGGTGAGTGGCCAAGGATGTCATCCAGATACACCACTACAGAAGTGGATAACAGCTCCTGAAAGATGTCGTTAATGAAATCCTGGGTGACTGCAGTAGCGTTACAAAGACCAAACAGCATAACTAACTACTGATAATGACCATCCCAAGTATTAAATGCAGTCTTCCATTCGTCCCTTTCTTGTATGCAAATTAAATTATAGGCCCCACGAAGATCAAATTTAGTAAAAATCCTAGCACCCCATAGCCTATTGAACAGCTCGGAGATGAGTGGCAAAGGGTTTTTATATTTGATGGTAATGGCGTTCAAGCTCCTATAGTCTATGCAAGGGCGAAGTTCTGCATTCTTCTTCTGGACAAAGAAGAACCCAGCCCCCAGGAGACACTGACTTCCTAATAAACCCTCTCACCAGATTCTCCCTCATATATTCTGATATAGCCTTAGTCTCCGGGAGAGACAATGGGTAAACATGCCCCTGAGGAGGCTACTTGAGACTTTTTAGAGAATGGCTAAGAAATAAAGTGCATGTGCATAGTAGCAGCCATCAGTGTTTTTCATGATAAAGTGACAATGCTAGAGGTAACAAGTAGACATGCCAAGCAAGTAAATGTAAAGTCATATTACCTAGACAGATGCATGGCAATGGCGTTCTCCAACCCTCATGCACATTTCAAATCCACTTCCTCAGGGGGCGTGCACTTAGACAAACCATAAAAAATTCCCCTCTGAACCTGGCCTCATTTAAATCCTCTAATCATACTCACATTTTTTGCATTTGCATGTGTAAATTCAGTTGCTTGCAATTTTTCATGCGTTTACATCACTGCTTTCTTCCTATTCACTTGCCTCAATGCAGTTGCCATATCATTCAGTTCCAGCTCTTGTGTTTGTTAAACACTTAAATGATACTTTATATCTTATTCTGATATATTTTAATAAACAAAGTGTGTAACCTTTTCTTGGTTTTGAGAAAAATATAAAACTTTAATTGTACCTCTGTCTGGAAAACGCTGCCAATTTTTGTTTTAAATGAAATTAAAGGAACTATCCCAATTTTTTTTATCGCATATTTCTGAGTTTAAATCAATAGAATGACACTTTAAAGTGTAAAGATGAGAACAGTCCTGAATCTCAATCACATTATATGTAATATAAATGGAAATAAAATTAAATCCAGAAAATGGCCATGCTTTGAATATAAGATAATGTAAGTTACAAAATTTTCTTTCTCCAGACAATCTGTCTATGTACAGATGTATAGCCATATCAAAAGAAGGAAATACCAAAAAACAACCAAAAGTAGAAAAAAACTATAAAAGTATACCAAAACAAGATAACACACTAATACTTCACCAATTATAATTAAATAACTGTACTGCTTCTATAATTAATTATATGTATTTATTGATGCAAAAAAAGTTAAAAACAACATATAATGCATACATACTAAAAATTGAAGTAGGATAGATGAGCAAAAAGGTATCAAAAATATAATGTGAATGCAAAACTTAAAAAACCCAGCAACGAACATCGCCCATACACAGAGCTCTGCCTTCTTTATATCTTTTCCCACACCATGAAGCATAATACACATCTGTATGTTTGATTAAGGTCTCCATTGACCGAAATATCATGCATGATACACAGAATTTATTAGGACCATTGTAATAAAAGTATCATGCTTTTTCACCATACTCAATTCAGAGTGCCGGATTTTTCTTACTACCAGCTGAAATCTATCAGTAATTAGAAAGCTGTTGATGCTTTCTAGCCACTTGACTTTTTAATTGTTTTTAGATTTTGTTGTTGTGTTTATATTGTTTATAATGAAAATTATTGGTTTTATTCTTGGTGATCCTTTGTATACTTTATATACATTTCTTTTTCTCTCAGTTGGTCTGGTTTTATAGCATATGGCACAGGCAAACTTCATATAATTAAAGGAAGGATGAATGGACAAATGTACCAAGACTTTCTTCATAAAAATCTGCTGCCATCTACCAGGATGATGATGAAACAAGAGTGCATATTTCAACAAGACATTAATCCCAGATGCACAGCCAAGGAAACTATCAATTAGTTTCAGATAAAAACAATAAAGCTGCTAGAATAGCAAAGCGAATCTCCGGACCTGAATCAAATTGAAATTTATGGGAGGAACTAAAGCTCAGAGTTCATAGAAGGAGCTCAGAGAACCTTCAGGATTTGTTGAGTGATTGTGTGGAAGAATGGACCAAAATCACACCAGAGCAATGCATGCGACTAGTTTCTCCATACAGGAGGAGTCTTGAAGCTGTCATCACCAACAAAGGCTTTTGTGCTAAGTATTAACTAAATTTCAGTAAGCGTGTTCAATACTTTTTCCCTGTGTCATTTCTAGTGTTGAGCGATACCTTCCGATATTCGAAAGTATCGGTATCGGATTGGATCGGTCGATACCGGCAAAATATCGGATCTCGCCGATACCGATACCCGATACCAATACAAGTCAATGGGACACAAATATCGGAAGGTATCCTGGATGGTTCCCAGGGTCTGAAGGAGAGGAAACTCTCCTTCAGGTCCTGGGATCCATATTCATGTAAAAAATAAAGAATAAAAATAAAAAATATGGATATACTCACCCCTCCGGCGGACCCTGGACCTTAGCGATGTAACCGGCAGCCTCCGTTCCTAAGAATGCAGAGTGAAGGACCTTCGATGACGTCGCAGCTTGTGATTGGTCGCGTGACAGCTCATGTGACCGCTCACGTGACCAATCACAAGCTGCGATGTCATCGCAGGTCCTACACTCACTGCATTCTTAGGAACGGAGGCTCCCGGTTACACCGCTAAGGTCCAGGGTCCGCCGGAGGGGTGAGTATATCCATATTTTTTATTTTTATTCTTTATTTTTTACATGAATATGGATCCCAGGGCCTGAAGGAGAGTCTCCTCTCCTCCAGACCCTGGGAACCATACACTGGGAACTTCCGATTCCGATTTCCGATATCACAAAAATATCGGAACTCGGTATCGGAATTCCGATACAGCAAATATCGGCCGATACCCGATACTTGCGGTATTGGAATGCTCAACACTAGTCATTTCTCATTATTAGACATGACTTAATTTATGGACATCTATGGTTTGATTTATTTGCCTGGAATGGATGGGTTGTTACCGACATCTGGTGATTTCATGTCAATAGCAACTTTATCTATATAAAACATAAGAAATTGAAAGAATTGGAGCACTCACCCAGATCCATCTTGATGTGCAATTTTATTCCACATCAAACGTGAAACGTGACATCAAATCATATCAAAGTGCGTAGTACAAGTAGTAGGGGAGCTATGCAGATAAGAGAACCTGACCGACTTGCTTAGCGCTTCTATGTGTTCATGCTTTTTTCAAACTTCATCAATATATTTACTTAGAAAATTGATGACTTGTTCAATACTTATTTCACCCATTGTATGTAATGTATATTATCATATAATATATGCTTCAGGACAAAAGTAAAGTGCCAATGCAAAAGCCAAAATGGTAATTGCATAAAGATTATGGGTCTGATCCCATGTGTGCCAATATAGACAAACAGACCTGTGAAAATAAATTAAAACTATGGATTCAGACCTCTGGTCATGTTAATTTGTGAATTCCTGCTCCTCTGCCAGGCACTCGAAGGTGCGTTTTGCAATTTGCTTCCTTATAGAGTGATGTGGATGGGAGAGCAGCAAGGTAAAACAGTGGCATTTAAAATTTTGAGCACCGTAGGTCAAAATAACTGTTTTTGTGAACAGTTAAACAAGTTGAAGATTAATTGATCTCTAAAAGGCCTAAAGTTAAAGATAACACATTTCCTTTGCATTTTAGGAGAAAAAAATATTTTGATATTTTATATTTTAAAAATTACAAAGAAAATAATGGGCTGATGCAAAAGTTTGTGTGCTCACTGCTCAGGTAACTTTAACCAAGGAGTCAGGACTTATTTAGCCTGCTAGGGTTATGGTGTGTTAAGTATCATTATTAGGAAAGACCAGGTGATGCAAATCTAGCCTCTTCTAACCTTGTACCAAAAACTACAGCCATGGGTTCTTCTAAGCAGCTGCCTAGCACTCTGAAAATGAAAATTGTGGAGGCCCTCAAAGTAGGAGAAGGCTATGAGAAGATAGTAAAGTGTTAAAGAAATGGCAGTTAAAAGGAACAGTAGAGGTCAAGATAAAGTCTGCAAGACCAAGCAAAATTTCAGTGAGAGCTGCTCATTGGATAGCTACAGAGGCAAACCAGAACCCCTACTTGCCTGCTTTCAGAAAGATTTAGCAGACTCTGGAGTTGTGGTGCATTGTTCTACTGTTCAGAGCAGAGATCTGAAGAAAATCTCTTCTGCGTCTTCACCAAAAAATTCAGCATCAGAAGTATGCAAAAGAACATCTCTTACTCTTACAGGTATCAGAACTCTGGCCCAGGAACTGGGTTCTGCAGAGTTACAGCTGAAAGGAGCACACTTTAAGCATGTGCACCTCTTCTCCATTTACTGTCTATGGGACCACCCACGACAGTGAAATACATCACTCCACTTGGTATAAGCTCTTTAAGCTGTCTTTTAATCTGTTTCTATTAAGAGCAGTATATTCATCTAAAATATAATTTTATATTCACTGATTAAAAGTTACCCATCCTCTTTAATTACCAAAAATAGCTTTGAACTGATAATTCATGCTTTTCTCCTTGAAAAACACTCAAGAACATTCTATGCAAAGGTGTCCTTTGAAACGCATGTGATTATGACTTCTTATTTAATTAAGAAGAGCCAATAGAAGATCATATATTTAAATGGAAATTTAGGAATCATGTTTGGTCAATTCTGCCTTCAAGCCTATTTTGCTGTTTTCATTTGATAAGCTTGTTACTTTTGTTAAGACAATTATGACAATGAAATTAATACATAAAATTGTGTTTGAGACATATTTTATTGTCTAACCAAATTTCTACTACTAAATACTTAAGGAATTGTTCACTTTGCTTTGTTCAGCGGAGGACAACTGTAAGGAGTGGCTGACACAGTGAGTAGGCCCAAATAAGTAAGTAGGCTAAATGCAGTTCAAAATTGGTAACAGGACTAACCAGGCAGCATTGCTTTGTTCAGTGGAGGACAACAGTAATGAGAGGCTGACACAGTGAGTAGGCCCAAATAAGTAAGTAGGCTAAATGCAGTTCAAAATTGGTAACAGGACTAACCAGGCGGCATTGCTTTGTTCAGCGGAGGACAACTGTAAGGAGTGGCTGACACAGTGAGTAGGCCCAAATAAGTAGGCTAAATGTCTGTCAAAATTTTTTTCATAAATAAACAGGTGGCATAGCTAGGTACAGGGGTGGGCTCCTCTGCTGAGTAGCAGACAGTGGTAGTAGGCGCAAAGTATTAAGTGGTCTAAATGGAGGCCAGGGCTCCTGTATATTTTAACTATCATCTATCATTTCAACAAATTTGTATTGGCAGTGCGATTGAAGGATTTAACAGCACAGACTACACAGTGGTGGAGCAGGGAGAGGTAAGTATTGCAAGTGGTAGAGCACTGTTCGAGCTGGGGGGGAACACTCTCTCGTGGGCAGCGGTACTGGCACAGGCCCCTCATATTACGACGGTGTATCTGACGTTGGTTGTGCACCACCACCATCAGAGACACTTCATTGTGCTATGAGGGACCCTGTGCCAGTGCCGTCACCCAAGAGTGGGAACACCCACCTGTCCAGGCAAATGGCACTCACATGGGTGCTTGCGCCAGGTGGTGACCACGGCCCTGTGAGGGGAGTCAGCCCATTTAGGGAGGTATAAAAATGGCATATGGTGGACATTCAGCAGCTGCAAATGGAGGAATTGGAGAAGTCAGTAAGAGGAGACCAAAAGCAAGACATTTTTCAGGCAAGCTACGTGTCAGCAGGGGAAGGTGGGGCCAAATAATTTGAAATCCATGATTGGTTCATTTTAATGAAGGTTAGATCATCAACATTTTGGGTAGCCAGACGTGTCCTTTTTTCGGTCAGTATTGAACCAGCAGCACTGAATATTCTTTCTGATAGCACACTAGCAGCAGGGTATGAGAGCTCCTGTAATGCATATTCTGCCAATTCAGGAGAGGTGTCTATTTTAGATGCCCAGTAATCAAAGGGGAATGACCTGTGAGGGAGAACATCGATAAGGGCAGAAAAGTAGTTCATAACCATACTGGAAAAATGCTGTCTCCTGTCACTTTGAATCGATGCAGCAGTACCTGTCGTGTCAGCGGTCGTTGCAAAATCACTCCACAACCTGGTCATAAAACCCCTCTGTCCAACGCCACTTTGGATTTGTGCACCTCTAACACCTCTGCCATGTTTCCCACTACGGCTCGCATGAGAACCATCACTGCCGCTGTGTGCTGGGAATGCCTGAACCAAACGGTCTACAAGAGTTGCTTGTTTGGTAGCCAATATTTGCTCAAGGTTCTCATGTGGCATGATATTTTGTAATTTTCCTTTATATCGTGGATCCAGGAGGCAGGCCAACCAGTTATCGTCATCAGTCATCATTTTGATAATGCGGGGGTCCCTTTTTAGGATACGCAAGGCATACTCAGCCATGTGGGCCAATGTTCCAGGTTTCAGTTCACTGCTTGTGCTGGGTTGAGGAGCATTTTCTTGCAAATCAACATCACTTGTGTCCCACAAAAACCCTGTACCTGACCTTGCAACACCACCAGTTTCTATTGGCCCCTGAGAAGCATCCTCCTCCCATAAATATTCATCCCCATCATCCTCCTCCTCCTACTCTTCGTCCGCCACCTCATCCAGGAGTGTTCCCTGAGCTGACAATGGCTGACTGTCATCAAGGCTTCCCTCCTCTTCGGCTGCAGACGCCTGCTCCTTAATGTGCGTCAAACTTTGCATCAGCAGACACATTAGTGGGATGCTCATGCTTATGATGGCATCGTCTGCACTTACCAGCCATGTGCATTCCTCAAAACACTGAAGGACTTGACAGAGGTCTTGTAGCTTCGACGACTGCACACCAGACAACTCCATGTCTGCCATCCAAGTGCCTGCCTGTGTATGTGTATCCTCCCACAAATAAATTACATCACGCCTCTGTTCGCACAGCCTCTGAAGCATGTGCAGTGTGGAGTTCCACCTTGTTGCAACGTCGATTATTAGGTGGTGCTGGGGAAGATTCAGCGATCGCTGATGGTTCAGCCTACGGCTGGAGTGTATGGGCGACTGGCGGATGTGCGAGCAAAGTCTTCACATCTTCAGGAGCAGGACTGGTAACCCCGCATAATTTTTCAGGAAGCACTGCACCACCAGGTTCAAGGTGTGAGCAAGGCAAGGTATGTGTTTCAGTTCTGAAAGGGCTATGGCAGCCATAAAATTCCTTCCATTATCGCTGACTTCCTTGCCTGCCTCAAGATGTACACTGCCCAGCCATGACTGAGTTTCTTGCTGCAAGTACTCGGCCAGTACTTCCACGGTGTGTCTGTTGTCGCCCCAAACACTTTATTTGTAACACAACCTGCTGACGCTTACCACTAGCTGTTCGATAATGGGACACCTCGTGTGCAACACTGGCAGCTGCATATGGAGTGGTCGTGCGACTGCGCTCTGTGGATGAGTTTTCGCTTCTGGAGGAGGAGGAGGGGTGGCAAATGCCTACAGCCAATTGTTTCCTAGACCGTGGGCTAGGCAGAACTGTCCCACTATGGCTGTCCCCATTGGACCCTACATCCACCACATTAACCCAGTGCGCCGTGATGGACACGTAACGTCCCTCGCCATGCCTACTGGTCCATGCATCTGTTGTGATGTGCACCTTTCCACTGACTGATTGCCTCAGTGCATGAACAATGCGGTCTTTGACATGCTGGTGGAGGGCTGGGATGGCTTTTCTCGCAAAGTAGTGCCAACTGGGTAGGTCATAGCATGGTACTGCGTAGGCCATCAGGTCTTTGAAAGCTTCGCTTTCAACCAACCAGTAGGGCATCATCTCTAACGAGATTAGTCTAGCAATGTGGGTGTTCAAACCCTGTGTATGCGGATGAGAGGATGAGTACTTTCTTTTCCTAACGAGAGTCTCTTGTAGGGTGAGCTGGACTGGAAAGCTGCATATGGTAGAGCTAGCAGTGGTGGTGGACATGGCGGATTGAGAGAGGGTTGGTGATGGTATTCTTGATGTTGGCCTACATACAGTGTTTCCTACCAATAACCTTGTGATTCCCTGACTGGTTTGGCCTTGCGACGATACCTCCACATTTGCTGCTGGTGGTGTGCTAACCGGTGGGCTTACAGTGAGGGAAGCAATGTAGCATTGCTGACTACCTTCATTCTGAGCAGGTGCACCAACGGTACGTGACATTTGGTAGTTAGTCCAGGCTTGCAAGTGCATGCTGGTTAAATGTCTACGCATGCACGTTGTATTTAAATTTTGAAGATTCTTCCCTCTGTTAAAGGTCTTTGAGCATTTCTTACAGATAACTTTTGACTGATCATTCAGATCTTAGTTAAAAAATTGCCACACTGCACTCTTCCTACTATCTAATACCTTTTCAGGCATTGCACGCTGTGCTACTTTCACAGGATGGCCACGCTGTCCTAAAACTGTTTTTGTTTTTGACACACGTTTTTGGCCTGATACCTGACTGCCAGATGACAGCTGTTGCAATGTAGATGGCTGCTGCGGATCATCCTCCTCCACTTCTGAGCTACTGGCAGCGGCACCCTCTTCCCCCAATGGCTGCCAATCTGGGTCAACAACTGGGTCATCTATCACCTCCTCTTCAATGTCATGTGCACCTTCTTTTGTGTCACCGTGTAAGGTGCTATAGCGTTCGGGACGGGGCACCATAGTCTCATCAGGGTCAGATTCTGGCTCAGTACACTGCGAGGGCAATGTAGTGATCTGAGTCAATGGAACAGCATAATAATCTAGCTGTGGCTGTGCATCAGTACACTCCATGTCCGATTCATCTTGTAATGGGCAGTTAACAATTTCCCTTTCTAACCCAGGCATGGTATGTGTAAAGAGCTCCATGGAGCAACATATGGGGTTGCCTGACGCATCCTTGTCTTTAGGTTTGGGTGAAGGACACAAGGAAACATCTTGTTCCTGACCGGGAGCATCCACTGACGACTCGCTGCTTTTATATTTTGAACTTTCTGAAGACGAGGCAAAAGAGATAGAGGCTGAGTCAGCAAGGAAAGCCAAAATGTTTTCCTGCTGCTCCGGCTTTAAAAGCGGTTTTCCTACTCCAAGATAAGGGAGCCTTCGAGGCCTTGTGTAGCCAGACGATGACGCTGGCTCAACACCTCCAGCCTTAGGTGCTATTTTGCTTTTCCCACTACCACCAGATGCTCCACCACCACCACCATCAGTACCAGCTGGCAACGACCGCCCACGGCCTCTTCCACCAGACTTCCTCATTTTTGGGAAAATGTAACCAAAATAACAACCGTTATATGGTACTGTAAAACAAGGTAGAAGGTGTATATAAACTTGTTGAGAATTTAAATCTCCCTTTTTATTTTGGGGAGACTGAACCAAAACTCAAGCTCAGTGTATAACACAACACAATGTAAGTGGCAGAACGTGGCTGGCTGATATTCGACAAACTAACAGAATTGAAGTATATCCACTTTGCGACAATTTGAATCTCCCTTTTTTGGGGGGGAGACAGCACCACAACTCAGGCCCAGTGTGTAACACAGCACAATGTAAGTGGAAGAAAGTGGCTGGAAGATATCTGAAAAAATCCAAGGACTGTAGTACAATTTCAATCTCCTTACAATGATCTCAGGACAAGTATGGCAGCAACAAAAAGGACTGCTGCACACAAAAGTGTGGACAAATAAACAAGATAACTGCAGAAAGGAGCAACAGGATTTTTGCTTTTAAAAAAGCAGTTGGTTTGCACAGCAGCGTGCAAACAGCAATGCAGCTATCAGGGAGCCTTATAAGGCAGCCTAATAAGCTACAGAGCTGATGCACAAAAAAATAGCCTCCACTGTCCCTGCAAAAAAAGGTGGTGTTGGACAGTGGAAATCGCTACAGCACAAGCGGTTTGGGGGTTAATCTTCCCTCCCTAACTATATCCCTTCTTCTGACGAAGCTGCAGCAACCTCTCCCTATGCTGAGATCGGCAGAAGTAAGATGGCGGTCGGCGTGCACGCCCTTTTATAGCCCCTGTGATGCCGCAGAAAGCAAGGCAGTCACTGTAATGAATAACAAAAGAAAAAAGGAATGTAGTCAGCTTACCGGTCTTAGACGAAATCCCCAGACCTGCCAACGCCCAGCACGGTTCGGGGTGAGCGCCCACAGCAAATGAAGACAAAAAGGGAAATGATCCAGCTGGAGGTGGAGGCAGTTCAGACTTTGTGAGACTTTATTAGACAACTAAAGCGATAAATAGTTCTTCAACAATAAAAATCTTTACATAGCAAACACCTGGCACACCAGTGAGGAGGATCAACGCGTTTCAACTATGAAGTCTTACTCATGATCATGAGTTTTACTCATGTAGATCATGAGTAAGACTTCATAGTTGAAACGCGTTGAAACGCGCTTCTCTAAGATGGTGAGGACTGAGACCTATGTCATCACGCTGCCCACACTCTGCGTCCTCCTTCATTGGCTGAGAAATGACGCTGAACGCGTCATACGAAATGCGACTTTGGAGCGAAGATTGCCAACCTCATGGCCGATCCCACACTAGGATCGGGTCGGGTTTCATAAAACCCGACTTTGCCAAAAGTTGGCGATTTTTGAATTTGTCCGATCCGTTTCGCTCAACCCTAGTGGCTGGCAATGTTTTACCCTGCCAGTATAAAATGAGGAATCCCAGTACAAAAAAAATATGTAAAAATTCCATCAATAAAAATGTAATCAAATGAAAACACCACTGTTGAAATAAATCATTGTATAATCACTAAATACAGTGCTGTATATATAACATTATTGAGATATATTTTTTTTTATTACATGATCAAAACATAAGGTGCATGTGCAAAACCATGATTACAGGAGAATTTCATCATAATTCTAAAAATTATGAATACGGAAATATGCAGACAAAGGATACTAATCAAGAAACAATTATAAATATAAGGTGCAAGTGCTGCGCAAAAAAAAAAATTACCATTAGGTTTAAATAGATCATTGCATTATGATGTCTGCAGGAAAGATGTAAAGTGCAAGTGCACACAAACGTGGGTGGGTAGTCACAGGAAGACAGCCAGGGACCCCGATGCCCATTTCGCATATGACCTCTCCTGTATTAGATCAGAAAAACAGGGTGGACAGTAGTGTGAACAACCTTCTCTTATCTCAGCACTCCTGGCCTCTCCTGTATTTGATTATACAGACAGAGCGGACAGCACTGTGAGTGGCCTCTTCTTACACAGCACTCCTGGTATCTTCAGCCAAACAATGCAATATCCATCTTCCTAAGCACAAAGGCAGGAGTGCACTGTCCTACTCCATAAGCACACAGGCATCTGTCCTAACATTCTAGGCATCAACCATTTTAACCCCTTTCTGCCATCGGACGGAATAGTACGTCCGTTGGCAGAACCCCCGCTTTGATATGGGCTCCGGCGTTGAGCCCGCATCCAAGCCCGGGACATGTCAGCTGTTTTGAACAGCTGACATGTACCCGCAATAGGAAAGGGTGGAATCGCGATCTGCCCGCACCTATTAACTAGTTAAATGCCACTGTCAAATGCTGACTGAGGCATTTAACAAATGCTTCCCGCCATCGGGCCGGAAATACACGCACTGCTGACCCCGTCACGTGATCAGGGGTCAGCAGTGCATACAAAACAGAGGTCTCCAGCAGACCTCTACGGTTGTTGATGCCAGATTGCTATGAGCGCCACTCAGTGGTCGGCGCGTATAGCAATGCAGTAATCTTGCTACATCGGGGCGATCTGAGCATCGCCTCTGTGTAGCAGAGCCGATCAGCCTATGCCAGCTTCTAGCCTCCCATGAAGGCTATTGAAGCATGCCAAAAGTAAAAAAAAAGTGTTTAAAATATATAAAAAAATAAAAAAAACATAAAAGTTCAAATCACCCCCCTTTCGCCCCACTCAAAATAAACCAATAAAAAAAATCAAACCTACACATATTTGTATCGCCGCATTCAAAATCGCCCGATCTATCAATAAAAAAGGATTAACCTGATTGCTAAATGGCGCAGCGAGAAAGAAATTCAAAACACCAGAATTACCTTTTTTTGGGTCGCTGTGGCATTGCATTGAAATGCAACAACTGGTGATCAAAAGAATGTATCTGCACCAAAATGATATCACTTGAAATGACAACTCGGCACGCAAAAAATAAGCCCTCACCCGACCCCAGATCACGAAAAATGGAGATGCTACGGGTATCGGAAACTTGCACATTTTTTTTTTTAGCAAAGTTTGGAATTTTTTTCACCACTTAGATATAAAATAACCTAGACATGTTTGGTGTCTATGAACTCGTAATAACCTGGAGAATCATAACAGCAGGTCAGTTTTAGCATTTAGTGAACCTAGCAAAAAAACAAACAAAAAACAAGTGTGGCATTGCACTTTTTTTGCAATTTCACCGCACATGGAATTTTTTTCCCATTTTCTAGTACTCGACATGGTAAAACCAATGATGTTTCTCAAAAGTACAACTTGTCCTGCAAAAAATAAGCCCTCACATGGCCATATTGATGGAAAAATAAAAAAAATTATGGCTCTGGGAAGGAGGGGAGTGAAAAATGAACACGGAAAAATGGAAAATCCCAAGGTCATGAAGGGGCTAAGGGGTTAGTTATATAACAATCATGAACCTTGACAAAACATTTGTAATTTGCTCATAGAAGATATTTAGGAATTTATTTATAATGCATTTCTTTTAATATAATAGCTCTCCTTTAGCGCATTTACCAGTCATTGCCTGTAATACACATATTTTAACCATTTAAAGACAACAAAATCCTTCCAAAAAACCTTGAATTATTGAACATCGATCACTGAGTTTTGCTTGTGTTCCTTACATGTTCTCTGTGTTGTGCCAGTGATAAGGTCAGTTCTACAAATACTTTGTTGCTTCTCTGTGCTCATTTATGTCATATTCTGAAAATGAATAAAATGTACAAAATCTCCTGTTTCATTTATGTTAAAACTGTCCACAAACTGCACAATTGAATGTCCCATTAAATGTTAAATACCCAGTATTAAATCTTTTGCAAAGTGCATAATCTGCCGAACTTGCTTTGAAAATACTGTACAGAAAGCACATTGAAGAGGCAATTAGCAACAATAAATCTCACCTTGCTCCTTAGGTTTAATAGTCTGGTAATTCAGGTCAAATCAGCGGGGTGACTTCTTTCCCTTGAAGAGGGGCAGAATTGTTAATAGCTTCTATTTTGTACTTCAATAATGTAATATCTAAGCATATATTTCTATGCCACCTTGCTTAGTAAAGGTTTTACATAACATAAAGAGCAAACTTTTCCTATTAAATACTTCCAAAAGTCATGGTTACAGTGAGATTTTCGAAAGGTATCGAAGAAAATATGGCAGACATCCTGTCTGAATACAATAGCTAATGTTCCCCCATACAATTATATTCTGTGGGCATGAAGGACTACAGCTCGCTATTATTCTTTGGTAAAGTCATAGAGCGTTAATTATATTAAATGATTGCGAAGTCTATTGTATGTTTAATCTCTAACATCTTAATCATTTTTTCACATCTTTTTGCATGTTCGGTACATTATTCTAAAAAAAAACATTTATTTTACACTCTGTTGGTGTGTTCATATTTTGTGGGCGTTTTTACCTTTCAGTAAATTCTAAATATGTTCAATATTTCTCTTTAATTTCATATTAATCTGCTGGAGCACATTTACAAAAGGAATGAATTTGCCGATTATTGGGACACATGTCAGGTTATCTGAACCGATACACGACTGTATAACCCAGAAGAACAGGTGGTCATTTATATCATTGTAATTGCGTTGTGTTAACAATTAAACATCTGAAACTAGGGTTGAAAACATAAAGTCTTCTTTATGAAGTCTAACTTTCACAACAGGCAGGTAAGTTGTAATTTTCAGTGGCACTATTTTTAGATATATAATTTATTACCAGAATTTCAGGCCAAAATATACATCTACGAAAAACCCAACCCAACAGAAATACAGCAACCAGAATTACAGCCCATCAGAACCACAGCCCACAAGTGTTAAAAACTACTAATGACATAGCCCAAGGAAAATATATTTAAAAAGAAATACAGTACAACATTGGTAGCAAAAAGCATAGATGGAATGAAGGACTTATAACGGAGTGTCAAGATGGAAAGATTTAACATGGGACTGCTACTCAATTCATAAAATGATATTGACCACTGAAAGGTATGACTGGGACACATTTAACCCCTTAACAACTGCCTTTTAATGGTGGCAGTTAAGATTGCAGAAGAATCCAGCTCACAGATGAAGTCAAGGTGTTGACAAAGAGCACATGTCTCTCGAAACGCGTCAAAGGATGCCTGCACTCTCTTTTTTGTGAGCACATAATTTTAATGTTTGCTTCATGTACCTTGGAAAATAAAATGCACTTTTTTGGACTTCATCTGTAAGCTGGGATTTTCTGCTTTCTTCATTAGATGTTGCACCCTGCTCAGGTGCTATCCATGCTCAAGAAGTGTCGAATTGCAGGTGGTGAGCTTGGATTTTGTTCCGTGGCAGTTAAGGGTTCTTTATGCCTCAGCGCTGCTTTTAATGGCATTGAGAAATAAATGTATTGCACCCCCCGAGTCGGAAATTCTGCGGGGCCTCGGCTACCGAGTGTCTGCTCTGTCAGATGGAAGCGTCGGGCGGGCAGTGGGTGTCCTCATGCGCCAATCAACACTGGCGGCATATATCTTCCTCATGAACTCAGTCAGTTCATGTTTTCCTATTAGCCACACATTCATATATAAGGATGCTGGTTTCATGTGTTAGACTCTCCCGCAGAAGAAGGCTTGTTGTGTCGAAACGTACATAAGGACTCCTAGGCGCCTCAGTGCTTTGCTGATAAGTATTCTATTACCATATACTCTTTACATCTGCCCACCTTGTTCTGTGACACACTATATAATGACTTTCTGGTGACTTTACTTGTATCGTATATTACTGCTTATCTTTTTGTTTTACTGTCACTTTCCAATTGTGGGTTATATTCATATTTATATTTACATCTTACCGTATGCATGTCTATTCACTTTGCTTGCAAGCACTGGTGGCGCCTGATTTTCTATATGTATCACATTGTTTTTTATTGAGTTATTAATAAAAAAGCTCATTTTTTAACCCCTTCCCGACATTTGACGTACTATCCCGTCGAGGTGGGGTGGGCCCGTATGACCGCCGACGGGATAGTACGTCATAGCCGATCGGCCGCGCTCACGGGGGGAGCGCGGCCGATCGCGGCCGGGTGTCGGCTGCATATCGCAGCTGACATCCGGCACTATGTGCCAGGAGCGGTCACGGACCGCCCCCGGCACATTAACCCCCGGCACACCGCGATCAAACATGATCGCGATGTGCCGGCGATGCAGGGAAGCATCGCGCAGGGAGAGGGCTCCCTGCGGGCTTCCCTGAGCCCCCCGCAGCAACGCGATGTGATCGCGTTGCTGCGAGGGTCTTACCTCCCTCCCTGCCTGCTCCAGACCCGGATCCAAGATGGCCGCGGATCCGGGTCCTGCAGGGAGGGAGGTGGCTTCACAGACGCCTGCTCAGAGCAGGCACTGTGAAGCAGCCTGCACTTCAATCAGATCGGTGATCTGTCAGAGTGCTATGCAAACTGACAGATCACCGATCTGTATTGTCCCCCCCTGGGGCAAAGTAAAAAAGTAAAAAAAAAAAATTTCCAAATGTGTAAAAAAAAATAAAAAAAAATATTCCAAAATAATGAAAAAAAAAAAAAATATTATTCCCATAAATACATTTCTTTATCTAAATTAAAAAAAAAAACAATAAAAGTACACATATTTAGTATCGCCACGTCCGTAACGACCCAACCTATAAAACTGCCACACTAGTTAACCCCTTCAGTAAACACCGTAAGAAAAAAAAAAAAAAAACGAGGCAAAAAACAACGCTTTATTACCATACCGCCGAACAAAAAGTGGAATAACACGCGATCAAAAAGACTGATATAAATATCCATGGTACCGCTGAAAACGTCATCTTGTCCCGCAAAAAACAAGCCGCCATACAGCATCATCAGCAAAAAAATAAAAAAGTTATAGTCCTGAGAATAAAGCGATACCAAAATAATTATTTTTTCTATAAAATAGTTTTTATCGTATAAAAGCGCCAAAACATAAAAAAAATGATATAAATGAGATATCGCTGTAATCGTACTGACCCGACGAATAAAACTGCTTTATCAATTTTACCAAACCCGGAACGGTATAAACGCCTCTCCCAAAAGAAATTCATGAATAGCAGGTTTTTGGTCATTCTGCCTCACAAAAATCGGAATAAAAAGCGATCAAAAATGGTCACGTGTCCGAAAATGTTACCAATAAAAACGTCAACTCGTCCCGCAAAAAACAAGACCTCACATGACTCTGTGGAGCAAATGTGGAAAAATTATAGGTCTCAAAATGTGGAGACGCAAAAACTTTTTTGCTATAAAAAGCGTCGCTGGTTTCACACTTCCGTTTTTGTCTGCAGCGTTTTTTGCACAAAAAAACGCATGCGTTTTTTCCCTATATTTAACATTGAAAACGCATGCGGTTTTTTTCTACGCGTTTGGTCGCGTTTTCAAACGCATGCGGTTTTTTTCTGCATGCGTTCATTTTCAGAAATACAACCTGCAGTATTTTCTTGCGTTTTTAAGCACATGCGTTTGTTTGCGTTAAAAACGCATGCATTTTTATCGAAAAAAACAGAAAACACACTGAAAAGCCACCCACCACCATCAAGGTGATAAAGGGATCCAAACCCTAACCCTAACTCTACCCCTAACCTCACCCCTAACCGTTTAATGAACATTTTCTGACAGTCATAGTGCCACGTATTTCAGTGCCACGTATTTCAGTGCCACGTATTTCAGTGCCACGTATTTCAGTGCCATGTATTTCAGTGCCACGTATCACGTATTTCAGTGGCACGTGTTTCAGTGCCACGTATTTCAGTGCCACGTATCACGTATTTCAGTGCCACATATTTTAGTACCACGTATTTCAGTTGCACGTATTTCAGTGCCACGTATTTCAGTGCCACGTATTTCAGTGCCACGTATCACGTATTTCAGTGCCACGTGTTTCAGTGCCACGTATTTAAGTGCCACGTATCACATATTTCAGTGCCACGTATTTCAGTGCCACGTATTTCAGTGCCACGTATTTCAGTGCCACGTATTTAAGTGCCACATATCACATATTTCAGTGCCACTTATTTAAGTGCCACGTATTTCAGTGCCACGTATTTCAGTGCCACGTATTTCAGTGCCACGTATTTCAGTGCCACGTGTTTCAGTGCCACGTATTTAAGTGCCACGTATCACGTATTTCAGTGCCACGTATTTCAGTGCCACGTATTTCAGTGCCACGTATTTCAGTGCCACGTATTTCAGTGCCACGTATTTCAGTCACGTTTAGGGTTAGGGTTAGGGGTAGGGTTGGGGTTAGGGCTAGGGTTGGAGGTAAAGTTAGGGTTGGGGCTAAAGTTAGGGTTGGGGCTAAAGTTAGGGTTAGGGTTTGGATTACATTTACGTTTGGATTAGGGTTGGGATTAGAATTATGGGTGTGTCAGGGCTAGGGGTGTGGTTAGGGTTACCGTTGGGATTAGGGTTAGGGGTGTGTTTGGGTTAGGGTTTCAGGTAGAATTGGGGGGTTTCCACTGTCCAGGCACATCAGGGGCTCTCCAAGCGCGACATGGCGTCCAATCTCAATTCCAGCCAATTCTGCGTTGAAAAAGTAAAACAGTGCTCCTTCCCTTCCGAGCTCTCCCGTGCGCCCAAAAAGGGGTTTACCCCAACATATGTGTTATCAGCGTACTCGGGACAAATTGAACAACAACTTCTGGGGTCCAAGTTCTCTTGTTATCCTTAGGAAAATAAAAATTTGGGGGGCTAAAAATCATTTTTGTGGGAAAAAAAAGATGTTTTATTTTCACGGCTCTGCATTATAAACTGTAGTGAAACACTTGGGGGTTCAAAGTTCTCACAACACATCTAGATAAGTTCCTTGGGAGGTCTAGTTTCCAATATGGGGTCACTTGTGGGGGGTTTGTACTGTTTGGGTACATCAGGGGCTCTGCAAATGCAACGTGACGCCTGCAGACCAATCCATTTAAGGCTGCATTCCAAATGGCGCTCATTCCCTTCCGAGCTCTGTCATGCGCCCAAACAGTGGTTCCCCCCGACATATGGGGTATCAGCGTACTCAGGACAAATTGGACAACAACTTTTGGGGTCTAATTTATCCTGTTACCCTTGTGAAAATACAAAACTGGGGGCTAAAAAATCATTTTTGTGAAAAAAAAAAAAGAATTTTTATTTTCACGGCTTTGCGCTATAAACTTTAGTGAAACACTTGGGGGTTCAAAGTTCTCAAAACACATCTAGATAAGTTCCTTGGGAGGTCTAGTTTCCAATATGGGGTCACTTGTGGGGGGTTTGTACTGTTTGGGTACATCAGGGGCTCTGCAAATGCAACGTGACGGCTGCTGACCAATCCATTTAAGTCTGCATTCCAAATGGCGCTCCTTCCCTTCCGAGCTCTGTCATGCGCCCAAACAGTGGTTCCCCCCCACATATGGGGTATCAGCGTACTCAGGACAAATTGGAAAACAAATTTTGGGGTCCAATTTATTCTGTTACCCTTGTAAAAATACAAAGCTGGGGGCTAAAAAATCATTTTTGAGAAAAAAAAAAAAAATTATTTTCACGGCTCTGCGTTATAATCTGTAGTGAAACACTTGGGGGTTCAAAGCTCTCAAAACACATCTAGATAAGTTCCTTAGGGGGTCTACTTTCCAAAATGGTGTCACTTGTAGGGAGTTTCAATGTTTAGGCACATCAGGGGCTCTCCAAACGCAACATGGCGTCCCATCTCAATTCCAGTCAATTTTGCATTGAAAAGTCAAATGGCGCTCCTTCCCTTCCAAGCTCTGCCATGCGCCCAAACAATGGTTTACACCCACATATGGGGTATCAGCGTACTCAGGAGAAATTGCACAACATTTTTTGGGGTCCAATTTCTTCTCTTACCCTTGGGAAAATAAAAAATTGGGGGCAAAAAGATCATTTTTGTGAAAAAAATATGATTTTTTATTTTTACGGCTCTGCATTATAAACTTCTGTGAAGCACTTGGTGGGTCAAAGTGCTCACCACACATCTAGATAAGTTCCTTAGGGGGTCTACTTTCCAAAATGGTGTCACTTGTAGGGAGTTTCAATGTTTAGGCACATCAGGGGCTCTCCAAACGCAACATGGCGTCCCATCTCAATTCCAGTCAATTTTGCATTGAAAAGTCAAATGGCGCTCCTTCCCTTCCAAGCTCTGCCATGCGCCCAAACAATGGTTTACACCCACATATGGGGTATCAGCGTACTCAGGACAAATTGCACAACATTTTTTGGGGTCCAATTTCTTCTCTTACCCTTGGGAAAATAAAAAATTGGGGGCGAAAAGATCATTTTTGTGAAAAAATATGATTTTTTATTTTTACGGCTCTGCATTATAAACTTCTGTGAAGCACTTGGTGGGTCAAAGTGCTCACCACACATCTAGATAAGTTCCTTAGGGGGTCTACTTTCCAAAATGGTGTCACTTGTAGGGAGTTTCAATGTTTAGGCACATCAGGGGCTCTCCAAACGCAACATGGCGTCCCATCTCAATTCCAGTCAATTTTGCATTGAAAAGTCAAATGGCGCTCCTTCCCTTCCAAGCTCTGCCATGCGCCTAAACAATGGTTTACACCCACATATGGGGTATCATCGTACTCAGGACAAATTGTACAACAACTTTCGGGGTCCATTTTCTCCTGTTACCCTTGGTAAAATAAAACAAATTGGAGCTGAAATAAATTTTGTGTGAAAAAAAGTTAAATGTTCATTTTTATTTAAACATTCCAAAAATTCCTGTGAAACACCTGAAGGGTTAATAAACTTCTTGAATGTGGTTTTGAGCACCTTGAGGGGTGCAGTTTTTAGAATGGTGTCACACTTGAGTATTTTCTATCATATAGACCCCTCAAAATGACTTCAAATGAGATGTGGTCCCTAAAAAAAAATGGTGTTGTAAAAATGAGAAATTGCTGGTCAACTTTTAACCCTTATAACTCCGTCACAAAAAAAAATTTTGGTTCCAAAATTGTACTGATGTAAAGTAGACATGTGGGAAATGTTACTTATTAAGTATTTTGCGTGACATATGTCTGTGATTTAAGGGCACAAAAATTCAAAGTTGGAAAATTGCAAAATTTTCAAAATTTTCGCCAAATTTCCATTTTTTTCACAAATAAACGCAAGTTATATCGAATAAATTTTACCTTTAACATGAAGTACAATATGTCATGAGAAAACAATGTCAGAATCGCCAAGATCCGTCAAAGCGTTCCAGAGTTATAGCCTCATAAAGGGACAGTGGTCAGAATTGTAAAAATTGGCCCGGTCATTAACGTGCAAACCACCCTTGGGGGTGAAGGGGTTAATCACCATTTCTGTGTACTTTGGCCAGTCACACCTTTTCTTTATATGATTTCATTTTGTGGTGTAGAACCATACAATATTCAGTCTGATATTATTCAAAATTGTGCTTATGTTTGCATTTTCACTTGATGCTTTATTTTGTTCGAGTGTAATTACAGTGTAATTATTAAGAGCAGCCTAAAGACATAGCCCCAGAGATCCTGTCAGCAACTTTCCCTCAGGAAAGTCCAGAAAGAATAGCACTACATAAAAAGCTTGTATCTCTGTAACTGTATGGTGGATTTAAAAAGCGAAAAAATCAGAATAATTTGGCGGAGCAACCTGACTACAAAAAAACCCCACTTTTTCGCCTGGTGACAAAACAAAAGAAGACAAGTTTGATGTTTCTGTAATTGTACTGACTTGGAAAATCATGCTGACAGTTATTTTTACTGCACAATGAACAATGTAAAAACAAAATCCAAAAAACAATGATGTAACTGGATTTTTTTTCACCATATCAATGTGCTCGGTAAAATTAATGGTATCACTAAAATCTAAAAATAAGCCCGAATAAAGCTATGCAGATGAAAAGAAATGTCTTGTAAGAAGGAGAAAAAAAATTAAAAACTTAAAAATTCATCCAGCCATAAAAGGATTAATTAATCAAGATTTTTTTTTACTGTATCAGTTCTAGAGATCAGCAGATTGATCCATGGAGGATTGAAATGAAGAAAAAAGAAAAAAAGAACGGCACTGAGTAGCGTGCTTTACTCACTGGTGTGGTGAGGTGGTCTCTGAATCACAGGCCTCAATGCAGGAACGTAGTTCATGATGTTGAAGGTGCATGACATGAGATGCACATGAGGAACTCCATTAAAAGAAAGAAAAAATGCAGCAACACTTCAAAATCCAACCTTAGTCCTTTATTTCAAGCATATTGCATGGACAATGTAATGCAAGCAGGTACAGGGCAGATGGTACAGGCAGACAAACAGGACGACGGCCATTTCACGTTATACACGCTTCCACGGGTCCAGATAGACAAAACAGTATGTCATTTCCTTTTAACCAACACACATATCGTACACATATCATTAAGCAGCACCTGTGTCGATCATTGCATAAACTGAAAAGTGAAAAAAGTGCTTGTAAAATAAAAAACAGCTCGTGGAGGATTGAGTTTGAGTCAAATTTCCTGAATTTTCAGACAAATTTGATCTCTTTGATATTTGATTTGTGGTTTGCAAAAATAGAAATTGTTGCCCAACATAATTTCCCCCACTAATGAAGCATCCAAGAGTAGTCTAATGTCTTCTCCTGTGACCGTGAGGGCTTCTCCATAATACCCTGCAGCTATACATATCCGATTATCATACCTTGTACAGTAATGATCAGCATCTAGGCCATTGCAGATCAGCAGTTCCCAGTGGAGCAAAGATTGTATACCAGAATCAATTTCCATCCCAAGGTTCTCTCTCTCTTCTCTCCTATGTGTATTTTCAGGGCAATTATAAGCTTTCCAGGATTGAGATTTATGCAAATTTGTTCACCACAAATTGAATTTTTGGGAACATTTTTCAAAACCGGCAAATTGATATTTCAAAAGGTCCACTCATTTCAAATCACGACGGTGGCCGCAAAGGGGCGCTATTCCCTCATCGCCATTTTAAAATGACGATCTGGAATAAAGATATAGCACAAGAGTATAGCATCTCCCAGAGTCCAAAAATCTCCAGAGTTTCAGCTACCGGGGCTGAGACCCTGGAAAACACGATCAGGGATGGATTTTCCTGGTTCCCGATCTTGTAATTTTCAGATATTCAAGTAATAACCACGATCATGTAAAAAAATCATTAAAATCATTTCTCTCTCCTCTGACAGGCACAAGGGCACAGCTGGATACAACAGAAATATATTGGAGAGTATAAAACTTTGCAGTTCTATGAAATCTTCATGTACCTTTGTACAGGAAGCCTACTGGTCATCTGATGTTCTGTAACAGGTCGTCCAAATATAGGATTTTGTGTGAATATCAAATAAAACATTTTGTAATGATAAACATGTTCCCGTTACTAGAAATAAAGTTACTTTACATTTTTTTTGCAAAAGTATGTATTGAATATAGGGTAAAATGACTGAGAATATTCAGTATTCAAAAACGTAAAACATAGGATAAAGGAGTATTACAAAGCAATACTATGATAATGCATCATATTACTCAATAATATATAGAAAATTAGCTTTAGTATGAGAAGACAAATAAATTAATGAACTATATGACTTCAGGATGTAAGAACATAAAGCAAAATATGCTGAAAAAATGTTGAAAATTAAACTTTGTATTTTAGTAGAATAAACAGAAACATTTGATTGGAATTTGTGCAAACGTTTAGTGGTTGTCACTGAGAAAGGACATGCATTTTCCCTATTTTGGGGATTTTATTCTAGATATGCATCATAAACTAGGCAACCTTTTATGTGCCATCTGGTGTTCGGAATACTGCTGTGTTTAGGAAATAAACCTCCATGTGACTGCACAGTAACTATCATCATGAAGAAGAGGTTGTCAACCTTTTAAAATAACATTAAACAATTCTACTGTACATTTACTCAGTGGTAAATGAGATTTAATTTTACAAAGTCTGAGATTCTGATTAACTTGCAGTTGGTAATTTGAAGAATTGTTCATGGTTAAAACGAATCACCAAAATAAATGTGTATCTTCAAAAAACACATTTCTAAGCTTTTGCACATTTATCCAATGTGTTTGCTTATTTTTTTTAGGGTTAGCTTTACAGATGTATTTGAAATTCAGTGTTAATCTACTATTTTGACTTTATCCTTTGATTGTATACATCTAAAGCGGTATGATCTCATGGACTGATAAATCCAAAATAAACTTACTGGATATTGTTGTACTTAGTTTAATTCAAAAACTTAAAGGAAATATATGAAAAATTCATATATATACAGTGAAGGAATTAAGTATTTGATCCCTTGCTGATTTTGTAAGTTTGCCCACTGACAGTCTGTTATTTTAAGGTAGGTTAATTGTAAGGCCCGGATCACACATGCGAGAAACACGTCCGTGTCTCGCATGTGAAACCCAAGCTCTGGTGCCGACACTGTGGAGCGGAGCGTGCGGCCGCATAGGAACACATGGAGCTGCACGCTCCGCTCCCAAGTGCCGGCGCCAGAGCTTGGGTTTCACATGCGAGACACGGACATGTTTCTCGCATGTGTGATCCCGGCCTAACATTGAGAGATAGAATATCAAAAATAACATCCGAAAAATCATTGTATAAATTATACAAATTTATTTGCACTTTGCAGTGAGAAATATGTATTTGATCCCTCTGGCAAACAAGACTTAATACTTGGTGGCAAAACCCTTGTTGGCAAGCACAGCAGTCAAACTTTTTTGTAGTTGATGATGAGGTTTGCACACATGTCAGGAGGAATTTTGGTCCACTCCTCTTTGCAGATCATCTCTAAATCATTAAGATTTTGAGGCTGTCGCTTGGCAATTCGGAGCTTCAACTCCCTCCATAAGTTTTCTATGGGATTAAGATCTGGAGACTGGCTAGACCACTCCATGACCTTAATGTGCTTCTTTTTGAGCCACTCCTTTGTTGCCTTAGCTGTATGTTTTGGGTCATTGTCTTACTGGGAGACCCAGTCATGACCCAATTTTAATGCCCTGCAGAGGGAAGGAGGTTGTCACTCAGGATTTTATGGTACATGGCTCCATCCATTCTCCCATTGATGTTCTGAAGTAGTCATGTGCCCTTAGCAGAGAAACACAATGTAACACATAATGTTTACACCTCCATGCTTGACAGTGAAGATGGTGTTCTTTGGGTCATAGGCAACATTTCCCTTCCTCCAAACACGGCAAGGTGAGTTAATGCCAACGAGCTCAATTTATGTCTCATCTGACCACAGCACCTTCTCCCAATCACTCACAGAATCATCCAAGTGTTCATTGGCAAACTTCAGAGGGGCCTGCACATGTGCTTTCTTGAGCAGGGGGACCTTCCGGGCACTGCAGGATTTTAAACCTTTTATGGCGTAATGTGTTGCCAATGGTTTTCTTGGTGACTGTGGTCCCAACTGCCTTGAGATCATTAACATGTTCCCCTGTGTAGTTTTAGGCTGATCTCTCACCTTCCTCATGATCCAGGATACTCCAAGAGGTGAGATTTTACATGATGCCCAAGATCGATGTCGATTGACAGTCATTTTGTATTTCTTCCATTTTCTTATTATTGCACCAACAGTTGTCTCCTTCTCACCCAGCACCTTACTTATGGTTTTGTAGCCCATTCCAGCTTTGTGCAGGTCTGTGATCTTGTCCCTCACATCCTTATAAAGCTCTTTGGTTTTGCCCATGTTGTAAAGGTTAGAGTCTGACTGATTAATTGAGTCTGTGGACAGAAGTCTTTTATAAAGGTGACTATGTAAGACAGCTGTCTTTAATGCAGGTAACAAGTTGATTAAGAGCATCTAACTGGTCTGTAGGAGCCAGAACTCTTAATGGTTGGTAGGAGATCAAATACTTATTTCTCGCCACAAAATGCAAATTTATATAATTTACACAATGCAATTTTCTGGATTTCATTTTTGATATTCTATTTCTCAATGTTAAAATTAACCTACCCTAAAAATTATAGACTGTTCAAGTCTTTGTCAGTGGGCAAACTTACAAAATTAGCAAGGGATCAAACAATTATTTCCTTCACTGTATATATAAAACATTATATAAAATTCAGGTATTGCACAGTATACTTTTTACTGGATGCTAAAGTGCAGAATAACACAGCTTGAAAAACTGATGTATACCACTTAATGGGTGCCAAATTGGACTTCATGGGATGAATTGGGGTCTATGATGCTCTGCATGGACACATATTAAAAGAACACAAAAAAACATTGTATAGGAGATTTACAGATTACATATACCTTCACTTAAATATTTTGCTAAGTGTTCATTTGTTTTCTCAATGCAAAGTGAAATAGAACCTGTCAGCATGATTTTGTATTGTAATAACATGGCTACAATGGAGCTGTAATACTGATTAAATTGATACCTTTGGTGAAAAAATTCACTTTTTGGTTCTTCATTAATCACCGTTTGAAGTTTTCTGCTAATTAGATTTCAGTTTACAGGGGTTGGACAGTACACTGGGTCTTCTCCTCCATGTCTGTAATTCCCTGGCCCCTCCGCCTGCCATTGGTTTTTGAATGACAGTTCATTGCTTTTACAGTGCCCTGCCTTCTCTGAAATCTTATCAGTGACAGTGACCTGTTAGTGAAAGACTGAAGGCAGAAAACTTAGTGTACTGAGTGCAGAAGATGGGATAAAATCAGAGCTTTCAAAAGTAGTGCAACGCCCGCTAGGGCCGTGGGGTACAAAGAACCGGGTCAGATGGTTCTTAAAGGAGTGGTCACAGCAGCAGTGGGTGCGCAATTAAAAGGGATGAGGGAATGTTTGTAGGGGATTGGTCGTGACACCACCTGTGGTGTTCGGCTGTAAATGGCCAACGCTGCTTAAGAAGACCGCTGGGGCCGATGGTAATGCAGCTGGGATGGTTCTGCTCCCCACAGGTGGAGTGGGTACCCAGGGCTACCGATGCAGTTCTGTAAGGGACTTGTGGACATTGGGGACTTTAGTTTCTTTACCTATAATTGAAGGTGCAGTCCAGAGCACAGGTACAGGTGGTATTGGAGATCCGGGCAGCCCGGAAGCAGTTCAGAATCCCCCTAGCCAGGTGGGGTTGGAAGCCTCCCTACTGCACTGTTCTTTAGGTTCTTGATGCCTTAACCCCTTCATGACCGTGGGATTTTTCATTTTTCCGTGTTCATTTTTCACTCCCCTCCTTCCCAGAGCCATAACTTTTTTATTTTTCCGTCAATTTGGCCATGTGAGGGCTTATTTTTTGCGGGACGAGTTGTACTTTTGAAAGACATCATTGGTTTTACCATGTTGTGTACTAGAAAACGGGAAAAAAATTCCAAGTGCGGTGAAATTGCAAAAAAAGTGCAATCCCACACTTGTTTTTTGCTTGGCTTTTTTGCTAGGTTCACCTAAGTGGTGAAAAAAAATTCCAAACTTTGCTAAAAAAAAAAAAAAATTGCGCCATTTTACGATACTCGTAGCGTCTCCATTTTTCATGATCTGGGGTCGGTTGAGGGCTTATTTTTTGCGTGCCGAGCTGGTTTTTTTAATGATTCCAATTCGGTGCAGATACATTCTTTTGATCACCCGTTATTGCATTTTAATGGAATGTCGCGGCGACCAAAAAACATAATTCTGGCGTTTCGATTTTTTTTCTCGTTACGCCGTTTAGCGATCAGGTTAATGCTTTTTTTTATTGATAGATCGGGCGATTCTGAATGTGGCGATACCAAATATGTGTAGATTTGATTATTTTTTATTGATTTATTTTGATTGGGTCGAAAGGGGGGTGATTTAAACTTTTATATTTTTTTTTATTTTTTTCACATTTTCACTATAAGCAGGCACAGCACGATCGCCTCTGCTACATAGCAGCGATCTGCTGTTCGCTGCTATGTAGTAGAAAATCAGGTGTGCTGTGAGCGCCGACCATAGGGTGGCGCTCACAGCTGCCGGGGATCTGTAACCATAGAGGTCTCAAGGACCTCTATGGTTACAATGGAGAAGCACAGCCGACCTCCGATCATGTGACGGGGGTCGGCGATGCCGTCATGCTCGGCCGGATGCGGTAGTTAAATGCCGCTGTCTGCGTTTGACAGCGGCATTTAACTAGTTAATAGCGGCGGGTAAATCACGATTTCACCCGCCGCTATTGCGGGCACATGTCAGCTGTTCAAAACAGCTGACATGTCCCGGCTTTTATGCGGGCTCACCGCGGAGCCCTGCATCAAAGCAGGGGAGCTGACATCGGATGTACTATCCCGTCCGATGTCAGTAAGGGGTTAAGCTCTCTTCAAGTCCCTCTCTCAGTCTGTCCTTTTGGTGGAACACTACCGCATGGCAGGCAGCTTGAACCTTTTCCTGATGTCACTCTCTCGTGGTGACTCCGGGCTCTCTAGTTTGCTGCAGTGCCTTTGGGCATCAGCTTTGGCCAGGAGACCTGCAATCTCCTGTTCTCCGGATTCATGCATGCAATTCCCACACAACCACGGACTCCGGTGTGTGGTCTGTTGCACTCAGTCCTGGGGGGAGCTCAGTCGCAGCTCCTGGGGTGCCGCGGTAGCATCTAGCAGAGGTCAGAAAGCTATCCCTGCCCACATGACAGCTTTTTGGGTGCTTTCTATATTGACAATAAGCTGCTCTTGTGATAATTTCCTGCTGATAAATCACCCATTATATTGAAACAACAGCACACAGCCTAATAGCTGAAATCAGTGTCTCAGTCCCTACCTTCTGCTGCCCTCAGATTAAATAGCAAAAGCCTTCTGACAGATTCCCTTTAAGTCTTTCATCTAGTGCAGCTGAGTGATCTGAACTTTTTTAGAAATCACCAGAGCTCCAACTTATGATTCTGTCTAGTGATAAGCGAGTATGCTCATTACTCGAGTTTCTCTGAGACTGCTCAGGTGGTCTCCGAGTATTTTGGTGTGTTCGGAGATTTAGTTTATGTTGACGCAGCTGCATGATTTGCAGCTGCTAGACAGCTTGAATACATGTGTGGGTTGCCAAACAAACAGTCCATCCCCACATGTATTCAAGCTGTCTAACAGCCACACCACAAATCATGCAGCTGCGTCAAAATAAACTAAATCTCCAAGCACGCCAAAATACTCTGAGACCACCCGAGCATGCTCAGAGAAACTCGAGTAACGAGCATACTCGCTCATCACTCATTCTGTTGTCTATCTGCTATTCTCCTCCCTTCTGTCAGTGTTAGAAATAGATGTGAGGAAGAAGTCTACTATCTGGGCAGAGAAGAAACTATCTGCAGTCTCATAAAGGCCAGAAAAACCAGGCTTTAGAAAAAAGAAGATAGCATATGAAAAGGAAATACGTACAGAATAGAATATGTGCTGATATACTAGCTAATGTACACACACCTCACATCTTACCAAATTATTAGAAGAGACACATCATAAGAGAAAAATCTGAAACTTGCGTCAGGCCGCCAACTGCATGTCAGGGACCTGAAAATGAATGAAGAAACACAGACTACAGACTTAATCTTAGTTCAATTTAATACCAGTAACATATGTAAAAAAACAAATATTGTCAAATGTGTTGACAGTCCTTGACTTTAATAGGACTGATGTGCCACATGAGACACTGCAAGAGAAAGTGACCGACATCATTGACTATAATAAGGCCTGTGAAATTTCCATCATTCTGTTAACCCTCTTATGCTGTGCCATTTTATTCAATCATAGAACAGGTATTTGCAATAAATATGTCTATATAGTCAAACAGTAATGGCCAAAAGTGTTGGCACCCTTGAACTTGTTCCAGAAAATGAAGTATTTCTCTAACACGTTTTGTTATACACATGTTTATTTCCTTTGTGTATATTGGAACGACACATTATAACAGAGGGAAAAAAGGCAATCTGGACATAATTTCATACAAAGCCCCCAAAATGGTCTGGACAAAATTGTTGGCACCTTTCTAAAATTCGTTCAACTCAAATGTGGAAAGTTACAGGTGTATACAATATGAAAATCACATCTGAAACCAAATAAAAAGGGGAGAGGTTGACACAATCTTTGCATTGTGCATCTGTGGAACCTTCGACTGTTTAATGAAAATGGAATGAGGTGAGCAAAAAAAAAAGAACACAGTACACCATGTCACGCACCAACCACCAACGTCACGCTGCACCACAGACTGTCCAGGAATTGGTGGATGCTTTAGTCCAGGTCTGGGAGGAGATCTCTCAGGAGACCATCCACTACCTCATCAGGAGCATGCCCAGGCATTGTAGGGAGGTCATACAGGCACTTGGAGTCCACACACACTACTGAGCATCATTTCCTTGTCTTGAGGCATTTCCACTGAAGTTGGATCAGCCTGTAACTTCATTTTCCACTTTGATTTTGAGCATCATTCCAACTCCAGACCTCCGTGGGATATTTGTTGTGATTTACGTTGATCATTATTAGGTTTTATTGTACTCAACACATTCCATTATGTAATTAATAAAGATTTAAAACTGGAATATTTCATTCAATGATATCTAGAGTTATATATATATATATATATATATATATATACATATATACAGTATATATAAATTTAGGATGCAACGTTCAATTTGTGTCTCCAACATAGGTAGGTAGAGAACACACAAACTGTTCACTATGAAACTGATGGTCTGTGCAACGATAGGCTATATATAATTTGTATGAGTTATTCTGACATGTTTCTAAAATATTTAATTATAACTCTCTGGTGATTAAACACAAAAAATGGCATATAGCAATAAAACTGTAAGATAACCCTCAGCCAAATAAACATAAACTCCGTTAAACGCAAAGAAATGCATTTGCAGGTTAGTATAAATTAAAAGGATGTTTATTTAGCTATTCAGTGGGGCATAATGAAATTTTACGCATGAAAGACCACAGCTTCAGAAAATAGCTTATAGAAATTAGCTTTGTAGGAGAATTTTAACATTTGCACTTCTGATTCTTTGAGGTTGCGCAACCTTCATGTTTGATGATCACACTAAGTGAAATATCATTTGGGAAATTACATAGTGTAATAAGCCATTCTTCAAATAGTATTATTAGTTCAAAATTCTTTAACAATAAACTAGTAATGTAGAAATAGACCGAGGAAAATGTTGGTGAATATATAAAATCTTTCTATCTATCTATCATATTTTTCGCTTTATAAGATTCAGCTGAATATAACACGCACCTAGATTTTAGAGAGGAAAATAAGAAAAAAATATTTTGAGCCAAATAGTGTGCAAAAACCTTTAATAAAATACAAAAACATTAAATGTGGATGACACTCTGTTAAGGGGGATTTGTGAATTACAGTACAGTGCCTGCTGTACCGTACATTGTGACTACCACCCCCCTCATCCTCAGGAATACACCCACTTACTGTATACATGGATGTATTCTGAAAGATGAGGGAGGTGGTAGTCACATTTGCAATAAACACTTTAGACACTACATTACAGTGTATATTTACACTAAATATGGGTAGAAACCCCATCATCCTTCAGAATACACCCATTGATACAGCATATTCTGAGGGATGATGGGGGTTGTTTGCTCACCTTTTCTAAAAGGATCTTGGACTTGTGACTACAGTAGTTGCAACATTAAATAGTGTACAGGGACAGATATGTGATTAGTGGAGGCAGCTCAGCAACAGTTCCCTCCACCAATCACTATCCATCCCTGCAGAGGAGGAGAATCACTCTTCTCTCCCTCCTCAGCTTTAGGCCTCTTTCACACATCTGTGTCTCTGGTACATGTGGTCACAGGTCTGTGCACATGTCAGCGTGTTTCCACGGACCATGTGGCCGTGTGCCCCACACGTAGACATGTCTGGTTTTTACCATCAGCTTGGGCGGCAAAACATAACACACGCGAACACACATGGATGTCATCTGTGTGACATGCATCGGCATCAGGAAGAAGCACTACTGTAAGTGCTGTTCCCCGGCACCGGGTACTGAAGACATCTCTCATCATTCTTCCCTGCTCTGCCAGCGATCGGCGCGAGCAGGGGAGAATGATGAGAGTTATTTTCAAGTCGGAACAGTGACAGTAGGTGGTTGCTTTTTGGACTATTACTCCCATCAAACTACACCTGCTGCCACTAATAACAGTGACAGCAGGAGCATATGATGGGGGTATTCCTCACCCGCCGCCTGCGATATAACTAAATGAATGAAAAACTTGGGGTGGGTTCCCCCATATTTTCTATCACCAGCCAGGCAAATTTTACAGCTGGGGGCTGCAACCCTAAGCTGTCAGCTTCGGCAAGGTTGGTTATCAAGAATGGAGTGGTCCTCACACCTTATCATTAATTATTTAAATAAATAATTTAAAAAATGGCATGGGGTCCCCCCCATTTTTGACAACCAACCTTGCTAAAGCTCACAGCTGGGGGCTCATATTCTCAGGCTGGTAAGGGCCATGGATATTGTCCCCCCCAGCCTAAAAATATCAGCTTGCAGCTGACCAGAAAAGGCGCGTCTATTAGATACGCCAAGTCTGGCGCTTTGCCTGGCTGTTCCCACTTGACCTGTAGCAGTGACAAGTGGGGTTCATATTTTTAGGGTTGATGTCACCTTTGTATTGTCAGGTGACATCAAGCCCATGGCTTAGTAATGGAGAAGCATCTATAAGACACCTATCCACTACTATTCGTATAGTTGTGTTATAAATAAAGACACGACCAGAATAAAATTCTGTAATTGAAAAAATGACACAGACTCCTTTATTAATCTCAATTAAACCATATTTACTGCAATGCCTAATTCCACCGAAGCCCTTGATCTCCTGTAATAAAAGTAAAATAAAAAACAACAATATACCATACCTGTCCATTGTTCTGTCCCACACCATAATCCATGTCTGTCGGAGAAATAGTTTTTCTACCTAGACGGTGCCGAGATGTGACCATCCAGGCTGAAAACCATAGCTGAATGAACTGCTTTGAGCACAGCATCATTGAGCAGTGGTGACGTCATCGAGGCCAGGCATAGAGCTCCATCTGCGCCGTGACTGTGCCCATTTTCTTGGAGACTTCACATAGAAGCTGATGCAGATGGAGATCTCAGCTTTCCTTCATTGGTGCCTGCACCGACTGAGAAGCTGAAAGCTGGACGATGGACCCCGGAAGAAGAATGGCGGCCGCTCACCACCATACAATTTTTGTAGTAGTTATAGAAGCATCTGACCCTGAAGGAGGCCACAACTATACATTAAAGCTGACATCAATCGCTCACCCTCCAGGAGGAAGAGATGATTGTGCTCTGTAGTTGCTAGAGCTGAATAGATTGTTTGTAGTTCGCAAGGTACTCAGAATTTTCCCCAAAAATTTGATTTGCGGCAATGCAGAAAAGCCTCTAATTGCCCAGAAGATAAGTAAATAAAACACTCTGATGTCTCATAGGTCGGTTGTGAGCCTGTTTTGAGCTCTGTAATGCAAACACAGTCTTTTTAATGTCCAAGTTGCCTCAACTAAGTGGTTTCTGGCTAGTGGAAAGTATATGGTAATTGGTGGTAACCTGCATGCTATTTAACTACACAATATAGTTTAACCCCTTTCCGACACTGGGTATAAATGTACACTGATGTTGGACTCCCTCCCTTTGATGTGAGGTCTGGAGCTAAACCCACATCTTTTCCAGCACATATCAGCTGTTTTGAACAGCTGACATGTGATTCTAGCAGCCCCGGGTGGAATCGCGATCCACCAGCGGCTATTAACTAGTTAAATGCCCTGTCAAACTTTGACAGCGGTATTTAACGCATGCTTCCAGCAAGCGCATCGGAAATCCCGCCCTTTGATGACCCTGTCACATGATTGCGAGTCACCAATGGGTTGGCATGACAACCAGAGGTCTCCAGCAGACCTCTATGGTTGTCACTGCTGGATTGCTATGAGCGCCGCCCTGTGGTTGGCACACATAGCAAGTCAGCAATTCTGTTTCATACAGGCGATCTGCTCATTGCCTGTATGTAGCAGAACCAATCGGTTATAGCAGCTTCTAGTCTCCCATGGTGACTATTGAAGCATGTCCAAAGTAAAAAAAAGTTTTTAAAAATATTAAAAAAATAAAAAATATAAATGTTCAAATCACCCCAATCAAAAAAAAACAATAAAAAAATTAAAAATACACATATTTAGTATTGCCGCATTCATAATCTCCTGATCTATGAATATAAAAAAGAATTAACCCAATCGCTAAAGGGCGTAACGAGAAAAAATGTCAAAATGCCAGAATTACTTTTTTTTGGTCGCCGCAACTTTGAATTAAACTGCAATAATGAACGATCAAAAGATCGGATCTGCACCAGAATTGTATCATTAAAAATGTCAGCTTGGCATGCAAAAAATAAGTACTCACCCACCCTGAGATTACAAAAAATGGAGACATTACTGGCATCGGAAAATGGTGCAATTTTTTTTTAACAAATGTTGGAATTTTTTTCACCACTTAGATAAAAAGAACCTAGACATGTTTGCTGTGTATGAACTCATAATGACCTGGAGAATCATATTGGCAGGTCAGTTTTAGTTTGGTAAAAAAAAAAAAACAACTCTGGGATTGCACTTTTTTGCAATTCACAGCACTTGGAGTTTTCTTCCCATTTTCTATTAAACAACATGGTAAAACCAATAGTGTCGTTCAAAAATACAGCTCGTTCCACAAAAAACAAGGCCTCATATGGCCATGTTGATCAAAACCAAAAATATCTCTGGTCATTTAGAGGTTAAGACTTTGGAAACTAATTGTATAAATTGTCTAAAAATTATCACTTTTCGTCTGCAGATGCCTCACCTTCTAGTGGCTATACACAGGCAGTGAAACAATTGGAGTAGTGGCTTTTTCGCATATAGTGATCCAAAAATGATCCGTTTCATATCTTTTCATTTAGAGAGACACAATCAGGTGCACTTTTTTAAAAATGAAGAAGTAATGGACCAACTGCACTGGTGAAAGCAAAACAGTATAGAAGGCAAACAGTGACCTATCAGGCAGATTTAGTAATTGGCATCAGCCATGGGTAGATGAAAGGTCTATGCTGTTTCGTTTTGACAAATGTTATGTTGTCCACGCTGGTAGAGGATAAAGTTGTCTGCTTTGTGAGACAGGACATGACAGTACATGAATAACAAACTGGGTAACTTCTGCTTGTCACATGCAATGACTTAATACAGTTGCCTTAAATTAATTTGCCAAGATTTCCAATATTTCTACGATATTGGTGTTGCGTCTTTTTTTCCCCAAGAATAAGTTAACAACTTTTAACAGAAGACAATAATTCTGCAATCCATATTGTTTCCTTACTTCTTTCCACTGGTCCGAATTGCTGAGCCAGAAATACAAAGAATCAGAGTTCAGGGTATCTTCTGGAGAAAGGACACATTGCACGTATGACTGTAACTGGCTGCTCAGACAGTGCAACTCTGATTGCTGCTAAATCAGCAGATAAACCAACTGGTCTATCATGTCATATTCATTGTAATTGGTGCTGCTGCCTTGGTTATTTGGAAAATTGTTAATTTTGTGAAATAAAATTTCACTTTTAGAATTCAAAGAATTTGGGTTTGATCATTTTAAATGAATTAGCCTGTCTGGCCCTTTTTCCAATTCTGAGCTGCCCTGCTCAAGGGCCGCACTAACAAGATAGTGTTGGCTCTATATGGAGTGGAGAAGGTTCTCCTGGTCAGCAATTATTCATTGTGTAAAAGTTTAGGGACCACAAATTTCCCTGCTAATATACAAGTGCTTCTCACAAAATTAGAAAATCTGGAAAAAGATAATTTATTTCAGTTCTTCAATAGAAAAAGTGAATCTCATGTATTATATAGAGTCATTACAAACAGAGTGATATATTTCAAGTGTTTATTTATGCTATTGTTGATGATTATGGCTTACAGCCAATGAAAACCCAAAAGTCATTATCTCAGTAAATTAGAATACTTTAAAACATCAGCTTAAAAAATTATTTTAAAATCCGAAATGTTGGCCTACTGAAATGTATGTTAAATGCACTCAATACTTGACTGGTCAGTCTGTTGCACTGCTGAGGTGTTTTAGAAGCCCAGGTTGATTTGATAACAGCCTTCAGGTTTTCTGCATTGTTGGGTCTGGTGTCTCTCATCTTCTTCTTGACAATGATTCATAGATATTTTATGGGGTTAAGGTCAGGCAAGTTTGCTGGCCAATCAAGCACACTGATACTATTGTTTTTAAACTAGGTATTGGTACTTTTCGCAGTGTGGAGAGTTGCCAAGTCCGGCTGGAGAATGCAATTTCCATTTCCAAAATGCTTATCAGCAGAGGGAAGCATGAATGCTGCGCTGACTTTGGTCTTGATAAAACACAGTGGACCTACACCAGCAGATAAAATGGCTCCCCAATCCATCACTGATTGTGGAAACTTCACACTAGACCTCAAGTAGCTTGGATTATGTGCCTCTCCACTTTTCCTCCAGACTCTGGGACCTTGATTTCCAAATGAAATGTAAAATTTACTTTCATCTGAAAACAACACCTTGGACCACTGAGCGACAGTCCAGTTCTTTTTCTCCTTGGCTCAGGTAAGACACTTATGGCGTTGTCTATTGATTATAAATGGCTTGACGCAAGAAAAGCAACACTGGTAGCCCATGTCCTGGATATGTCTGTGTGTGGTGGCAATGACTCCAACAGCAATCCCCTCCTTGTGAATATCCCACAAATTTATAAATGGCCTTTTCTTACCAATCCTTTCAAGGCTGCGATTATCCCGTTTGCTTGCACACCTTTTTCTACCACACATTTTCCTTCCACTCAACTTTCCATTAATATGCTTGGATACAGCACTCTGTGAACAGATGTAAGAAGATGGACCGGGGGTACCTCTCTTGCTTCAGTTCCGGAACTATCTGGGCTGTCACCATTGTTGCCCAGGGCAAAGCTTTCCAACCCGGACCGACCTTTGCACTCGACAGCAGGGAGTGTGACGAGGATAAACGGCGCTGTGCGTGGAAAAGAGGGGGCAGACTTGGTAGGAAGACAGAGCACACAGCAGGGGAAGGTTGGTGCTCCGTCCCCTGAGCATCGTGATAGCGCAGGCTCGCGCTTTAGATTCCCTGCATCCATGTACACTGACTGTGGACAGACATCTGCCGTGTGCCCATTGCCTCCCATGACCAAGATATACAGATGCTCCGGGCCAGTGTTTGCTGTGTGCGTGCCACCTAAGACAGAGCAGGTGACTCATCCAGAACTGTACCATTCCTTACCCACTTACTGCTGCTGAGCTGAGTCACATTCCGGCAGTGCTACAGACTGTGCTGCACCCTGTATGACAAACCTTGTATCCAGCACCCCACTTTGGACAACAAAAACTCACTGCTATCACCGGGAACTGGACCCTCAGCTTCTTCAGGACAACTCCAGAGTCATCACGCGCCAGTTGCCTGGGCACCAACGTCAGGACTAAAGGCTCTGCAGCCAGGAATCTGGCGAAACCGATAAGTTAACACTTTCATGAACAGTTGCTTTGTTCATTTTCCTTACCCTGAATTCATACATTGCTAGGATCACATTCTCAAACCCCCCTGTTTAACCCATTGCCCAATTCCCACCATGCTGAAGCATCCCAGATCAACCCCGATCCTCCACCAAATTTGCCTATGCAGCATCAATAGTAAAAAGATGTAATGTAAAAAATAATAATAATAATAAAAAAATCATTATATTCTCACCTTCTGGTGCATTTCCCGCTCCTCGCAATGCTCCGATCCCAAGTATCCATTGCGGCAATGACCGGAGATGACGTACGGTCTCATGAGATGATGACATAGCGGTCTCGTGAGACCGCTACATCATCACGTGGAATTGCCGCAATGCATTCTTGGGACCGGAGCGTCGCCAGGAGCATCGGTAACTCCTGGGCTGGATCCGGGGCCAACGGAAGGTGAGTATATGACTATTTTTTATTTTAATTCATTTTTTAACAGGAAGATGGTGCCCACATTGCTATATACTACGTGGGCTGTGTTATATATTACATAGGCTGTGTTATATACTGCATGGGCTGTGTTATATACTGCATGGCCTGTGTTATATACTACGTTTCTGTGCTATATACTACGTTGGCTGTGTTATATATTGTGTGGGCTGTGTTATATACTACATCTCTGTGCTATATACTATGTAGGCTGTGCTATATACTATGTGTAGGTGATATATACTGCTTGAGCTGTGTTATATACTGTGTAGCCTGTGTTATATACTACATCTCTGTGCTATATACTATGTGGGCTGTGCTATATACTACATGGGCTGTGCTCTATACTATGTGGGCTGTGCTATGTACTATGTGGCCTGTGTTATATACTATGTGGGCTGTGTTATATACTATGTGGCTGTGTTATATACTATGTGGGCTGTGTTATATACTATGTGGGCTGTGTTATATACTACTTGGGCTGTGCTATACACTACATGGCCTGTGTTATATACTACATGGGCTGTGCTATATACAATGTGACTGTGTTATATACTACATGGCTGTGCTGTATACTACGTCGCTGTGCTATATACTACATGGGCAATATACTACGTGGCTGGGCATTATACTACATGGCTGGGCTATATACTATGTGGGCTGTGTTATGTACTGCGTGGGCTGTGCTATATACTACTATACATATTCTAGAATACCCGATGCGTTATGTCTTATATTCTAGGTCCTTCAAAGTAGCCACCTTTTGCTTTGATGACTGCTTTGCATACTCTTGGCATTCTCTTGATGAGCTTCAAGAGGTAGTCACCAGTAGGGTTGAGCGAAACGGGTCAGCAATTTTCAGAAGTCGACGACTTTTGGCAAAGTCGGGTTTCATGAAACCCGACCCGACCCCTGTGTGGGGTCGGCCATGAAGTCGGCGATCTTCTGAATCTGGAATCGGAATTCCGATACCGATTCCCGATATGTTTAAGATATCGGGAATTGGTATCGGAATTCAGATTTAAGTGTAAAATAAAGAATTAAAATAAAAAATATCGCTATACTTACCATCTGATGCGCCCTGGTACTAAGCGGGAACCTTCCTTCCTTAGAATCAGCCTTCCAGGACCTTGCGGTGACGTCGCGGTGACGTCGCGGCTTGTGATTGGTCGCGCGGCCGCCCATGTGACCGCTCGCGCGACCAATCACAAGCCGTGACGTCACCGTGACGTCACCGAGGGTCCTGGAAGGGCTGATTCTTAGGAAGGAAGGCTGCCGGAAAGAAGCAGGGCGCGTCCGAGGATGAGTATATACCTAATAGGAATATACTCACCCTCGGCTTCTTTCCGGCAGCCTTCCTTCCTAAGAATCAGCCCTTCCAGTCACCGCAAGGTCCTGGAAGGCTGATTCTAAGGAAGGAAGGTTCCCGCTTAGTACCAGGGCGCATCAGATGGTAAGTATAGCGATATTTTTTGTTTTAATTCTTTATTTTACACTTAAATATGGATCGCAGGGCCTGAAGGAGAGTTTCCACTCCTTCAGACCCTGGGAACCATTGGAAACCCAATGCACTGCATTGGGTTTCGAGTTTCGGCCGACCCCGACCCCGACTTTTTTATAGGATCGGCCGATTTCACTCGACCCGACTTTTGAAAAAGTCGCATTTCGTGAAACCCGACCCGATCCTATAAATGTAAAGGTCGCTCAACCCTAGTCACCAGGAATGGTCTTCCAACAATCTTGAAGGAGTTCCTAGAGATGCTTAGCACTTGTTGGCCCTTTTGCCTTCATTCTGCGGTCCAGCTCACCCCAAACCATCTCGATTGGGTTCACATCTGGTGACTGTGGAGACCAGGTCATCTGGCGTAGCGACCCATCTCTCTCCTTCTTGGTCAAATAGCTCTTACAGATCCTGTTTGGGGTCATTGTCCTGTTGAAAAATAAATGATGGTCCAACTAAATGCAAACCGGATGGAATAGCATGCCGCTGCGAGATGCTGTGGTCACCATGCTGGTTCAGTATGCCTTGAATTTTAAATAAATCCCCAACAGTGTCCCCGGAAAAGCATCCCCACACCATCACATCTCCTCCTCCATGCTTCATGGTAGGAACCATGCATAAAGAGTCCATTCAAGGTTGGAACCAAAGTTCTCAAATTTGGACTCATCAGACCAAAGCACAGATTTCTACTGGTCTAATGTCCATTCCTTGTGTTCTTTATCCCAAACAAGTCTCTTCCGTTTGTTGCCTTTCCTTAGCAGTGGTTTTCTAGCAGCTATTTTACCATTAGGCCTGCTGCACAAAGTCTCCTCTTAACAGTTGTAGAGATGTGTCTGCTGCTAGAACTCTGTGTGGCATTGACCTGGTCTATAATCTGAGCTCCTGTTAACCTGCGATTTCTGAGGCTGGTGACTCGGATAAACTTATCCTCAGAAGCAGAGGTGACTTTTGGTCTTCCTTTCCTGGGGCGGTCCTCATGTGAGCCAGTTTTTTTTGTAGAGCTTGATGGTTTTTTGCCACTGCACTTGGGGACACTTTCAAAGTTTTCAAAATTTTTCTGACTGACCTCCATTTCTTAAAGTTATGATGGCCACTCATTTATCTTTACTTAGCTGCTTTTTTCTTGCCATAATACAAATTCTAACAGTCTATTCAGTAGGACTATCAGCTGTGTATCCACCAGACTTCTGCCCAACACAACTGATGGTCCCAACACCATTTATAAGGCAAGGAATCCCACTTATTAAACCTGACAGGGCACACCTGTGAAGTGAAAACCATTCCCGGTGAATACCTCTTGAATCTCATCAAGAGAATGCCAAGAGTGTGCAAAGCAGTCATCAAAGCAAAAGGTGGCTAAATTGAAGAACCTAGAATATAAGACATAATTTCAGTTGTTTCACACTAAAATATAGGGGGACCCCTCGTCATTTTTTTGGGGGGTCCCCCTATTTTAATAGCCAGTAAATGCTACGCAGACAACTGCGGGCTGATATTCATAGCAGGCTACAAATATTGGCCCCCGGCTGTCGGCTTTCCCCCTCTGGCGCAGAAAATTATGCGGGAGCCCACACCATTTTTTTCCATTTTTAAAAAAATTAAACGCTCATTAAGGCCTCTTTCATACTTGTGTCGGTACGGGTCCGTCGCTATGCGTCGGGCCGATGTACCGATGCACGTTGGGACATTTGTGCATGACGTGGGCAGCGGATGCAGTTTTTGAGTGCATCCGCTGCCCATCCTGAAGTCTGGGGAGGAGGGGGCGGCGTTTCAGCCGCACATGTGTGGTAGAAAATGGCGGACGCGATGGACAAAAAAGTTCACTTGAACATTTTTTCGTGCCGATGGTCCGCCAAAACACGATGGATCCATTGCACGACGTATGCGACGTGTGGCCATCCGTCGTAATCCGTCGCTTATACAAGTCTATGGGTAAAAAACGCATCCTGCGTGCCCATTTGCAGGATCCGGTTTTTTCCACCGGATCCGTCTTTGTTCTCACAGAGGTGTATAAGCTCCGGATTGTGTCTGATGGCCACACGTTTCATCCGTTTTTTGCAGGATTCATCAAAAAAGCTGTTTCCGCCGGATGGAAAACATAGACAGAGGAACGTTTTTTCTGTCTGGTGAAAAAATGCACAGCGACGGATCTGGCAAAAAAAGGATGAAACTGAGATGTGAAATGATGAATCCGGCCTCTGAATCCGTTTTTCATGCATGTTTCCATTCAAATCATGCACATTTTCCATTTATTTATTTCCAAAAACTGCATAAAAGCTGCACCAAAAACGGCATAAAAAACAGTATCAAAAACTGCATCAAAAACCGCACGAAAAACTGCATCAAAACTGCACCAGTTTGTGATGCAGGTTTTGATGCAGTTTTTGGTGTAGTTTTTGATACAGTTTAGATGCAATTTTTGGTGCAGTTATGATGCAGTTTTAGGTGCAGATATTGATGCAGTTTTTCTTTTCAAATAATTTTTATTAAACATTATACATGACAGATGTCAAATACGTGAAGATTTATAAATTTTATAAAGGGAAGGAAGATGGTGGGGTGAGGGAGGGGAGGAGGGGAGGGAGAGGGAGGGGTAAGGGGAGGAAACATAGGAAAAACTGGAGAACTTTAATTCCAATATTATTTTCCAAGATGGGATAAGAAAATAAAACCATAACTTCCATTTTAAGTAAATACGATCTCAGATATTACCAACAGGGAATGTAGAAAACCCGAGATCTCCCCTGAAAGTTGGTGTAACATATTAGCAATAGAAGAGATATCCTAAAAAAAAGAAAATCAACCGACCCAATAACAACAAATAGGTCAAAAAACAAACAAACTATGTTTGAGGATACATAGCATTCCACTTGTCCCATTTTAAACCATACTTGGATAAATTTCCGTTTATAACTGCGAATCTACGTTCCAGTGAATTATGGAGATAGAGCCTGTCGCCTATGTCAGAGAGTCCCGGCACCGTTTTACTCTTCCAATAGAGGGCGATCAGATTTTTTGTAACTAAAAGTATGTGTACAATCACATATCTTAGGGAAGGATGTACACTATCCAGGTCAATAGAGAGCAAGGCAGTTTGAGGGGTAAGAGAGAATTTTTTATTGAGGATTTTATTGATGTATATGGATATCTGTGTCCAATGGGGTTTGATTTTTGGGCAACTCCAAAATAAGTGCAGCAAACTTCCCGGATATCCACATTCTCTCCAAGAGAGAGAGGATTGTGTGTTATTAAAGTGAGAAAGCCTTACTGGAGTCAGATACCATCTAGTCAATAACTTAAAAAAGGATTCATGGAGTGTTAGAGATATATTAGAGGCATAAGTATTAATTATGGCCCTTTCCCAGAGCGCTTCACTGAAAGGAGTTCTCAAATCTTTTTCCCAGCGATTTAAGTAGGAATTTTTGGTAAAAGTAATGTCATTGTTAAAATAATTGTAAAGATACTTAGTACTCCAAAACAACTTGTGGTCGGTGTTATTCAGGAGTAGTGTTGCTATTTCTGCCTTTGAATATGGTCCTTTTATGAATGTATTGATTTGTTCTTTTAGCATAACAAATGCCATGAAATCCGAAGGCTGAAGATTTAATTTTTTTTTAAATTGTTCAAAGGTAGTGAAGTTACCGTCATATAAATCTCTGACCGTTTTAATGCCCAGTCCTGACCAATTCGTTGGTAACTGGGAACCATAAAGGTCAGTAAGTAATGTAAGCGGAAAGTTGTATAAAATTTCTGATTTATTAGTACCCCTCTTGGGTCTTGCCAGTTTAATCCAAGCGGCAGAAATAGCTCCTATAATGAAATGTGAAGAGCTAGGGGGTTTGGATTTAAATATTTTATCGTATATACAGTATTTTAGGGGGCGGTAGTTGTTATAGGAACAGGGGCGGACACAGACAGCTTGGGGCCCCTGTGCAGGAAATGTGTCTGGGCCCCCCCTCCTATAAAGGCGACAAAGATATATATATATATATATATATATATATATATATCTCCACACACATACATGTATATATATTAAATAGTCTCCTTTATTATGTATATTGCCGTCCCTTATTATACAGTGCCCTCTCCTATTGTGTACTGCACCGTCCCTTACATATTGGATTTTATAGAGCCCTGTGTTTTTATTACATACCGTCCTGTCTTGTTAGCTGTAAAATGCAATGATGGCTGATGGAGCATAAGAAAGCTTCTTTTCTAAAGGAGGAGCTGATGGACTGGTAGTCTGGTCACCGGCTCCTCCATCAGTAGTCATTTTATATCTAACAAGAGAGGGGACTATGTAATAAAAGAAGGCGCTGTGAATAACAAAAATATCAAGAATACACTATGTAAGAGACTGCACTGTACATAACAGCAGAGGAAGCTATATAATAAAGGAGGGCATCATACATAGCTAGAGAGGATGGTACGAAATAAGGGACGGTGTTATACATAACAAAAGAGGAAACTATGTAACTAAGGATGGTTTTATACATAATGAGTACACTATACACTAAGGGACTGTGCTAAAGATAAGTGAGTACACTATATACTAAGGGACTGTGCTATACATAATAAGTGAGTACACTTTATACTAAGGGACTGTGTTAGACATAATAATTATCGATAATAACGTCTTTCTCCACCTCCCCCTGTTCCAAATCCATTATAAATCCCCCTTCCTCCCATCCCAATCCCCCTTCCTCTCACCCCAATCCCCCACATCCCTCATTGTCCTCCTCCCCCCACATCCCATTATTGCCCTCTTCCCCACCTCCTTAATTGCCCTCTTCACCACCTCCATCATTGCTTTCTCCCCACCACCCCATTATTGCCCATTCCACCACCTCCATCATTGCCTCCTCCCCACCACCCCATCATTGTCTTTTCCACTGCCACCATCATTGCCTTCTCCCCACCACCCTATCATTACCCATTCCATGACCTCCATCATTTCCTCCTCTTCACCACCCCATCATTAAACATTCCAGGACCTCCATCATTTCCTTCTCCCCACCATCCCATTATTGCCCTTTCTACCTCCCCCATAATTGCTTTCTCCCCCACCACCCCTATCATTGCCCTCTCCATCAACCCAATCATTGCCTTCTGCCCCATCACCTCCATAATTGCCCACTCCGTCAACCCAATCATTGCCTTCTGCCCCATCATTGCCCTCTCCATCAACCCAATCATTGCCTTCTGCCTCATCACCCCCATCATTGCCCTCTCCTCCACCCAGGGCTGCCACTAGGAATTTCAGGGCCCCATGCTGTCAAAATTTTCGGGCCCTTTGAGACTCCGCTAAGGCTTCACCTCAGCTCTGCTTCCACACCTCGAACCTTCCACAGTCTCATTGCCCACTCTTGGAAAAACTCCACTTCTGCACCACGTCCTCACCAATCACACATTAACAGTTCCCATCAAACACCAGATTACATACATAGCCTGCAGCTTTTGTTTTGGCAAAGTCAGGAGTGGAACAATCAGAGGAGAAGTATAATAGAAACATGTCACCACTTCCGCATTTATCGCCGCTCCTGGTTTTGGCTTACAAATACTAATGTATAATACTGACCACATACCTATATAAAATGCATACATATACTGTAGAATATGCCCATGTATAATAAACACCTGTGTCTACTGCATATGTGACATACTATACATTAATGTATAAGGGTATGGTTCCACGGTCAGGAATCGGCAGCGCTTTGGATGCAGCACATGTCCACTCAGTCCAAAGCGCTGCCGGCTTTTGTACGAGTGATGATTCCGCATGTGTTCATTGAACATATGCGGAATCACCGCATCCTATACATTGGACTGTGATATTTATCTTGCGGAGACTGAGCGTCTCCGCAAGATAAATAGACATGCTACGGTCTAGAAAGATGCGCCGCATGTCCGTCTCCGCAGGGAAGCTGCGGGCGCCACTGCATACATAGTGGACATTGGATTCCTTGAAATCTCATGCACTATGCTGTAACATCCGGCTGCTGCGGATTGGATGCTGCGGATGTACACAGCGTCCAATCCGCAGAGTTTACTGACAGTGGAAACATCTACTATATAATTGTCTAAGGGGTACTTACATCTTTCTGTCTGTCTGTCCTTCTTTCTGTTAGGGTTATTCGTTCGCTGATTGGTCTCGGCAGCTGCCTGTCATGGCTGCCGCGACCAATCAGCGACGCGCACAGTCCGGAAGAAAATGGCCGCTCCTTACTCCCCGCACTCACTGCCCGGCACCCGCATACACCCCTCCGCTCACCGCTCACACAGAGTTAATGCCAGCGGTAACGGACCGCGTTATGCTGCGGGTAACGCACTCCGTTACCGCTGCTATTAACCCTGTGTGACCACCTTTTTACTATTCATGCTGCCTATGCGGCATGAATAGTAAAACGATCTAATGTTAAAAATAATAAAAAAATAAAAAATCGTTACATACTCACCATCCGTCGGCCCCTTGATCGACAACACGCCTGCCCGACGCTCCGGTGACCGCTCCATGCTGTGATCTCGCGAGATGATGACGTAGCGGTCTCGCGAGACCGCTACGTCATCATCTCGCGAGACCGCAATGCACTCCTGGGACCGGACCGCGCGAGGAGCTTCGGTAAAGGCCTCGCGTCGGTAAAGGCCTCGCTTGGATCCGGGGGCTCCGGAAGGTGAGTATATAACTATTTTTTATTTTATTTCTTTTTTTTTAACAGGGATATGATGCCCACATTGCTATATACTGCGTGGGCTGGGCAATATACTACATGGGCTGTGCAATATACTCCGTGCGCTGGGCAATATACAACGTGGGCTGTGCTATATACTCCGTGCGCTGGGCAATCTACTACATGGCTGTGCAATATACTCCGTGCACTGGGCAATATATTACATGGGTTGTGCTATACACTACATGCACTGGGCAATATACTACATGGGCTGTGCAATATGCTCCGTGCGCTGGGCAATATACTACATGGCTGTGCTATATACTACGTGGCTGGGCAATATACTACGTGACTATACAACGTGGGCTGTGCAAAATACAATGTGGGCTGCGCAATATACAACGTGGGCTCCGCAATATACAACGTGGGCTGCGCAATATACAACGTGGGCTGCGCAATATACAACGTGGGCTGCGCAATATACAACGTGGGCTGCGCAATGTACAACGTGGGCTGCGCAATTTACTACGTGGGCTGCGCAATTTACTACGTGGGCTGCGCAATGTACAACGTGGGCTGCACAATATACTACATGGGCTGTGCAATGTACTGCGTGGCCTGTGCTATACACTACGCATACATATTCTAGAATACCCGATGCGTTAGAATTGGGCCACCATCTAGTACCCTTATATGTGTCTATGTATTGTACCTGTGTGTTTAATGCAACAGATACAGTATATGTGAAAAAGTCTTCACTGGGGGATGGGCCCAGGGGTCAGTCCCAGCCTGGATCTGATACTGCAGTGATGACTGGAGACCCGTCAGAGAATAGACCCAGTGATTTAGTGACTGTGTTCCCGAGTTCTGAGCTCTCTGGTCCCTGCTGTGTGTGGATGAAAATCCTGCACTGACCAGAGAACACAAAGCTCCGGGGGTCACAGTCAGTAAATCACTGCTTCTAGTCTCTGACTGCAGCCCCTGCCTCCCCTCTTTACTCTGCAAACAATCCGTCACATTCAGACCATTCTTTACCTGCTGTTCAGGGGGTGATTGAGGTCCTGCACACAGCTGCAGCTTCCTTCCAGCCATGAGTGTGCAGACCCCGTTCTGCACAGGCTGGAAGTGTGTGCAGGGAGAAGGGGGGTGATCTAACAACAAGCACCAGACAGGAGGAGCCGCTGTGAAGAAGACAGGAGATGTCCCACCTTTGCGCACGGATCCTATCCTGCAGCTGCACGCCGGCAGCTTCCTGTCTCGCCCAGCTGCAGCGCGGAATGATGATGTCATTCAGCTGCTGCTGTCTGTGTGAGAAAGGAAGCAGGATGGATTCATTCCCTGCAGATCCGTTGCCATTTTCTCTTGCAGGCAGCGGAGCTGCAGGGATTGCTCCCTGCCTGCCGCACATGAGGGCAATCTGGCCAGGGGGCCCCCGGAGCCTCAGGGCCGGAAAGACTGGCCAGATTGCCCTCTATATTAGCCGCCCTGCAGGGGCCCCCCAGAGCCTCCGGGCCCCGGTGCAGGCGCACCGGTTGAACCGGCGGTATGTCCGCCCATGTATAGGAAGTTTCCAAGTCTACCCAAGCCGGCTTTGAAGAGTGATTGAACCAAATGAGACTTTGCCTTATGAGGCAAACAAACTTTAATAGATCTTGATAAACAGTTGGATTCAATGTTCAACCAATTGAAAATTGAGACATCAGCGGATATGTTCCAGACCGCTAATACACAGATTGAAAAATATATTGAAACAGTAGTCAAAGGGATACAAGAAAATCAGATTAATAAATATAATCGGGATCTCAAAGATTTTCAACAAAAAACCGTTTATCGCTGGAGAAAAACGACACAATACCATCACTTGTCTAGACAGACATCCCGTACGCCATCTGCATCATCAGTATCGTCTATGAGTGATATTTCTGATCATCAATCCTCTACTATGAAAACTCGTTTTGGCAATAGAAATAGATCTATTCGTGACCAGAGACATTTCCCATATAAACGGAATTTGGAGATTTCTCCGGAGAGACATCAACGCGATATGAAGGTAATTAACCTTAGTACGCATGATCTCTCTCCTACTGATCTGTCCGTATTACTGAAGGGGTTGACTTTTTCCCCACAAGCTAGCTTTGATACATTCACTGCTGTAAAAGACTTACAGATTTTTGCACGCACTCTCATGTTTAAAAAACACTTTCACGATCCGACTCTTTATGATATGTTTCCAACAGAAACAGAACAGGAAGCACTGAGAAATTTAGAGGAATTAGCTATGGAACAGGATACCCCGGAGTGTGGTAAGATTCCTTCCTCCATACGCCCAAAATCAAAAAAATTTCCATCTTTTTCCCTATGTCCTAATATCGACCTCTTTGTTCAATTAGTATCTAAAGAGTTCGAAAAGATACCTAAAAATATTACACATGATAATCTATCCTTTCGTGAACGTGCATCCCTTAGCAAATTACAAAAATTAGAGAATGTAGTTATAAAACCTTCAGATAAAGGGGGAAACATTGTCATCTGGCCCACAAACCTATATGAACAAGAAGTATTTCGCCAGCTGAGAGATGGCAAATGCTACAAAAAATTGACATATAATCCAGCAATAACATTCTGCAAACAACTCCAGGATTTATTACTATCAGCTAAAAATGAAGGTGTCATATCAAAGGAACTATTCTTGGCTTTACAAGTCATTGAACCAGTAATTCCCACGTTTTATCTTCTACCGAAGATACACAAGAATAAGGAAATTCCACCTGGTAGACCCATTGTCTCCGGTTCTGATAATTATTTAGAAAATGTTAATAGATTCATTGACGCAAAATTGCAACCATTAGTTGAATCCCTTCCATCTTATACTAAAGATACAACTGATTTTTTGAGAAAAATTGATGGCCTACATATAAGTGATGACAGTCTACTCGTTACTTGCGATGTAGAATCTTTATACACCAGCATCTGCCACAATGATGGCATGAAAGCCACAGAATATTTTTTTGAAAGCCTCTGATAATTCCACAGTAATGTCATCTTTTATTTTACAGCTTCTTGAATTTGCATTATCACATAATTTTTTTACTTTTAAGGGGTCTTTCTACCTGCAGCTCCGGGGCACAGCTATGGGGGCGTCTTATGCGCCCTCGTATGCTAATCTGTTCCTGGGGCTGTGGGAGAGAGACCTCTTCCTGTCGGATCGACTGTCGTCGGTGGAGCGCGTCCTCTTCTGGACGCGCTACATCGACGACATTTTTTTGATCTGGCAGGGAGACTTGGAGTCACTTAAATTATTTTTTTCCACTATTAATGATAATCATCTTAATATCCATCTCACCTATGTAGCACATCAGGATTCAATTGACTTTCTGGATGTTAATATCAAACGGGATACTTCTAATATGTTACAAACGGATATATTCCGTAAAGCCACATCTGTGAATTCTCTTTTACATTATAATTCTGCACATCCAATTTCAGTTGTCAATGCAGTTCCAACTGGTCAATTCCTCCGTTTACGGAGGATATGTTCCTCAAATGAAGATTTTGAAAACCAGGCTGATGAATTAAAATTAAGGTTTATCGATAGAGGATACAGCCGTCGATCAATCAAAAAAGCTTATTATAGAGCCAAACACTGTTCTCGTAATGAACTCCTGTACTCCACCACGAATAGGAATAACAATAATGTGGTGCGATTTATATCTAAATTTAATATACAGGCAGAAACCATGAGACAATGTCTTACGAAATATTGGCCTCTACTTCAAGCCGATCCCATTCTAACTAAATACATATCGGATAAACCACAAATGACCTTTCGCCGCGCTAAAAATTTAAAAGATGTTCTAGTCAGGAGTCATTATAAAACAACACCCAGACCTACATTTTTAGATAATTTTTCTGGTCCTATTCCAGGTTGTCGTCCTTGTGGAAACTGCGTGGCCTGCCCAAATATTGAATATAGTAGTTCCTTTTTTAATGCTGATGGTACAAGAACTTTTCAAATAAAACAACATATTACTTGTACCACGAAGGCCGTAATCTATTTTGCAACATGCCCATGTAACAAAATCTACATAGGCATGACTACGAGGCAACTAAAAGTTCGGGTACGAGAACACGTCCTCGGCATATCTGATGCTAAGAGTGAAGTTAATCTGAATGTTCTTAAAAATATTCCCAGACATTTTAAAATGTATCATAATTGCGATTCAACTCTTTTTAAAGTACGCGGTATAGATGAGATATCTTCAGACATTAGAGGTGGCAAGGTTACTCGTAGACTTGCCCAACGTGAAACCAAATGGATATGGATGTTGAATACCATCCAACCCTCAGGTCTTAATGAAAATAATAGTTTTGTTCCTTTTCTCTGATTAGTATTTTAAGGTTTTTATATGTATTTTATCTTTTTACAGTCGTTGTATATGAATATTATTTAATCTTGCTATTTTATTCTTATTCAAGCCACATTGAATATCGGGCGAATTCTTACCTTGATATGGACTGATTTCTCTTGCGCTTGAGGAACACCCGTGAATCTTGATGGGATGAAGAAAGAATATTTCTATGTATGACACTAAATCTTCTTCTTCTTTTCTTTATTTTTTTAATTTTTGTCCTGGAGGACTTGTATGATTCTATGTGGACTTTTTTCGGGCGTCCGATGTTTGAGATCCTGCAAAGAAGAAGAAAGAATAAAGATTATAATTATTATAATTATTTTGTGTTTTTATAAACATAAGTCAGTATTATTTCGTAGTAAATGGGTATTTTTTTGCACTTTTTTTGCACTGTATTATTATTTTTTATTTTTTATTTTTTATTTTTATTTTTTATTATTATTATTATTATTTAATTTAGTATTATCATTGTATAATGTGCTTTATTATCTACTTTTTTAGTATATTAACACTCCCTTATTTTTCATTATTAGCGGTTCCTTTTATAATTTCTATCTTCACATATTTATATCAGAATAATATATATAATATATTTTTTTAGTTCAGCTTCTCACCATATACTATTCATCCTTTTTTCTTTATTTTGATCTAGTATTTCTCATTTGCAATATAGCCCATACTTTACATGCATTTCCTTTCCTTCTCCTCTAGAAGCGCACATAATTGCTTTACCAGTGCTGGAGCAGTAGTGCGCACGCGTGGTAGTGTCCCCTTCGGCTGACGGTGCGGGGTCGCGTCATTGTGCTGGGAGAGAATGCGATGTCATCGCACCTCCCCCGGCGTGACGCGGCGTCCATGGTTACCCGTCAGTGTCCTCCTGCGCGTGCGCCGTTCCATACTTGACTCCACACTAGGTACGTCACTAGTCCAGTCACATGTTTAAGCACGTGACTCATATGATTTGCGATACTCCGCCCGCCTTCATATAGCAGTCTCTCATTGGTTTCTTTTCATATAAAAAACCCCTTTGATCCTTCCTACGTCACCTCCTGACGAAGGCAATAGCGCCGAAACGCGCGTAGAGGTAGACGCTGCTATTTGGATCTCTGGGCCACGCACTATATTCAGTAAGTTTAAAATACTTTTTCTTGTGGACATTTGTATTATCACAGCGTGCATGCCCGGTACCTGTCACCTGGCACTGATGCCCTTATACTGATTATATCAGCGCATTTTTTATGCCCTCTTTTTCCTTTTTGATTTTTTTGCATATTTGCACATACACACTAGGATTTACTATTTTAATATACTTCTCACGTTTTTATATTATATTTTTTAATTATTTTATCAATTTATTGCATTTCACAGATTTTTTCACGTATTTTGGGCATTTCTCTGTGCATATGATTTGTGAATATATTGTCTCAGTGCTATGTGATATATTGATTGTTTACAGCGTCTTATAAATATTGAAACTTGTGATTTCCTCCGTATTGCGATTTTTATCATTCTTTATTATAAATAAAATTGATTTTAGTGGATCTATGGTCGTTTTCTCGGTCTTCTTTGTGTGGTGTTTCCACGACTGTCCACGTGTTCTTATATGGGTCCAATTTTATGGTCAAACATTTTATTAAGAATTTTATAGGTAATTTTATTAATTGTTATATAGTATTTTCGTTTTGCAATTTGTTTTATCTCTTATGAGGTTGCTAAAGTAGTAGGCTTGAATGTTCGGTAGTCCTAAGCCACCTCTGGATTTATTTTTTAGAGAATATTGCTAGCCACCCTCGCTCTTTTATTACCCCATATAAATGAGTTAATCGACGCCTGGATTTTGTTTAAGAGGACAGTAGGGATCGATAGTGGAAGTGACCTAAACAGGTAAATGATTTTGGGGAGGACAATTGTCTTAGCTGCAAGTACCTTACCAGTCCATGTCAGCCCTGACTTACTCCAAGTGAGAAAATCCTGTGAAATAGTGTTTAATATTTTCCCAATATTACTTTTAACAGTGGATGAGAAGTTTTTAGTGAACGATATTCCTAGATAGGCGATTTCAGTTTCTTCCCAGGTGAAGCCCGTCTTTGCTCTTAAGAGATCCTCGGATTGCTTTTCCAAGTTGAATTGAAGTAACTTGGATTTTTTATTGTTAATTTTGAAGAAGGAAACCCTAGAGAAAGATTCCAGAATTTCCAACAAATTTGTAACTGAAGTAATTGGGTCCGAAAGAGAAAGCAGCAAGTCGTCTGCGAAGAGACTGATTTTGTGTTGACGATGAGTAGTGCTAATACCCTTGATTAGATCGTTGTTCCTAACTTGGATCGCCAAAGGTTCAATAGCCAGCGCGAATAAGAGGGGTGATAATGGACACCCCTGTCTGGTGCCATTACTTATTGAGAAGGTTTTAGACATATGGTTGTTGATGTAGATCCGCGCATTAGGAAAAGAATACAGAGCAAATATGGATGTGATTAATCCCTCCCCAAAGCCAAAGCGAGTCAAGACAGCTCTAAGATACTCCCAATTAACTCGATCGAACGCTTTTTCAGCGTCCAGCGTCCAGAGCAATTATTAATGAAGGGGTTTTAGTGATGCTTATTTTATTAATAATATCAAGAAGCCTTCTAGTCCCATCTGAAGTTTGTCTTCCCATGATGAAACCCAATTGATCATTGTGGATCAGCTTGGGAAGAATATTTTTCAATCTCTCAGCAAGAATTTTTGAGTAAATTTTTAGGTCACAATTTATAAGAGAGATGGGCCTATAATTCTGAACCTTGTCAGAGTCGCTTTGGCTCTTGGGGATCATGATTATAGTTGCCTCCAACATTTCCTTTGGGAAGAAGCCACAAACAGATGCTCTGTTAAAGACCTGTTCCAGGTGCGGGGACAGGGCATCCAAAAAGATTTTGTAATATTCACCAACAAAACCATCAGGTCCAGGAGATTTTTGTGGCTTTAGATTATGAATTATACTTTTTATTTCATCAGTATGTAATGGTGCGGTTAGGAAATCTAGATCTACCGGATCTATTCTAAGAAGGTGCATGTCCTTCAGAAATTCTTCTATGACTGTTTTGTCTGGTTGGGGAGTATTGGAATCTAGTTTGAGATTATAAAGATTATTGTAAAACTCAGCAAAGGTATCAGCAATTTCTTTTGGATGGTATCTAGACTCGCCTTGTGAGTTTTGAATCTTGGATACTCTATTTTTAATTCTCTCTTTTTTTAGTTTATTCATCATGAATTTTGTCAGCTTGTTTAGAGAGGAGTAAGGTTTGAATTTAGATGTTTTAATTACTGAATCATAATCAGATTGGATGGTCGCTTTCAGTTTTTGTCTGAGTTTGAGGATATCAATATGAATATCCGAAGAGGGCGAGGGAAGGCTATTTTGGGCTTCTTCTTTAATTTTGATTTGTAGTTGTAGGTTTTTTATGTTCTCTCTCTTCTTTCTGTTACAAATGGATGAGATCTGTATGAGTTTACCTCTCAGAACGGCCTTGTGGGCATTCCACAGAGTGAATGGGTCAATTCCCTCCGTGGCATTGTCAACAAAGTAATTTCTAATGGTTTTCTCTAATTCTGTTTTGAATTCAGGAATATTGAGATGAATAGCGTTGCATTTCCATGTATAGGAGTTTTGGGGTGGCGGGCAAAGGCTAATTTCCGTCGACACCGGGGAATGATCTGAAAACGATTTATCTAGGATGGCTACTTTTTTGAATTTAGGCAGGGAGAAGATGTCCGTTAGAACCAGGTCGATCCTTGAAGAAGTCTTATGGACTGAGGAGTAGTGTGTATACTCCCGGGAAGAGGAGTTGAGGCACCGAAAAACGTCATAGAGCTCATTGTTCCTGATCCAATCATTAATAGATGGTGCAAGATGGCAAGTGGCTGAGGAGGAATCAATACGCCCATCCGGGACAATATTGAAATCCCCCAGCAGGAGCAAAACCCCTTTTTGGTATGTCTTAATTGTTTTTAAAAGTTTGTTGAGAAAATTTTTCTGTCTATTGTTTGGGGCATAGATGTTGACAATGGTATGTGGATGGTTGTTTATTAGACAGACCAAGATATGGAACCTGCCTTGGGGGTCCTTGATTTCTTCAGTTAGCTGGAAAGGAACTGAATCCCTAACTATGGTAATTACTCCAGCCTTCTTTTTTTGTTGTAAAGAAGAGAAGATATGTGGATAGTTTTTATGTGAGAAGGAAGGGTGGTTACCTTCAATCAATTTGACCTCTTGAAGGCATATGATGTCTGCCTTGCTCTGCTTGATCTCCTTCCATACCGTAAATCTCTTCCAAGGGCTGTTTAGACCCCTGACATTGTACGACAGGCTCCGTAGGGACATTAGACACTAATTGACCTCTTTCCTGTAGGAAGCAACGTAAAAGAACAAATTTATTACATACAACTATAGCTACAAAATTATAAACTTTTAAACAGTAAGGAGTGAGAACCCACTAAAGTTCTCTTGAAGGATCTCACTCTCAGTGAGATCTCTTCTGGTATGGGGAAAAAGTTTGTGTAATGAGAGACTCAAGCTACCCCCATGGTGGGTGTAAGAGACCAGCAAATAACAGAAGACTACTCTACACAGGATCAAAGAAGTGTAGTGTTGGGCTACCCGTTAGAAAGAAACTTGAGGAAGTCCCAGCCTTCATCTGGACTTATCAGGGGGATCACCTTCCTTCTATACGAGACCAGAAGTTTAGTAGGGAAGCCCCACTTGTATTGAATCCCCTTGTCTCTCAACTTTGCAGTAACCTCTCTGAAGGACCTATGAACGTCAATAGTGTGTTTTGAAAGGTCCGCATAAATTTTTATGTGTGTGTATGGATCCGGGAATGAGCCTTTCTCTCTCAGGAAATTTTGCACTTTTTCTTTAGTTTCAAAAAAGTGGATCCTAAGGATGGTGTCTCTCGGTTTATCCGGAGAAATTTTGGGGGGTCTAGGTAATCTATGTATTCTGTCTATGGATAACTCGAGGTCTGTTAGAATGGGAATAGCTGATTTAAAGAGAGTTTTAGTATATTCAGAAAGATCCGTTTGTGCGATACTTTTGGGGATGCCTCTGATCTTGATATTATTTCTTCTATTCCTATCTTCAAGATCTGCAAGCTTGAATTGTAGGTTAACAAGTTCTGTCTTCATATCTGAATTTTGTTTTTCAAGGGTTTCAGTTCTATTCTCTAGCTCTTTGACCTTTTTTTCGCTTAGTTCTAATTTCTTAGTAATTCCCTCACAAACTACAGAAAAGGAGTTTTGAAACTTCTCCAGACCTTTCTCAAGTCTCTTATCTATAAGATCAGACATTTTTTGGAAAAAGTTCTCATTAGGATCTGTCTTCCCCTCCTCCAATAATGTTTGGACATCAATTCTTCTTCGAGTAGCAGGACTCTCGTTAGGGGAGTACTCCTTATATAAGTCAGAGTCCTCAGACCCAGAGCCGTCTATAGAGTCTCTGGCCGCAGCATCCCTTTTTGATGACTTAGAGGTGTCCATGGACTCAGAGAAGGCAGTATTTAGGTTAACGGGAGATTGTTTTTTGGTAGTCTTTGTACTTTGGGGAATATTGGAACTACTTTTAGTTGAGTATGAGGGCAAAGATTTTTGAGTACTTACTTTGGGGATATTACTAGAGGTATTTCCAGATGTTTTGCCTTTACTAGGAAGGGGAGATATTGGTTTAATGGGTGACCTGGAATGGTCACGATTGCGGGAGTGAGAGATATCATCTGGAGAAGGAGGCGTGTAGAGGGTTTTTATCTTTTGGAACAAATTTCCTTGTTCCTTTTCTTTGTTCCATTTTTTAAGTATCTATACACTGTCTTTTAATTTTATTAAAGGGAAAGCAACCCCAATAGTTTCTATGTTGTAATGGATCCGTAGTTTTTCCTATAAACAGTGTAGATGGTTAAGCACAGTGCAACCCGCACAATATTGCAGAGCTTTATAAACAGATCACAGACTTGTATCACAGTATTATTCTCTTAGACTATGTAAGTGGTAGTCCACAGTATGACTCCCACAATCAAAATGTGTAGCGTTCCACAACACAACTTCTCGGATAGAGATAGCAACGTTCTACAACACGATTCCTGTAAATGATGTGAGCGGTGTAACACAGCGCAACTTCTGTCAGCCGTAAAGACAGTGGCTCACTGTATAGCTTCTGTATACTAATATAGGAGTGTTCCTCGGTTCGGCTCAGTGTTATGTTTAGCAGAATTACAGTGTGCGGTACTTGCAAACCAAGTTATCAATGTTTCACTACGCGGCTCCTGTAAGCAGTGTAAATAGCGATCCACAGCGTGACTCCCGCTAGCAAGTCAGCAACGTTCCACAATACAGCTCCCACTAATAGCAATAGAGTGCTCCATATCATGGCTCTGGCAAATTACAAAATGAAAATCCACAGCGTGACTCCCGCCAGCAACCACAATGGTGTTCCACACCGCGGATCCCGCCAACCGTAATAGCTGAGTTCCACAATGCGGCTCCCGCTGACTATATTACCTTTGCCTGTTAGGGCGATGCAGTGAAGTTCACAATCTGTAGAGGCTTGTCAGCTTTCTCCAGCTGTGGTGTATCCTCCGGTGACAGTTCTGCTCCTTCTGCCTGTATAAGCGCTTGGTGATCAGGAGCGGTTCCCTGCTTTTGCTGCAGGAGCTCCAGAGCGAGCGCTGCGGTCCGTGGCTATAGAGGTCTGACGGCGGAGATCAGAAGCGGTATGCAGGAGAGTAGCGTCTGGGGCTGCGTTAGGAAGGAGGCTCAGTCAGCGGCGCCGATGGAGCTGTCACTCACCGCTCACTGCTGTACTGCATGCAGGAGGGTAGCGTCTGGGGCAGCGCGAGGAAGGAGGCTCGGTCAGCGGTGCCGGTGGAGCTGTCACTCACCGCTCACTGCTGTGCTGTGTGCAGGAGGGTAGCGTCTGGGGCAGCGCGGAGAAGGAGGCTCAGTCAGCGGTGCCAGTGGAGCTGTCACTCACCGCTCACTGCTATGTTGCGTGCAGGAAGGTAACGTCTGGGGCTGTGTGAGGAGGGAGGCTCGGTCAGCGGCGCCAGTGGAGCTGTCACTCACCGCCTACCGCTGTGCTGAATATGATCACTCCTCCGGTCTTCTCGTCTGCTGTTTTTGAGTGCAGCCACGTTGCGCAGGTGCACCGCTCCTGGTTCTTGTCTCAATGTGGCTGCAGTCGGCTTGAGATGCAGGGGATCCAGAACAGATGCTGTGGGCCGATCGTTCACCGCTGTGGAGCGAGCGGGCTTCTTCTGTCTCCTATTGCTGCCCAGCGGTTCCGCCCCTCCGACTCCTGTTGTTAACCCGCGGTCCGGCTCCTATGAGTAGGGATGGCGCCGCTGTGTCTGGGTACACCAGACTAGCTGATCCTGCTTTAGGACAGTGTCGTTTGTTAGCGGGGGCCGCTCCAGTACACACAGCCTTTAGGTGTTCTCGGGAGAGTTGCTGGCGTCCTGTGCCCGGCTTAGGGAGAGAGCTCTTCTATGCTCCAGATTACCCTTAGTGGCGTGTGTCGCTCCCCGCTGCAGAATCTCCTCGTTTGCTAAGGAGGGGAAGGTGTGAGAGCCCTCACCCTTGTTCTGTGTCCCCAGCGGAGAATTCAGAGCCCGATGAGGCTTAGGTCGGTCTGTAGCTTCTTTGCCTGTATAGGCAGCAGGTTGCAGGGGTTGGATCTTCCACCATGCGGTTCCAAAATGGCGACCGTCTTCTTAGGAAGAAGGAGAGCTACACGCTGCTCAGAGTCTGTATCTCAGGATCCCCTGAGGCCAGAGACCCGGTTTAGGGCTCCTCTTGCTCCCAGCAGCTTTGTAGAGAGGAATAAGTCCCGAAAAAAGTGTTTTCTGGTCTCTATAGTAGCTTTTAGTAGCTTAAACTAGGGTTGTTAGCTGGAGCTCACAGCTCGTACCTCTTCACATAGCAAGAGCTAGGCCATTGATGCAGTTTTTGATGCAGTTTTTGGTGCAGTTTTGATGCAGTTTTTGGTGCAGTTTTGATGCAGTTTTTGGTGCAGTTTTTGCACGGTTTTGATGCAGTTTTTGGAAATAAATAAATAAATAAACGGAAAATGTGCATGATTTGAATGGAAACATGCATGAAAAAATGGATTTGGATTTCACATCTCAGTTTCATCCGTTTTTTGCCGGATCCATCGCTGTGCGTTTTTTTGTCGGACAGAAAAACCGTTCCTCTGTATGTGTTTTCCTTCCGGTGGAAACAGCTTTTTTGACGGATCCTGCAGAAAAACGGATGAAACGTGTGGCCATCAAGCACAATCCAGAGCTTATACAACTCTATGAGAAAAAACGGATCCGGCGGAATAAATCGGATCCTGCAAATGTGCTCGCAGGATGTGTTTTTTACCCATAGACTTATATAAGCGACGGATCGCGACGGATGGCCACACGTCGCATCCATCGTGCAACAGATCCATTGTGTTTTGGCGGAATGTCGGCACAAAAAAAGTTCAAGTGAACGTTTTTTTGTCCGTCGCGACCGCCATTTTCTACCGCGTATGCGCGGCCGAAACTCTGCCACCTCCTCCCCGGACTTCAGAATGGGCAGCGGATGCGTTGAAAAACTGCATCCACTGCCCATGTCGTGCACAAATTTCACATGCGTCGGTACGTCAGCCTGACGCATAGCAACGGACCCGTACCGATGCAAGTGTGAGGGAGGCCTTATTGAGAGTTTAATTTAAAAAAAAAAAACAGAAAAAAATGGAATGGTCTCCTGTGCAATATTCTATGCCAAAGGGGGAAAGCCGACGGCCGGGGGCCAATATTTGTAGCCTGCTATGAATATCAGCCTGCAGCTGTCTGCGTAGCCTTTACTGACTATTAATGTAGGTGGACCCCCCAAAAAATGACATGGGGTCTCCCAATATTTTATAGCCAGAAAGCCTATGCAGACAGCTACGGGCTGATATTCATAGCCTAGAGAGGGGCCATGGATATTGCCCCCCCCCGGCTACAAATACCAGTCCGCAGCCGCCCCAGAAATGGCGCATCTGTAAGATACACCAATTCCGGCCCTTAGCCCCTCTCTTCCCACTCTCGTGTAGCGGTGGGATATGGGGTAATAAGTGGTTAATGTCACCTTGAAATTGTAAGGTGACATTAAGCTGGGTTAATAATGGAGAGGCGTCAATAACTCTAGTAAAGTGTTAATAAAACACACATATTAGGAAAAAAGTATTTTAATATTCTTCATTTAGCCATACTTACCATACTTCAGCGCCTGCAAAAAATGTAAAATATGAAACCGTATACTACCTGTCTGCCATAGTCCAATTAATGACGAGTGTCCCATGACGATTTCCCCTATAGAACAGTGACATTGGGTGATGTCGCTGCTCTATAGGAACTTCAGTGGCACACTGACAGGAGACAATGGCTCCTGCAGTGCATCACTGAACTATAGTAATCTCTCAGAGTCTCACTTTATGGCAATTGCTGCGTGGGAAAATTTCTCACACAGCAATACCAAAAGTGAGACTAGGGACTATTTTTTTACAGTGGCGGAGGAATACAGTGTGCAAGGATACCTTCCTCCCGTCATTGTGTTCCTGGAGCCCCTAGAGAGCGGTCGCATCAGATGATGCTGAAGTTCTCCACAGGAGATCGTTGTGGGACACTCGTGGATTTCTGCGGATCAGGGAGTATATTGTTTGTTTGTTATTTTCATATTTTTTACAGATGACACTGGCTTCGGGGATCAAAATGACAAGTGATGGTGAGTATGTAATCTATGTTATATGTACTGTATGTCTATATGTATGTATTGTATGTAATGTATAAATGTATTGTATGTAGTATGTATGTAGTAGGTATGTATGTAGTATGTATGTATGTAGTATGTTTGTAGTATGTATGTAGTATGCATGTAGTATGTATGTAGCATGTTGTATGTATGTAGTATATATGTAGTACGTACTGTATGTAGCATGTATGTTGTATGTATGTAGTATGTTGTATGTGTGTAGTATGTATGTATGTAGTATGTATGTAGTATGTATGCATGTATGTAGTATGTATGTTGTATTTATGTAGTATGTATGTATTAAGTATGTATGTAGTATGTATGTAGTATGTATGTTGTATGTGTGTAGTATGTTGTATGTATGTAGTGTGTATGTATGTATGTAGTATGTATGTTGTATATATGTAGTATGTATGTAGTATGTTGTATGTATGTACAGTGGGGCAAAAAAGTATTTAGTCAGTCAGCAATAGTGCAAGTTCCACCACTTAAAAAGATGAGAGGCATCTGTAATTTACATCATAGGTTGGCAAATAAAATGATAAAAAAACAGACAATGTGATTTTCTGGATTTTTTTTACTCAGTTTGTCTCCCTATGATGTAAATTACAGATGCCTCTCATCTTTTTAAGTGGTGGAACTTGCACTATTGCTGACTGACTAAATACTTTTTTGCCCCACTGTATGTATGTTGTGTGTATGTAGTATGTATGGTGTATGTATGTTGTATTTATGTAGTATGTTGTATGCATGTTGTATGTATGTACTATATGTAGTATGTATGTTGTATGTATGCAGTATATATGTTGTATGTATGTTGTTTGTATGTAGAATTTTGTATGTATGTTGTATGTAGTATGTAGTATTTTTATTTTTTTTTACATTCAACACATTAGCCAGATGATGGGACTACTACTGTCCCATCATTGGCTAATGTGTCAATCACTGCCATTGTAGCAGGCATAGTGCAATGGGACTTGTAGTCCCATCGGACGATGCCTGCACACCCGCACAGACCCCCGGCAGGCCGCACAGACCCCCGAGAGGCCCGAACAGACCCCCGGCAGGCTGCACCGACCCTGGCAGGCCGCACAGACCCCAAAGAGGCCCGTACAGACCCCTAGCAGGCAGCACAGGCCCCTGGCAGGCCGCACAGACCCCCGAGAGGCCCGTAGAGACCCCCAGCAAGCCGCACAGACCCCTGGCAGGCCGCACAGACTCCCGAGAGGCCCGTACAGACCCCCGCAGGCCGCACAGACCCCCAGCAGGCCCGCACAGACCCCACATGGTCACGCACAGACCCCACCTGCACACACAGATGCAGTCTCCGCCCACGCACCGCCCACACTCCATTACTGTATAGTGCATCATTGCACTACATAAATTTCCAATTCCGATATCCGATATCTTAAAAATATAGGAACTCAGTATCAGAAATCCGATACAGCGAATATCGGCAGATACCCGATATTTGCAGTATCAGAATGCTCAACACTAGGACCCGCACTGTACAGCTGCTGTTCGTGGATCACCCTATCCTGATGGGTCCCATATGATGCTCTGGTATATGATGGTCCCCATATAATGCTCCAGTATATGATGGCTGCAATATGCTGCTCCAGTATATGATGGGCCTCATATGGTGCTCCAGTATATAATGGGCCCAATATGATGCTTCATATTTAATAGGTCCCATATGATTCTCCGGTATATGATGGGTCCCATATGATGCTCTATATATTAAGGGCCCCTTATGATGCTCCAGGATATGATGGGCCCCATATGATGCTCCACATATAATTGGCCCCTTATGATGGTCGGGTATATGATGGGCCTCATATAATGCTTCAAACATAAAAAAAAAAAAATAAATACTCACCTCTCCTTGCTGGCTCCTACGCTGCTCCGAAATCCTCAACGATGCCATCTTCCGGCTCTCTGCACTGACTGTTCAGACAGATAGTGCACAGATGTGACATCATAGCACCCTCTGACCTTAAATGTCAGAGCCAGAAAACACCGCAGCACAGGAATGGGGAGAGGTAAGTATTGCGCGAACTGGGGCCCTGAGCAAGTGGTGGCGGGCCCACTCACAGGCACTGGCACCGGCCCCCGTACTGCACTAGTGTCACCAATGTTGAGTGTCCCCCCACCTCCTCAGGGCCCTGGCACTTGCCCAGGTGCTGACACCGACCCTGAACACTAAACATAGTTCCAAACCAATCAAATATATGCAGGTCTCGTGTTGAAAAAAACGCATAGAAGATGCTATGAATACCTAAGGCACAATGTAGCATATATATGTATCAACATGTTACAATACAAGACATGCTTTCAGTATACACAATATACTGTATGACAATGGGAATATTAGGTCCTTATCAAGCTAAGGTGTAATTCAGCCACTACTTGTTTGAACTGACTGGCTCATTAGGAGGCTGGATAGAATGATACTAAAACTAGCCAATCTATGTATCCCCCATCCTGTGGTGCAAGAACAGACTGAGAGCCTGGAAGGGGTTCAGTCTGTTCCAGAGATCTCGAAAATGTAACTGATGTGTGGCTATGACATATGATAAGTCCATATTCTCCTTATGAAATCCTAATTGTCTGAACAAAGCAGTCAGAGTGCATGGTATGGACATTTCAAGCAAGTCTTTTGTTTTGAGCTTAGCTGGCTGAAGGTGTGAGATTTATCACTCACAGCCTTTGGAGGCTTGACTCCCTGCTGATCTAGGTGTGCTGTTAAAGCTGCACAATGGAGGGGGGTTTATATTCCCATGCCAAATAAGATACAAATAATTGACATGAAATTATATCTCCAATATTTTTCACACTTCCCCCCATTAGAGAGCGCTAGGGGGCAGCACTTTCCGGTGTTCCCCCGCATGCCCGTCTGCAATTTCCCTTCGTTGGGATAACAATGGTCATGCTCTTCTTGTGGTGAATGGCAAACTGCCACTGCTGGAGAACAAGGCTCCAATGTATCAACCTCCCATTTGTTCCAGAGACTGTGTGTAACCAACAGAGGGGTCTGTAGTACGTTTCCACAGTGAATTGGCATCCATTCAAGTATGGCTGCAGATGCTGCGGGGCCACACAATTGCAGACATTTCTTCTCCATCATGGAGTAGGCCACCTCCCTCATCAGGAGCTTCCAGCTCAGGTGCAAAACGGGGTGTTCTTGGCCCATAGAGTTGTCATGGCAGAGCAGAGCAGCAAGGCAAAAGTCACTGGCTAAGGCCGTCTTGCAGTTGTTTGTCCAATCGACTGCGGAGGGCAGCTTTTCCTTGGTGAGATCCGTAAGGGGCTTCATCAGACTACTATTGTGGGGGATGAACCTCTGATAGTAAGAGGCGGTACAGAGGAGGGACATCACCTGTTTTTTAGTCACCTGGGCTAGCATGCGGTGGCATCCACCTTCCCGGGCTCCAGCTGGGGGCCAAGGAGTGGACCTCACTCATACTCAGCAGTCAGTTTTCTGGCTTAATGGTCAAGCCTGCCCTGTGGATCTGCCCATACACATGCACCAGATGCTCTAGATGATTCTCCAAGGTGGGACTGAAGATTGCAATGTTGTCCAGTTACATAGCCATGTACCCTTCAAGTCCTTTGGTTTGTGTGTTGACCATCTGTTGAAAAGTGGCAGGGGCACTCTTCATGCCGAATGGCATCACTGTGGACTTGTACAGTCCGAATGGGGTGATAAAGGCAGACCATTCCCGAGCCTCACCGGTCAGAGGGATCTACCAATATCTCTCACTCAGATTTATGATGGTCAGGTACTTGGCCCCTACAACTGATGGATCAGGTCATCGATGCACTGCATTGAGTGCACATTGGTGACCATAAGAGTTTTTAGCCCCCTGGAGCCCATGCAGAGCCAGATTGTCTGTTCTTTCTTTTAGACGAGGACTACAAGCAAGGCCCAAGTGCTGTTGCATCTTTAGATGACCCCAAGCTTCAGCATTTCATCAATCTCCTGGTGCATGTGCTGCTGCACATAAAGTGAGGTGTGATATCCTGAATGCCAGATTGGGGGGTGATTCTCAGTGTCCACGTGATGGATGGCCAAATCAGTCCTTCCAGGCTTGTTGATGAACAAATCCTGGAATGGGTTTAGGGTTGCCCACAGCTGGGACTGACAAGAGCTGGTGACAAACCTCCACATCCTCATTGGTCCCACCCACCCTTGCCTCTTCCTCTTCTGGCAGGTTGCATATGGGGAGGACACAGGCCTCCCACTTATGATGTGCCTTCACTTCATCATATTCATGAGCTAGGCCTTCCGTCCTCATCAGTCATGGTCCAGAGTGACCAGGTACATTATGGCGTTAAGCTGCTGGTGCATGAAATGCGGGCCGTCCCAGGCCATCTGAAGCTTATCCTGGAGGTACAGGGATCAGTACCCACACCTTTGACCTGGTTGGTCCTCTCACAAGCATTCTGGTCTTACCATCGCTTCTTGTCTGCCTGGGCTTGCATCATATTATTGTGCACCAGCTGCACCAAGGCCTGCATCTTGTCACGGAAGCGCACAATATACTCAATGACCGGCACTCCAGGGATGCCTAAGTCTCCTTCCCAGACCTCTTTTACCAGAACCAGGGGCCCCGTACACATTGCCCATACTGAATATCAAAGGGGGACAACCCCGTTGAGGCGTGTGGAACCTCCTGCAGTTGTGGGAGGTACTGCTTCCAGTTGCGCCATGGGAGTCAACCAACATCTTCAGCATCTGCTTCAGGGAGACAATGAATCATTCACACATGGCACTGGTCTGTTGGTTGTACATGCTGGTCACCAAGTGTTGCACCTGTGTCCGCTAACAGAGTGTCTCCATAAGCTGTGAAATGAACTGGGTCCCCTGGTGGTGAGCATTTCCTGGGAAAAACCCATTTAGAAGGAAATCTCCAGTTATCCGTTGGCCATCTTGATTTCCCAAATTGGCGGCAAGGCTACCGCTTCTGGGTACCAGGTGGCATAGTTTACTACCATCAGTATGAAGCGTTTCCTGGACGTTCTGGGAGTGGCCATCATCAACAGCTACCCTCCTGAATGGCTATTCATTAATGGGATTTGGAGCGCTGCCCTGCCTTCAAAACCTTCTGACAGGTGTCGCTCAAATGGCAGAAGGCAGCCACATCAGCCCCCATCATGGGCCAGTAGAAATGCTGGGCTAGCCAGTCTTTTGCCTTAGTGATCCCTAGATGTTCGGTTATTTGAATCTTGTGAGCAACCTGCAACAACCCTGAACAGATAGTTTACCACCATCCGTCCCAAGACCACACTTTAGGTGAACCCTGCTGGACTCTTACTGGCCGTCCTTGGTCCCAGATCACCCACTCAAGGTCTGAGTTGCAGGGATGCTGTGTCGCCTGCCCCTTGAGAGCTTTCAGGCTATCTTTAGTTTCCAATGCCTCCTGAAACCCCTGGCTGGATGCAGCCAGTATAGATGAGAATGCCACATCCTTTGTTAGTTCTCCAGTACTTGTCTCCTGGCTTCCATCTGACCTGGTAACCACTTGGTCAGAAGGTGGGAAGCTGTCGAACCCAAAGATTTCCAGGACCTTACCCTTGAGGTGAGGGTTTAAGAACCAGACCCACTGGTGTTCAGGCAGATGGTATCGATCCAAACAAAGCAAGATTTCCAGCTCCAGGACGTAAATATAAAAATATTATATCTTTATTCCATACTTTAAAATAGCAAAGGCTGACAAAAAAAACAGAGAAAAGATCACACGGCAGTCATAACTGAACACGTTTCGAACACTAGGTTCTTAGTCCTCAGTTGGTACTGAATGGAAATGCGTTCAGTTATGACTGCCGTGTGATCTTTTCTCCGTTTTTTTGTCAGCCTTTGCTATTTTAAAATATGGAATAAAGATATAATATTTTTATATTTACGTCCTGGAGCTGGAAAATTTTGCTTTGTTTGGTGCTTCATCCACGTCACAGTGGAGACGTCTTTTCCCTGCTCGGATGCTATAACCACAGCTTTTGGACTTTCATGGGTGAGCTGAATACTTCTGTTTTTTTTCTGAGATGGTAGCGATGACAAGTTTTTTCAATTGCCAGCAAGAAAGTATCCAAGTACCCTCCTTTGTCAAGCAGGGGGAGGTCCTCCAGCCTGGAGCTGCAGTTGGAGCTGAAACATTCCATGCTAGTGCTTGTGCTCTTGCTGACATTCTGCAGCTTCCTTGTGACTTTCTGCAGCTGCTTCATGATGTTCTGTTGCTGCTGCCTCTCGACGTTCCGCTGCTGCTATAAGGGTCTCGTAGGAGGCCTTGTCTCCATCCTTGAGTCTGTCCAGGGCAGCTTGCAGGAGTGTATGCGAGGCTGTCTGGCTGGAGGGATGGACAGGTGGTGAGCGGCCCACTGTGTGACTGACCGCCGACAACTGGCTCCCTGGGGAGCCTGGGCTTCACTCCCCCTCTGCTTGAGCAACATCATTCTCCATCTCTTCCCCACTGTCCGTAGCATAGGCCATCTCACTGGCTCTTTCCCTGGTGCCACTGGCTATCCGTGCAATCTTTGGTCACTGACACAGAACTCCCACCTAATGCATCCACACACTTTACAGAATTTGCCTTTGGACTGTCTAGTACTTTGCTGATATTAAGACTATAGATTGGCAGACCCCTGGATTTTCGGGTCTGTTGGGTTCAGCCAAACAGTTAACAAAGGTTTGGGTACCAGAATAGTACGTGACCCAAACACAGACCCCATTCACTTGAATAGGGGGCCCGACAATCCAGTGTTTGCCATGCTGTCATGTGCATATCAGCGCGGTAAGCACTGCACCTGATCGACGGCAAAATCATTACCGCTGGTGATGGGAGTATTCATCAGCGGGTGCCTATGCTTTAAATAATAAAAAAAAGCATTGGTTCCCCTGTATTTTTGATAACCAGCCAGGCAAATCTGACAGCTGGAAGTGCAACAAGGCTGCTTATCAAGAATAGAGGAGTCCACACTCCGATTTTTTTAAATTATTTAAATAAATAATTACAAAAAACCTTGTATTGTCCCCACCATTTTTGACAACCAACCAAGCTAGACAGCTAGGGACTGGTATTCTCAGGCTGGTAAGGGGCCATCGACATTGCCCCTCCAGCCTAAAAATAGCAGCTCAAAGATGCACTGAAAGGGCGCATCTATTAGATGTGTCAATTCTGGTGCTTTGCCTGCCTCTTCCGACTTTCCCTGTGGTGGTGGCAAGTGGGGTTCATATTTGGGGAGTTGATGTCACCTTTGTATTTTCCGGACAGAACAAGCAAACAGGTTAGTAATGGAGAAACATCAATTAGACAGCTATCCATTACTAATTCTATAGTTATATTGTACATAAACATACACCCAGAATAAAGTCATTTAATTGAAAGACTGACACAGACTTCTTTAATGATTCTAAATTAAACCATACTCATGTCCCCACCCATTCAACTGAAGCCATGGTCTCCTGTAATAAAACAAAAATAAAAAAACAACCATATCCCTCATCTGTCTGTTGATCTGTCCCGCGCCATAATCCACTTCTGGGGATAAATAGTTTTCAATCTGGATGGTGCCAAAATGTGACCATCCAGGCTGAAAACCAGTGATAAATGAGTTGCTACGAGCTCAGCATCAGGGAGCAGCAGTGACATCATCAAGTGTTACTGACGCTGCATTCCCAGATGAGCCCCTGAACTGCAGTGATCTCCCTAGCACAATGAGAAAAAATCTAATGATGCAGCGATGAGTTCACCGTGGTAAATCTCTCCAGGTGAACTCACTGCTGCACCGTGAGCATTTTTATCATTGTGTGAGCAGTGATGTCACTGACCTTAGTGACCTGCGGTAACCTTGATAACATCACCACTAGTCACTGACACTGCGCTCACAGTAGCTCATTCTTCAGTGGTTATCAGCCTGGACAGTTGCATCTTGGCATGTATTTTTCTGACTTGATGTGATGATACACATTTCCCATTGTACTGTAACTGGGACACTCTAGTGCCAGATATACTACTACAACCCCTGGCCAAAATTATGGAATCACCAGCCTTGGAGGATGTTCATTCGATCGTTTAATTTTGTAGAGAAAAAGCAGATCACAGACATGGCACAAAACTAAAGTCATTTCAAATAGCAACTTTCTGGCTTTAAGAAACACTAAATAAATCAAGAACAAAAAATGTGGTAGTCAGTAATGATTACTTTTTTTAACCAAGCATAGGGGAAAAATTATGGAATCACTCAGTTCTGAGAAAAAAATTATTGAATCACCCTCTAAATTTTCATGCCCAAAAATAACACCTGCATCAAATTAGATCTGCTTGTTTGTCTGCATCTTAAAAGGAGTGATCACACCTTGGAGAGCTGTTGCACCAAGTGGACTGACATGAATCATGGCTCCAACACGAGATATGTCAATTGAAACAAAGGAGAGGATTATCAAACTCTTAAAAGAGGGTAAATCAGCAAGCAATTTTGCAAAAGATGTTGGTTGTTCACAGTCAGCTGTGTATAAAATGTGGACCAAACACAAACAACATGGGAAGGTTGTTAAAGGCAAACATACTGGTAGACTAAGGAAGACATCAAAGCGTCAAGACCGGAAACATAAAGCAATATGTCTCCTAAACAGGAAATGCACAACAAAACAAATGAGTAACAAATGGGTGGAAACTGGAGTCAACGTCTGTGACCGAACTGTAAGAAACCACCTAAAGAAAATGGGATTTACATACAGAAAAGTACACCAGAGAGAATAGCGGGCACCACACAAGATAGAAAAATCCAGGATCAACCATATGCATATAGAGAAAACCATGGGACATAAGACAAGAAAAAAGATATGCATAACAGTGGGATCAACCAGGAAATAACTTTATTAGTACAAAAAAGGCACAGCAAGGTAAGAAACACATTTAAAAACATTTAAAAACCAAAAAGCAAGCACATGGCAAATATGCTACGTGCAACACCCCCAGCACATGGAAAACAAATACCAACCAGCACCCAATAAGTTATAATACAACAGATAAATGGTATAGGTATACACCTGTCTAATAATGGCTGCCCATCTACTACCAGCTATAGACCACCTATGTCATACAAACTGACCACGCAATAGTGCTAGAAACCGGACACCGATTACATGTCCCATATATACTTACCAAAGAATGCCATATCAAAGTAGGTGCCACGAGGTTGCAGCAAATGTTACCACCAAGCTTGGGAGCAAAACATATACTAAGGTCCAAGGTCCTAAAGAGCTAGCCCAAAGACAAGGGCGCCAAGTAGAGATGCAGCAGCTGAGATTAGGGTGCTCGTGCTGAGGGGAGGAAGCCCCACGCGTATCGATGCTACAAGAGCGTCTTCATCAGGGGAGATACAAAGTAAAACCGCCTGACCCTGCTTTTATATAGTGAAGTAATAAAGCATGATATTTACCACCTGTAAGGATGCACAGCGTGCAGCTTTCCCAAGGCGTGCACAAACCGATTCACATTTCCGGTTCTGCAGGCGTTCCCCCATTGTGCCTGTGTGGAGGAATAACCCAGCCAAAATGTAACGCCTGCGCACTGGTAGGCACCATTATGATATGGAAGTTTAACATAGTGAATAGAGCGCCAGGCTGATGCAGGGCTGCGCCTGCGTAATCAAGTACAGAGAGGCTCATACAAATAAAAGACCACAGTAGTCAGCGCATGCGCAACGGAGCAACCTCGTCACCAAGAGCCCAGCTAGTTTAACCCATTATTGCACTGATAGACCCGCAGAGTAGCAGGCACGGCCGCAATAGCATAATTTGCCATGGATCATAGACATATCGACACGGTATATGCGCATGTGCACTGAGATGGAGCTGCTCGTCTATGGAAAGCGCTTGTGCAATATAGCAACATGAGAAGGAATTTACAATCTGCAGATACGGCGAAGAGCGTATGGCCCCATAGATCCTACAGACCCCCCCTTTCAACAAAAGTGCTGAAGACCAATGAAACTAGGTCACCGAGACTGCACAAGAATTCGTGCAGCCCAAGTGCTAATATCACCATGGTGTTGAAAAAAACACTGGACCGGTCCAGAAGAAGAGCCTACGCACATGTAATATGACAACGAGAGGGCCTCCCTCTAATAAGGGAGCATAATAATGTAAGCCTGCGCGGTATAGAAAGCCAGACAAGAATGACAAACTGAACCAGAAAAAAGCGTTACTACAAATACACTATGTTCCAAATTATTATGCAAATTACATTTTTATCAGATTTTCCTAAATGGTCGGTGCAAATGACAGTCAGTCTAATAAAAGTCATCACCTGTTAGATTATACATGGAATTTTATTGAAGAAACCTCCCAATGATAACAGTATAATCTCCAAAATGAATAAAAACTCAAAATGCACTGTTCCAAATTATTATGCACAGTAGAATTTCTAAACATTTGATATGTATTAAAGAACTAAAAATGCTCATTTGTGGAATTTGCAGCATTAGGAGGTCACATTAACTGAACAAAAAAGCTATTTAACGCCAAAACATCCCAATAGGCCAAGTTACATGTTAACATAGGACCCTTCTTTGATGTCACCTTCACAATTCTTGCATCCATTGAACTTGTGAGTTTTTGGAGAGTTTCTGCTTGTATTTCTATGCATGAAGTTGGAATAGCCTCCCAGAGCTGCTGTTTGGATGTGAACTGCCTCCCACCCTCATAGATCTTTTGCTTGATGATCCTCTAAAGGTTCTCTATAGGGTTGAGGTCAGGGGAAGATGGTGGCCACACCATGAGTTTATCTCCTTTTATGCCCATAGCAGCCAATGACTCAGAGGTATTCTTTGCAGCATGAGATGGGGCATTGTCAGCATGAAGATGATTTTGCTCCTGAAGGCACGTTTCTGCTTTTTAGACCATAGAAGAAAGTTGTCAGTCAGAAACTCTATATACTTTGCAGAGGTCATTTTCACACCTTCAGGAACCCTAAAGGGCCTTACCAGCTGTTTCCCATGATTCTGGCCCAAAACATGACTCCTCCACCTCCTCGCTGACGTTGCAGCCTTGTTGGGACATGGTGGCCATCCACCAACCATCCACTACTCCATCCATCTGGACCATCCAGGGTTGCTCAACACTTATCAGTAAACAAGACTGTTTGGAAATTAGTCTTCATGTATGTGTGGGCCCAATACAACAATTTCTGCTTGTGAACACTGTTTAAGCGTGACCGAATAGTAGGTTTAGGCACCACAGCAAGCCTTTGAAGGAGCCTACACCTTGAGGTTCGAGGGACTCCAGAGGCACCAGCAGCTTCAAATATCTGTTTGCTGCTTTGTAATGGCTTTTTAGCAGCTGCTCTCTTAATCCGATGAACTTGCCTGGCAGAAATCTTCCTCATTATGCCTTTATCAGCACAAACACATCTGTGCTCAGATACAGCCACAAACCTCTTAACAATATGATGATCACGCTTAAGTTTTCGGGAAATTTCTAATGTTTTCATCCCTTCACTAAGGCATTGCACTATTTGATGCTTTTCAGCAGCAGAGAGATCCTTTTTCTATCCCATGTTACTTGAAAACTGTGACCTGCTTAATAATGTGGAACATCATTTTTAAGTAGTTTTCCTTTAATTAGAATCACCTGGAAAACCAATTATCACATGTGTTTAAGATTGATTTCAGTGATCCATTGAGCCCTGAGACACAATACCATCCACGAGTTTATTTGAAAAACAAAACAATTAAATCTTTATGACACTTAAATCCAATTTGCATAATAATTTGGAACACAGTGTACACCGTAAAAGACCTCATCCTGGAAATAGTATTTAATGTTATTAAAATAGGGAGGGAAACAAGGACTGCCAGTAGTGCTACACCGGATGCGAAATAGCTAACCCCAACCAATGGGACCCAGAGAACCAGAGCACAAATCAAAGATAGTAACAGACTGCAGATATTACATGACACACGACCGCCAAACATGCACAGATGCTCATGTTTCACCAACATGTTAATATCCACTGAGGATCCAATAAATGGACCCACAGGTTACACAACAGAGGAACAACAATGCACATTGTATAGTACAGCTAATAACAAACAAGACTTTGGCAAGATATGACATGGGCAGGTGATCCGATCATAGACGGAGCCGTTGAAACAGACGTGGAAGGACCAGTCTTTCCAGAATACGTATATTCCACCTAAGAGAGAACCGAGAAAGGTAAGTGTATCCGCTGCCTCTGAAACAAGACACAAAGCATAAATAGAATAATGCACTGACACGGAAGAAGGGGTACAGGTCAAAGGCCTCCATCCTTCATGTTTGTTTGTAAAAACCGGTGTACAGGAGTTCCTCATTAATATCCATCGGGGCCAAACTATTGAGGTTGTAAATCCATTTGGATTCCAAAAAATGTGCGCCTGCGTATGCAAACCTGTTTATGGGTGGTGGGAGGAGGAGCATGTGTACGAACTGCGGCCCTTTCAGGAGTCTGTGCCTAAATGACACAGATTCATAGACAACATCCTGTTTTTGTGGACTGGGACTCTTGAATGGTGCAACTTTGAATTTTTATGCAATAAAATCACAGAGATATGTCACACAAAATACTTAATAAGTAACATTTCCCACATGTCTACTTTACATCAGCACAATTTTGGAACCAAATTTTTTTTTGTTAGGGAGTTATAAGGGTTAAAATTTGACCAGCAATTTCTCATTTTTACAACATCATTTTTTTTTAGGGACCACATCTCATTTGAAGTCATTTTGAGGGGTCTATACGATAGAAAATAAACAAGTGTGACACCATTCTAAAAACTGCACCCCTCAAGGTGCTCAAAACCACATTCAAGAAGTTTATTAACCCTTCTGGTGCTTCACAGGATTTTTTGGAATGTTTAAATGAAAATGAACATTTAACTTTTTTTCACAAAAAAAATAGTTCAGCTCCAATTTGTTTTATTTTACCAAGGGTAACAGGAGAAAATGGACCACAAAAGTTATTGTACAATTTGTCCTGAGTACTCCGATACCCCATATGTGGGGGTAAACCACTGTTTGGGTGTATCGTAGAGCTCAGAAGCGAAGGAGCGCCATTTGACTTTTCAATGCAAAATTGACTGGAATTGAGATGGGATGCCATGTTGCGTTTGGAGAGCCCCTGATGTGCCTAAACATTGAAACCCCCCACAAGTGACACCATTTTGGAAAGTAGACCCCCTAAGGAACTTATCTAGAGGTGTGGTGAGCACTTTGACCTATTAAGGGATTCACAGACGTTTATAATTCAGAGCCATAAAAATAAAAAATCATATTTTTTCACAAAAATGATCTTTTCGCCCCCAATTTTGTATTTTCCCAAGGGTAAGAGAAGAAATTGGACCCCAAAATTTGTTGTACAATTTGACAAAAGTAGACCCCCTAAGGAACTCATCTAGATGTCTTGTGAGAGCTTTGAACCCCCAAGTGTTTCACTACAGTTCATAACGCAGAGCCGTGAAAATAAAAATTATTTTTTCTTACACAAAAATTATATTTTAGCCCCCAGTTTTGTATTTTTCCAAGGGTAACAGTTGAAATTAGACCAGAAAAGTTGTTGTTCAATTTGTTCTGAGTACGCTGATACCCCATGTGTGGGGAAGTACCACCGTTTGAGCGCATGGCAGAGCTCGGAAGGGAAGGAGTGTCATTTGGAATGCAATGAAAGATGGATTGGTCTGCAGGTGTTACATTGCGTTTGCAGAGCCCCTAATGTACCTAAACAGTATAAACCCCCCACAAGTGACCCCATATTGGAAACTAGACCCCCCAAGGAACTTAAATATATGTGTTGTGAGAACTTTGAACCCCAAGTGTTTCACTACAGTTTATAACGCAGAGCCGTGAAAATAAAAAATATTTTTTTTCCACAAAAATTATTTTTTAGCCCCCAGTTTTGTATTTTCCCAAGGGTAACAGGAGATATTGGACACAAAAAGTTGTTGTCCAATGTGTCCTGGGTACGCTGATACCCCATATGTTGGGGTAAACCCCTGTTTGGGCGCACGGGAGAGCTCGGAAGGGAAGGAGCATTGTTTTACTTTTTCAACACAGAATTGGCTGGAATTGAGATCGGACGCCATGTCGCGTTTGGAGAGCCCCTGATGTGCCTAAACAGTGAAAACCCCCAATTATAACTGAAACCCTAATCCAAAGAAATCCCTAACCCTAATCCCAAAGGTAACCCTAAACACACCCCTAACCCTGACACACCCCTAACTCTAATCCCAACCCTAATCCCAACCGTAAATGTAATCCAAACCCGAACCCTAACTTTAGCTCCAACCCTAACCCTAACTTTATCCCCAACCCTAACTGTAGCCTTAATCCTAGCCCTAACCCTAGCCCTAACCCTAGCCCTAACCCTAACCCTAGCCCTCACCCTAGCCCTAACCCTAGCCCTAACCCTAACCTTAGCCCTAACCCTAACCCTAGCCCTAACCCTAACCCTATCCCTAGCCCTAACCCTAGCCCTAACCCTATTGGGAAAATGGAAATAAATACATTTTTTTAATTTTTTAATTTTTCACTAACTAAGTGGGTGATGAAGGGGGGGTTGATTTACTTTTATAGAGGTTTTTTAGCGGATTTTTATGATTGGCAGGCGTCACACACTGAAAGACGCTTTATATTGCAAAAAATATTTTTTGCGTCACCACATTTTGAGAGCTATATTTTTTCCATATTTTGGTCCACAGAGTCATTTGAGGTCTTGTTTTTTGCGGGACAAGTTGACGTTTTTATATGTAACATTTTCGGGCACGTGACATTTTTTGATCGCTTTTTATTCCGATTTTTGTGAGGCAGAATGACCAAAAACCAGCTATTCATGAATTTCTTTTGGGGGAGGCGTTTATACCGTTCCGCGTTCGGTAAAATGGATAAAGCAGTTTTATTCTTCGGGTCAGTACGATTACAGCGATACCTCATTTATATCATTTTTTATGTTATGGTGCTTTTATATACGATAAAAACTATTTTATAGAAAAAAAAATTATTTTTGCATCGCTTTATTCTGAGGACTATAACTTTTTTCTTTTTTCTTTGATGATGCTGTATGGCAGCTTTTTTTTTGCGGGACAAGATGACGTTTTCAACGGTACCATGGTTATTTATATCCGTCTTTTTGATCGCGTGTTATTCCACTTTTTATTTGGCGGTATGATAATAAAGCATTGTTTTTTGCCTCATTTTTATTTTTTTTATTTTACGGTGTTCACTGAAGGGGTTAACTAGTGGGATAGTTTTATTAGTCGGGTCGCTACGGATGCGGTGATACTAAATATGTGTAGTTTTATTGTTTTTTTTATTTAGATAATGAAATGTATTTATAGGAACAATATGTATATATATATTTTTGTATTTTTTTTTTGAATTTTTTTTTTTTTTTTTACACATGTGAATTTTTTTTTTTTACACTATAACATTGCCCCAGGGGGGCATGATGTTATAGTGTAAGATCGCCGATCTGACACTTTGCTGTGCACTGTGTCAGATCGGCGATCTGACGTGCACAGCTCCTGGAGGCTTCCCTGTGCCTGCTCTGAGCAGGCGCAGTGAAGCCACCTCCCTTCAGGACCCGGATGCCACGGCCATCTTGGATCCGGGCCTGCTGCAGAGAGGAGGAGGTAAGAGACCCTCGGAGCAACGCGATTACATCGCGTTGCTCTGGGGGTCTCAGGGAAGCCCGCAGGGAGCCCCCTCCCTGTGCGATGCTTCCGTATACCGCCGGAACACTGTGATCATGTTTGATCGCAGTGTGCCAGGGGTTAATGTGCCGGGGGCGGTCCGTGACTGCTCCTGGCACATAGTGCCGGATGTCAGCTGCGATAGTCAGCTGACACCCGGCCGCGATCAGCCGCGCTCCCCCCGTGAACGCGGCCGATCGCGCTGGATGTACAATCCCGTTGGTGGTCATACGGGCCCACCCCACCTTGACGGGATAGTACGTCCGATGTCAGAAAGGTGTTAAAAGTGTGTCTTACCTTGCTGTGCCTTTTTTGTACTAATAAAGTTATTTCCTGGTTGATCCCACTGTTATGCATATCTTTTTTCTTTTCTTATGTTACATACAGAAAAGCTAAATGAAAGCCATAATTTACACCTAAACAGAAAAAAACAAGGTTACAATGGACTAAGGAAAAGCAATCATGGACTGTGGATGACTGGATGAAAGTCATATTCAGTGATGAATCACGAATCTGCATTGGGCAAGGTGATGATGCTGGAACTTTTGTTTGGTGCCGTTCCAATGAGATTTATAAAGATGACTGCCTGAAGAGAACATGCAAATTTCCACAGTCATTGATGATATGGGGCTGCTTGTCAGGTAAAGGCACTGGGGAGATGGCTGTCATTACATCTTCAATAAATGCACAAGTTTATGTTGATATTTTGGACACTTTTCTTAACAAATCAATTGAAATGATGTTTGGGGATGACGTAATCATTTTTCAAGATGATAATGCATCCTGCCATAGAGCAAAAACTGTGAAAGCATTCCTTGAAAAAAGACACATAAGGTTAATGTCATGGCCTGCAAATAGTCCGGATCTCAATCCAATTGAAAATTTTTGGTGGAAGTTGAAAAAAATAATGGTCCATGACAAGGCTCCAACCTGCAAAGCTGACCTGGCAACAGAGTTCAGAGAAAGTTGGAGTCAGATTGATGAAGAGTACTGTTTGACGCTCATTAAGTCCATGCCTCAGAGACTGAAAGCTGTTATAAAAGCCAGAGGTGGAGCAACAAAATACTAGTGATGTTTTGGAGTGTTTTTTTGTTTGTTTGCTTTTCATGATTCCATAATTGTTTCCTCAGAATTGAGTAATTCCATAATTTTTCCCCTATGCTTGGTTAAAAAAAAGTAACCATTACTGACTACCACATTTTTTGTTCTTAATTTCTTTTAGTGTTTCTTAAAGCCAGAAATTTGCCATTTGAAATTACTTTAGTTTTGTGCCATGTCTTTGATCTGCTTTTTTCTACAAAATTAAACAGCTGAATGAACATCCTCCAAGGCCGGTGATTCCATAATTTTTGCCATGGGCTGTAGTATTTCATGTATATTCATGATCAGGTGGGATAGGATTGAATATGCTTTTCCGGGACGACGATGCTTGTTTATTAATGGTGCATTCTCATATTGGGTAAATAACAAGGTATGTTGTTTATAACATGTATAGAGAATTTTTTAATCTGCTCAGCGCCGGCATTAGCGGCAGGTAGACCAAGCAGCTGGCCAGGGCCCCTGCTACCCCAGGGGCCCCCAGCCAGTGGTGTGCCACTAATAGCTGCACATCACGCAGCTGCTATGGGTCCCATGAGTCAGGGGGTCAGCCTGCCATCACCGCTGACTCCCCCCTCGCCGCCGCATTCAACTGTGCTCCTGGCATCTATGAGACCGGTAAAGTTCAAAGCAATGATGGAGGAGAGAGTGTCAGATGACGCTCCCTCTCCCATCATTCCACTCTGCCTCTGACACTGCAGGTGCGCGATGACATCACTTCATCGCGCACCCACTGTGTGCCACCGCTGAGAATGGAGCCAAGCCTGGAGCAGTGCGGGGCACAAGGAGAGGTGAGGATTTTAAAAAAAATATATCAGTGAGTCAGTACTGGACTGTGGGGATACATTATATTCTATGGGGGGGCTGTATTACATTCTATTATGGAGGATTGCGTCATACTCTTTGATGGGTCTGCATTATATTCTATGGGGAAGTGGGCTGTATTATATTCTATGGGGGGCTACATTATGTTCTGTGGGGGCTGTATTATGCTTTATGAGGGAGGATTGCATCATACTTTATGAGGGGGCTACATTATGCTATATGAGAGGGCTACATTGTAGTCTATGGGGGCTGCATCATATTCTATGGGGGGCTAGATTATATTGTATGGGGGCTTCATTATACTCTATGGAGGGGCTACATTATATTCTATGAGGGTTAAATTATATTGTATGGTGGGCTGCATCATACTCTTGGGGGGCTACGTTATATTCTGTGGGGTGGCTGTCTTATACTCTGTGGGGTGGCTGCATTATACTCTGTGGGGTGACTGCATTATACTGCATCAAGGACTATGGAGAATACAATATACTATATGAAGAACTGTGGGATGCATTATACTATGGGAAGTGAATTGTACTACATGGATGACTATGGTGGTGCATTATACTATATGGAGCACAATGAGGAGTGTATTATACTATATGGAGGACTGAGCAATGTATCTTAATATATGGAGGACTATGAGGCATGTATAGTACTATATGGAAAACTGAGGAGTGTATTATACTATATGGAGGACTGAGGAGTGTATTTTAATATATGGAGGACTATGAGCAGTGTATTATACTATATGGAGGTCTATGGGAAATGTATAATACTATATGGAGGACTAAGGAGTGAATTTTAATATATAAAGTACTATAGGGAGTGTATTATACTATATGGAGGAGTATGGGGCATATTATATTATATGGAGGACTATGGGGGTGTGCATTTTTAAATATGGAGGACTGTGGTGCACATTATAATAGATGGAGGAATATGGGGTGTATTAAACTAAACATGCAAAATGCTGCATATTCATCGAGTGATAGGATTGTTTATGCCGGAAAAGAAATCATTTTTCTCAGCAGCACATTGCCGGTGTAAACTGTAGTTGTGCTGCTGATAACATGATACTGTATGGGGACAGATTGATCTAATAGGATTGTTCTGTTCCCATCATTCTTTCTCAGTTGGTGTAAAGAGGCCAGGAAACAAGTGTTGAACAACTTCAATATTGTCGATCACAGTTGGTTAGTGGCCTGATCTCAGCACATGTAAATACAACAGAAATGCTTCTGTGTGATGTGCAATATATTAGCATTTGGAGCCTCATTTTAAACTTTTGCCTAGGGCCCCACTTTGCCTAAAACTAGCCCATTCTATGTATGGATAGATGTTATTGATCTGTATATATACAGCTCTGGAAAAAATTAAGAGACCACTGCAAAATTTTCAGTTTGTCTGATTTTTCTCTTTATAGGTATATCTTTGAGTAAAATGTAAATTGTTCTTTTATTCTATAAATTACTGACAACTAGTGATGAGCAAGCATGCTCCCCACTACTCCGTACTCGCCCGAGTATCACAGTACTCACGGTGTACTCAGCGAGCATGGAGCATTTCTGGGATTATTCGACGGGAGCTCGGGTCTCCGCCCTGCAATTTTGGAGCTCTTTAGATAAACATGCGGGATTGTCTGCCATGCACTGTAATGCTGCAGCCATCTTTGTTGTGGTATTACAGCTGTCTTCAATTCTTCAGTGGCCTCGTCCGATAGGGGTAAAGGCTATCCAACGCTTCCTCATTTTTGCCAATAATTTTGACAATTTATCCTGCATTTCTCGTCCATTATCAAGCCTATCTCTAGTCTCACTCAGAAGGGAGTCAGCTTCACTACCTGGCCTCCGGAGGCCGAAAAGGCCTTTCAAGATCTTAATCTGGCTTTTTCTACCGCGCCTGTGTTACATCGACCTGAGGCGAATAAACCGTTTATCTTTGAAGTTGACGTGTCTTCCACTGGAGCCGGCGCTGTGTTGTTGCAGAGATCCTCTTCTGGTCGATTGGTTCCTTACGGATTCTTTTCTAAAGCCTTCTCTCCTGCAGAATGCAACTATTCTATTGGGGATCGAGAGTTGTTGGCCATCAAGATGTCTCTGGAGGAGTGGCGTCATCTGCTGGAGGGGACAGTTCATCCATTCACCATTTTTACCGACCATAAGAACCTGGTCTATATCCAGTCGGCCCAAAGGCTCAATCCTCCACAGGCCAGGTGGTCCTTATTCTTTGCTTGCTTTGACTTTGGATTACATTTCCGTCCCAGTCAGAAGAATGTCAAGGCTGACACATTGTCACGATCTCTTCATTCCCAAGACATGGAGGAGGACTTCTCTCACATCATTTATCCGGTCAAGGTCATTCCTATGGCTCCCGTGAAATTGTTTGCGCTGCCTCCGGGTAAAACCTTTGTTTCTGAGACCAAGAGAATGCAGGTGTTGCGGTGGGGTCACTCATCCAAGATTTCTGGTCATGTCGGAGTTAAAAAGACCCTGGATCTCATTTCTCGGTTTTATTGGTGGCCCTCTCTCCTCTAAGATCTGATTGACTTCTCTGCTTCCTGTCCCTCCTGTGCCAAGGTCAAAGTCCCCAGACGATTGCCAGTCCCTTCCTCTCCCTGGCAACACATAGCCTTGGATTTTATCACGGATCTGCATAGCTCTTCCAGATTCACTGCAATTCTAGTGGTAGTGGATCGGTTCTCCAAAATGGCGTATTTTGTTCCGCTTCAACGATTGCCCTCCGCTCCTGAGCTGGCAAAAATTTTCTTTCTGCATGTCTTCCAGCTTCATGGATTCAAACTTCACATTGTATCAGATCGTGGAGTACAATTTACATCTCGATTTTGGATGGCTCTGTGTGGTCTTCTTGAGATGAAGTTGGATTTCTCTTCCGCATATCATCCTCAAACTAACGGCCAGGTGGACCGTGTCAATTAAGTTTTGGTGTCCTATCTTTGTCAGTTCTCTAATGCACATCATGATGATTGGTCCAGCCTTCTCCCATGGGCCGAGTTCGCCTACAATAATCATCCAAAGGAGTTCTCAAACAAGTCTCCATTTTTTGTGGTTTTTGGCATGCATCCTGGTGTTCCATTGCCTGTCTCCGCATACTATGGGGTTCCTGCAGTTGACTCTGTAACTATGGAATTCTCCAAGATTTGGCTTGAGACTAAGGAGGCATTTGAGAGGGCGGGAGAACGCATGAAGAGGCATGCTGACAAGAGATGTCTGGATGCCCCTACTTATCTTCCAGGTGAGAAGGTTTGGCTTTCCTCTAAATATATTAGTTTGAAGATGCCCTCTTACAAGTTGGTCCTCGTTACATTGGTCCATTTGAAGTCTTCCGGTGCATCAACAGTGTTGCCTATAAGCTCAGGTTGCCTGCCTCGCTCTGTGTTCCTAACGTCTTCCACGTCTCTCTCCTGAAACCAGTCATTCTAAATCGTATCCATTCAGTTCCTAGTTCCTCTCCTCCACCGGTCTGTGCGGATAATGTTTTTGAGGTGAAGAGTATTCTAGCTTCCAAGAGGGTCAGGGGCAAAATTTTATTTCTGATTGATTGGAAAGGCTTTGGTCCTGAGGAGAGGTCTTGCGATCCCCGGGAGAACATTAATTCTCCTTGCATTCTTGAAAAATTCTTGTCCAGAAGTAGAGGAGGCAGGAGTAAGAGAGGGAGTTTTGTTACCTCTCCTTCTGCAGCCGGGTCCGGGTCTGCCATCCACATCGCTTCTTCTACTGCCACCCATGCTTCTTCTACTACTCCTCGCTCTTCTGTTGGCGTTCCCCGTCGGGTGCCGACGCGGCTGTCTCAGGGCGCTCCTTCCTTCCCGACGGCCGCGCACTCCTATGGTTTGCGCAAGCACAGTGAAGTCTGACTGCGCGTGCGATCTTCTATTTCTCTTCTTCCTGCGTGACCTGACCTGGCAGTCCTTCTGTCCAATCATGGACTAGCATCAGGTATTTCTGGCCGATGTCCCTTAGTGGAGGCGCCTGATTGTCAAGTTACTCTTGCTTTTTAGGGCCACCTTATTGCCTCTTACTTCGCTCGCTCTGTTAGCGTTTAACCCTTGTTTTCCTTTGCTTCCTTCCAGATCCTGCACCCGTTCTGTGTATCCCCAGATTCCTGCCGGCTTCTTCTCCTGTTTATTAATATTATTATTATTATTATTATTATTATTATTTATTTATATAGCACCATTAATTCCATGGTGCTGTACATGTGAAAAGGGGTTACATACAGGGTTATGGATATCATTAACAGTAAACAAATTTACAGTGACAGACTGGTACAGAGGGGAGAGGACCCTGTCCTTGCGGACATACATTCTTCAGGATAATGGGGAAGAGAAAGGAGGTTGGTGTGCTGCAGCACTGTTAGTGGTGAGGCGGCTGCTCGGGTGGTCGTGGCAGCAGCTTGGGTTGTCGGTGACGTGGCGGCAGCTTAGGTGGTCGGTGACGTGGCGGGAGCTCGGGTGGTCGGTGACATGGTGGCAGCTTGGGTGGTCAGTGGTCGTCTGAAGGATCCGAGGGTGGTGGATAATCAGACGTGTTGAAGCGTGGAATTCCAGAGGATAGGGGATATTCGGGAGAAATATTGGAGGCGGTTGTGTGAGGAACGAATAAGTGTGGAGGAGAGTAGGAGGTCTTGGGAGGATCGAATATTACGTGAGGGAAGATAGTGGGAGATTAGTGCAGATATATAGGGAGGGGAGAGGTTGCCGGTGGCTTTGTAGATCAGTGTTAGTAGTTTGAACTGGATTCGTTGGGGAATTGGGAGCCAGTGGAGGGATTTGCAGGGGGGTGAAGCAGGGGAGTAGCGAGGAGAGAGGTGGATTAGCCGAGCAGCAGAGTTGAGGACAGACTGGAATGGTGCAAGGGAGTTAGCAGGGAGGCCACAGAGGAGGGTGTTGCAGTAATCGAGGTGGGAGATGATGAGGGCATGCACAAGAGTTTTAGTAGATAGTGGGCTGAGGAAGGGACTGATTCTGGCAATATTTTTGAGTTGGAGGCAACAGGAGGTGGCAAGAGTTTGGACGTGCGGTTTGAAGGGCAGGGCAGAATCGAGAGTTACCCCGAGGCAGCGGATTTCAGGTGCGGGAGAGAGCAAGATGCCGTTTACTATAATAGATAGATCAGGTAGGGGGCATACGCGAGATGGGGGAAAGATGATGAGTTCGGTTTTGTCTACATTGAGTTTTAGGAAGCGAGAGTTGAAGAAGGAGGATATGTCTGACAGACAATCCAGGATTCTGGACAGAAGAGAGGAGATATCTGAGCCAGATGGGTGAGTATATGGTGGTCAGATAAGCGGAACGGAGAGGTTGTGAGATTAGATAAGGAACAGAGGCGGGTGAAGATGAGGTCTAGCGTATGTCCGTCTGAGTGGGTGGCTGTGGAGGACCACTGAGTAAGTCCAAAGGATGAGGTAAGGGCCAGGAGCTTGGAGGCTGCTGGTTGGTGGGTGTCAGTAGGGATATTAAAGTCACCCATTATGATGGTGGAGATGTCAGCAGAGAGAAAGTGAAGAATCCAGGTGGAAAATTAGTCAATGAAGGCAGTGGCTGAGCCCGGTGTTTGGTATATGACAGCCATTTGGAGATTAGAGGGAGAGTAGATACGGACAGAGTGAACCTCGAAAGAAGGGAGGTTAAGGGAGGGTGGGGTTTGGATAGGGTTGAAGTAGCAGTTTTTAGAGAAAAGGAAACCCACTCCCCCGCCAGACCGAGGAGTGTGGGTAAAGTGGAGGCCACCGTAACTCAGTGCAGCAGGGGAGGCAGTGTCAGGGGGCGTCAGCCAGGTCTCAGTGAGGGCCAGGAAGGAAAGGTTGCGGGAAGTAAAGAGATTGTGGATCACGTGGAGCTTGTTGCAGACAGAGCGGGCATTCCAATGTGCCCCAGAGAGAGGAAGCAGGGGGGTGGGAGTCAGTTGCACAGGTTTTAAGTGTGAGGGATTGCGATAGTTTCTCATAGTGTGAGAAGGATAGGGGTGAGGATTAGTGGAGTGAAAATAGTAAGGGCAAATGTGAGTATGGTTAAATAGCAGGGGAAGAAAGGAGAAGAAAGTAAAATTAGAATACAGTGATTAGTCTTACCGTCCTGGCGATTCCTGGACTATTTCTGGCATATTTCTGACGATACACTTAAAGATGTCACTTGAAATGGTGTCACATCTGACTAAAGTCAAATCTGATGACCGACACCATTCAACTCATACCATTCAAGTGTCCAAGAAATGAAGCCAGGTGAGAGAGGAGGTAGGGAGGAGGAAGGAGGTGGAGGACAGTCCACAGCAGGGGACAATTAGCAGATTGCAGTTAAATGAACATTTGACTGCCATCAAAGCTGAAGAAAGATAAGATAAGATGGGAGGATAGTGTTAAGGTACCATCACACTTAGCGACGCTGCAGCGATATAGACAACGAGCCGATCGCTGGAGCGTCGCTGTTTAGGTCGCTGTAGAGACGTCAAACACAACAGCTCCAGAACGATGCAGGAGCAATCCTGTGACGTAACGGTGACTCACTTATCGTTCTCACAGGTCATTAGCTCCATGTAAAACATTGCTGTCATCGTTGCTTTTGCTGTCAAACACGACGATACACGCCAACCTGATGACCAAATAAAGTTCTGGACTTCTAGCTCCAACCAGCGATATCACAGCGGGATCCAGATCGCTGCTGCGTGTCAAACACAACAAGATCGCTAACCAGGACGCTGCAACATCACGGATCGTTGTCGTTCTTGTTGTAAAGTTGATGAGTGTGAAGGTACCTTTAGGTGTGAAAAGCATGGATATATCAGTCAGCATGCAGTAAATTAGAAGTATGATTCATTGAATTAAAGTCAGTGAAAAAGTAGCAGCGGACCAGGTAGAATAGGGGGAGAGAGGTGCATGGATTCAGGGGTGAAGTAGGTATTCCAGGTTAGCAGACAGTTCAAACGTAACAGGTAGAATAGGGGGAGAGAGGTGCATGGATTCTGGGGTGCAGTGGGTATTCCAGGTTAGCAGACAGTTCAAACGTACCAGGTAGAATAGGGGGAGAGAGGTGCATGGATTCTGGGGTGCGTAGGTATTCCAGGTTAGCAGACATTTCAAACATACCAGGTAGAATAGGGGAATAGAGGTGCATGGATTCTGGGGTGCAGTGGGTATTCCAGGTTAGCAGACAGTTCAAACATACCAGGTAGAATAGGGGGAGAGAGGTGCATGGATTCAGGGGTGCAGTGGGTATTCCAGGTTAGCAGACAGTTTAAACGTACCAGTGAATGGAAGCAGATGGGTCAGGGCATGACAGCATGAAGGAGAATATGCCATGGGTTATCTTTGTGGCATATTTCTGATGATACACTTAAAGATCTCACTTGAAATGATGTCACATCTGACTAAAGTTTAGTGTCTTTATTAGGTTTTTTTCGTTCACCCATCTCTGCCTATTTCTGTTTTCCTCCACCCCGTACCTCATATCCCTCCCTCTTCCTCTGGATTCCCTTTGCTTCTTCCGTCCAGATTCCTTCCCTGCCTACTCCTTCTCCTTACTTCTCCTTGGTATCCCTGAGTTGATCCCTGGTCCTGGTTCCCGTGGTTCTAGAGGATCCCGAGCTTGCTTCCTAATGATCCCTGTATAGGGGTTGGTCCATCTGGTGCATTCGTTTGGGGTTCGCTCGGTTCCACGGTCCAGTGGGTCCACTCTCGGTACTCGATGCCTTAGGCCTGACATCCACAGACAGAAAGGCGGGCAATCGTTCCACGCAACACCAACATGACAGAAGGTGACAGTCCAACTGTAAGGTCTTCACAAGTCTGGTTGTTTTTTAAAGACTTTGCCGATAACCCCAAACAGCCCATTTGCAACACCTGCCATGCCTGCATCAGCAGGGGTAGCAAAACTACCAGCCTGACCACCACCAGCATGATCAGGCACATGGCAGCAGAACACCCGACTTTGTGGGCCAAACCACAGGCATCAGGAACAGTGGCTGCGGGTAACACTACTCCTTCTTCCACTGTTGTGTGTGAAAGTCAATCCCTTGTGCACGGTGCATGTGATGATGCTTCCTGCACTGTACCTGCCATTACCCAAACTCAACTAAGACCATCATCAAGGACATCCACGTCCTTGTCCCAGCGCAGCCTTTAGTTGTCCATACCACAGTCATTGGAACGCAAGCGGAAGTACGCCTCCAATGCCCCACAGGCCACAGTACTAAATTCACAAATTTCTCATCTGCTTGCACTCGAAATGTTGCCTTTTAGGCTCGTGGAACTTTCCACAACTTGATGGCGGCTGCCTTCCCAAGGTATTCGGTCCCCAGCCGCCACTATCTCTCCCAGTGTGCTATCCCGGCATTACACAAGCATGTGTCCCATAATATTAGCCGTGCCGTCAGCAAAGCCGTTACTGGGAAAGTCCACCTAACCACGGACACGTGGACAAGTGCTTGTGGGCAGGGATGGTACATCTCGCTGACAGCACTCTGGGTTAACATTGTGGAAGAAGGGACCGAGTCGGACGTTGGGATGGTGCATGTCCTCCCAACCCTGATGATTGCAGGCCCTACATCAATCTGGGTTGCTCCCACAGTCTACAGCTCCTGCACTTCCTCCTCCGCCTCCTCTTACAGCCTCCTTCTCTGAAAGTAGCACATCAGTCACAAGCTGGAAGTACTGCAGCACTGCCTCAGCACAAACAGGCTGTGCTGAAGCTAGTCTGCTTAGGTGACAAACTGCACAATGCTGAAGAGTTGTGGACAGCTTTGAAAGAGCAGTCAGATCTGTGGCTGACATAGCTGAGCCTACAGCCAGGCTTGGTCATGTGTGACAATGGCCGAAACCTGGTGGCGGCTCCGAGGCAAGGCAAGCTCACACAATTGCCATGCCTGGCTTATGTGCTTAACCTCATAGTTCAATGTTTTCTCAAAACCTACCCGGAGCTGCCAGATCTGCTTATGAAAGTATGCCAATTGTTTGCCCATTTTAGTGTCAGCTACAGCTTCATCCACCCTTGGTTTTTCAGCTTCGAGCTCATCGACTGGTGTGTGATGTCCCCAAGCATTGGAACTCTACACTGCATATGTTGGAAAGGATTTGTGAGCAGAAGAGGGCAGTTGTTGACTACCAGCATCAACAAGGCCATCGTTATTCAGTTCATACTCCACACATAATACCTTAGGAGTGGACATGGATGTCAGACTTATGTACCATCCTCCAAAACTTTGAGGAGTCCACCAAGATGGTGAACCGCGATTACGCCATAATTAGCATCACCATCCCACTTCTCTGCATTCTGAAAACCTCTCTGCTCACATTGAAAGAGGATGCATTGCAGGAGGAGCACGTGGACATGGAGCAAGGAACCATGCAGGGTGATTACACACAGCCCAGCCTCATGTCATCCCAATGTGGATTGGTTGACAATGAGGAAGAGGAGGAAGAACATGAGCTACTTTCATGCAGTATAGACGGTACTACAAGCACAACTGTCGTACTGTCTGTTCAGTGTGGATGGCCTGAGGACAGGGAGGAGGAGGAGTTTGAGGAGGAGGATGACACCTTGGTCAATCATCCTGTTGTTGAGGACACGGAAGGCTTTCCTGTTACCAGTCTTGCAAACATGTATGGCTGACTTTATGTTGCGCTGCCTTTCCCTTGACCCTCGTATTTTAAAAATTTTGGGTGACAGTCATTACTGGGTAGTGACACTTTTAGACCCCCACTACAAGGAGAGCTTTCAATCTCTTGTTCCAGAGACAGACGGGTGTACTAAAATGGTGCAGTACCAGAGGGCCATTGTTGCAGAATTATTAACAAAATTCCAATCTGAAAACTCTGGTGGCAGACATCACAGTGCGTTGGACAATCAAGGAGAACAGGCGAGGGAGACACAACTCCAATCCAGCAGTGGCAGGGCAACACTGGCAAAGTTCTGGGACAGTTTTCTCAGACCCTCCAATTGCCTTGGCCCAGAGGCGTGGGGTAATGTCATAAGAAATTGAATTTTTGGGAAGATGGTGAGGGAGTACCTTGCTGACCGTACCAACATCCTCCGTGATTCCTCTGTGCCTTTTAATTATTGAGTTTCCAAACTGGACACATGACATGAACTGGCTCTCTACGCTTCGGAGGTCCTGGCCTGCCCTGCCGCTAGCATTTTGTCAGAGCGGGTTTTTAGTGACGCTGGTGGAATTATAACAGATAAGTGCATTCACCTGTCAACTGAAAATGCAGACAGGCTGACTCATAAAAATGAACAAGGGCTGGATTGGGCCAGACTTCTCTACACCACCAAATAATAACAGTGAAGCATAACCTTCAATACAGTGTCTTTTTGGAAGGTGCATTCCCATGCAACTCTTCACACCCACACATGGGTATATGATTCCTGGTTTTGGCTATTTGTTGTCCTCCTCTCTTCATCCTCATCATCCACCACCACTCAAATGCCGGGGTGAACATGTTCTGTGATGCTACAGCCAGTAAATTTTCTTGCAGGGGTGTCTTTGAGGCCCGTAATTTTTTTTAAAAAAATGTACCCCACATGGGGAAATGTTTGTCAGCCCATGCACTTATTGTATGGGCATTACAAGTATAGGAGACCCGCTCCTTTACATTGGGAAAACATTCATAGGAGGACATCCTCCACGTCTCTTCAGACAACACCACTAGAACATGAGGGTGAACGTATTCCATGATGCAACAATCACTGTAGTTTTTGGCAAGGGTGTTTATGGTGCCCATAAAGATGTTTTTTTTTTAAAAAAAGGAGACCCCCAGGGGAAAATGTTTGTCAGCCCTTATACTTAGTGTATGGGTATTACAAGTATAGGAGACACGCTCCTTTAAATTGGGAAAACTTTCATAGGAGGACATCCTATACATCTATTGAGACACCAACACTAGAACACGAGGGTGAACGTATTCCGTGATGCAACAGTCACTCTAAATTTTGGCAAGGTTGTTTATGATGCCCGTAAATAATTTTTTTTTATTGAAGTAGACCCCCCAGGGGAAATTGTTTGTCAGCCCTTACACTAAAGGCCCCGTCTCACATAGCGAGATCGCTAGCGAGATCGCTGCTGAGTCACTAGTTTTGTGACGCAACAGTGACCTCAGTAGCGATCTCGCTATGTGTGACACGTACCAGTGATCAGGCCCCTGCTGTGAGATCGCTGGTCGTGTCGGAATGGCCTGGACCGTTTTTTGGTCGTTGAGCTCCCGCTGACATCACTGAATCGGTGTGTGTGACACCGATCCAGCGATGTCTTCACTGGTAACCAGGGTAAACATCAGGTTACTAAGCGCAGGGCCGCGCTTAGTAACCCGATGTTTACACCCTGGTTACCAGCGTAAATGTAAAAAAAACAAACACTACATACTCACCATCTGATGTCCGTCAGGTCCCTTGCCGTCCGCTTCCTGCTCTGAGTGCCGCCGTACAGTGAGAGCGCAGCACAGCAGTGACGTCACCACTGCGCTCTGCTCTCACTGTACGGCGGCTCAGTCAGAGCAGGAAGCAGACGGCAGGGGACCTGACGGACATCGAAAGGCGAGTATGTACTGTTTGTTTTTTTTGGTAACCAGGGTAAACATCGGGTTACTAAGCGCGGCCCTGCGCTTAGTAACCCGATGTTTACCCTGGTTACCCGGGTGCTGCAGGGGGACTTCGGCATCGTTGAAGACAGTTTCAACGATGCCGAAGTCGTTCCCCTGATCGTTGGTCGCTGGAGAGAGCTGTCTGTGTGACAGCTCCCCAGCGACCACACAACGACTTACCAACGATCACGGCCAGGTCGTATCGCTGGTCGTGATCGTTGGTAAATCGCTATGTGAGACGGGGCCTTTAGTTTATGGGCATTATAAGTATAGGATACCCGCTCCTTTAAATCAGGAAAACATTCACAGGAGGACATGCTACACGTCTATTCAGGCACCACCACTAGAACACGAGGGTGAACGTATTCCGTGATGTAGCAGTCACTCTAATTTTTGGCAAGGGTGTTTATAATGCCTGTAAAAAAAAATTCTATAAAAAGGAAACCCCCCCAGGGGGAAATGTTTGTCTTCCCTTACACTTAGTGTATGGGCATTACAAGTATAGGAGACCCGCTCCTTTAAATTTGGAAAACATTCATAGGAGGACAACCTCCATGTCTATTCAAGCACAACCAGTAGAACACGAGGGTGAACGTATTCCGTGATGCAGCAGTCACTCTAATTTTTGGCAAGGGTGTTTATGATGCCCGTAAATAATTTTTTTTAAAAAAGAGACCCCCCAGGGGGAAATGTTTGTCAGCCCTTACACTTAAGGTACCGTCAAACTAAACGATATCGCTAGCGATTCGTGACGTTGCAGCGTCCTGGATAGCGATATCGCTGTGTTTGACAGGCAGCAGCGATCAGGATCCTGCTGTGATATCGCTGGTCGTTGGTTAAAGTTCAGAACTTTATTTGGTCGTCAGATCGGCGTGTATCGTCGTGTTTGACAGCAAAAGCAACGATAACAGCGATGTTTTACAATGGTAACCAGGGTAAATATCGGGTTACTAAGCGCAGGGCCGCGCTTAGTAACCCAATGTTTACCCTGGTTACCAGTGTAAAATGTAAAAAAACAAACAGTACATACTCACCCTCTGATGTCTGTCACACGTCCCTCGCCGTCCGCTTCCTGCACTGACTGTGAGCTCCGGCCGGCCGCAAAGTGAAAGTACAGCACAGCGGTGTTGTCACCGCTGTGCTGTTAGGGCCGGCACTCAGTCAGTGCAGGAAGCGGACGGCGAGGGACGTGAAGGTGAGTATGTAGTGTTTGTTTTTTTACATTTTACACTGGTAACCAGGGTAAACATCGGGTTACTAAGCGCGGCCCTGCGCTTAGCAAACCGATGTTTACCCTGGTTACCCGGGGACGTCGGCATCGCTGGTCGCTGGAGAGCGGTCTGTGTGACCGCTCTCCAGCGACCAAACAGCGACGCTGCAGCGATCGGCATCGTTGTCTGTATCGCTGCAGCGTCGCTTAGTGTGACGGTACCTTTAGTGTATGGGCATTACAAGTATAGGAGACGCGCTCCTTTAAATTGGGAAAGCATTCATAGGAGGACTTCCTCCACGTCTATTCAGAAACCACCACTAGAACACGAGGATGAATGTATTCCGTGATACTACAGCCACTCTAGTTTTTTGCAAGGGTGTATGATGGCCATAAACAAATAAAAAAAAAAAAAAGTACCCTCCATGGGGGAAATGTTTGTCAGCCCATGCACTTAGTGTATGGGCATTCCAAGTATAAGTGAAGTGCTGCTTTGTAATGTTAGAAATTTTTAATGAGACCCTCCTCTACGTTTCTTCCAAGGGGGATTGTGGTGCTTGCAAATTACGGCCAGGCATTGCATTCACTTCATTGACAAAATTTATGGTAATTAAAAAAAAAAAAAGGAACTTTTGTTTAATGTGGCCATCCAGTACGTGGTTTCAAAGGGCTATTGGATATAACATTGGTGTAGGGCAGGCCTTGCATTCACTGCATAATTAAACAGTATGGGAGACACAGTTTCTTCCAATGGGAACAATTTTGTCATGAGGCCCTCAAGTACATCTGCTGAAATGGTCATTGGACTGTATGTAACTTTGGGGCAGGCCAGGCCTTGCATTCAATGCAACATTTTTTCAGGAGTCCCTCCTGTATGTCTCGTGAAAGAGATATTGGGGTGCGTCCTAACTTTTGGCAGTCCAGCCACTCACTGCATAGGCAATAACAGTATAAGATACTCACTGTTTAATGGCCCTTTAAGAAGATTAATGACACCTGATCCCCAACAAAAAAAAGGCTCTGTGAGTTTGAGAGTCCATCCTTCATTAATGAAACAAGATGGGTCTGCTTATCTGTAACACATCACATGACCAGCTAAGGATGTTAAATGTTACAATGACATTACCCAGTGAATGCATTTGTACTGGTTGAAAGCAATGCTAAAGTTGAAAAACGCATCAAAACCGCTGCGTGTGAACATAGCCCAAGTGGTGGAGGAACATTTTTATTTGGAGATAATTATTTTGCCTCATATACAAGTCATTACCCTTGATGTTCCTTAACATATTTCCCAGCAATATCCATTTGGGTTTCGGTTTTGTATGTTTTTTGGTGCATCTGGAAAAATGGCGTGAAACTCTGACAACATTGTTTACAACTGTGATCTAGGAGTCAGAAATGCTTCCAGGGACATTTGGCATGATGTTCTCATGTCATTTGAGCAGTATTTCCATCATTTTTATATGTTTTTAGACTTTATAAGGACCCCTGGGGTGATCACGGTAAAAATGCTTGGGTCTCCCATAGACTTACATTGGGCTTGTTGTTCTGTCCGAGTACCCGAGTATCATAAATTCCTCGACCCGAGCAACAAGCACACGAGCATTTTAGTGCTCAACCATCACTACTGACAACATGTCTCCTAAGTTCCAAACAATAAATTTTGTATTTATTTTCTGAAAATGAGAAATGGTCAAAATAACAAAAAAATGCATTGATTGCAGACCTCAAATAATGCAAAAAAAACAAGTTCATAATCATTTAAAAACAACAATACTAATGTTTTAACTCAGAAAGAGTTCAGAAATCAATATTTTGTGGAATAACAATGATTTTTAGTCACAGCTTTCATGCATCTTGGCATGCTTTTCACCAGTCCTTCACAATGCTTTAGGGTGACCTTATTCCACTCCTGGTACAAAAATTTAAGCAGTTCTTCTTTGTTTGATGGCTTGTGACTATCCATTTTCCTCTTGGTTACATTCCAGAGGTTTTCAATGGGGTTCAGATCTGGAGATTGGAATGGCCATGACAGGGATTTGATGTGGTGGTCCTTCATCCACACCTTGATTGACCTAACTGTGTGGCATGGTGCATTCTCCTGCTGGAAAAAAACAGTCTTCAGAGTTGGGGAAAATTGCCTGAACAGAAGGAATCAACTGTTTTTCCAGGATAACCTTGTATGCGGCTTGATTCATACGTCCTTCACAAAGAACAACCTGCCAAATTCCAGCATTGCTGAAGCATCCGCCGAGATCATCACCGAACCACCACCAAATTTCACAGTGGGTGCAAGACACTGTGGCTTGTACACCTCTCCAGGTCTCTGTCTAACCATTAGATGACCAGGTGTTGGGCAAAGCTGAAAATTAGACTCAGCAGAGAAGATTACCTTACTCCAGTCCTCCATGGTCCAATCCTTATGGTCTTTGGCAAACTTCAGCCTGGCTCTCCTTTGCTTCTCATTGATGAAAGGCTATTTTCTACCTTTACATTACTTGAGTCCTGTCTCTAGGAAACTGTCATGAATAGTGTTGAGCGATACCTTCCGATATGCAAAGGTATCGGTATCGGATTGGATCGGCCGATATCCAAAAAGTATCGGATATCGCTGATACCAATACCCGATACCAATGCATATCAATGGGACACAAAATATCGGAATGGTTCCTAGGGTCTGAAGGAGAGGAAACTCTCCTTCAGGCCCTGGGATCCATATTCATGTATAAAATAAAGAATAAAAATAAAAAATATTGATATACTCACCCTTCTGACGGCCCCGGCTCTTACCAGTCCAAGCGTATGCCTCCATTCCTAAGAATGCAGAGTGAAGGACCTTTGATGACGTCGCGGCTTGTGATTGGTCGCATGACCGCACATTTGACCGCTCATGCGACGAATCACAAGCCGCGACGTCATCGAAGGTCATTCACTCCCTGCATTCTTAGGAACGGAGGCACCGCTAAGCGCCAGGGTCCGCCGGAGGGGTGAGTATATCAATATTTTTTATTTTTATTATTTATTTTTTACATGAATATGGATCCCAGGCCCTGAAGGAGAGTCTCCTCTCCTCCAGACCCTGGGAACCATACGCACCGCGCACTTCCGATTCCGATTTCCGATATCGCAAAAATATCGGAACTCGGTATCGGAATCCCGATACAGCAAATATCGGATGATACCCGATACTTGCAGTATCGGAATTCTCAACACTAGTCATGAACTGTTCTTACCATGCACTTCACCCCAGGTGCCATTTGCCATTCCTTTTGTAGATCACTTAATGTCATCCTGTCGTTGCTGAGTGACATTCGAATAAGATGACAGTCATCCCGGTCAGTGGAGAGTCGTTTTCACCCTCTGCTGGTCTGTAACTGAGGCTACTTTCACACTAGCGTCGTGCACTGCACGTCGCTATGCATCGTTTTGGAGAAAAAACGCATCCTGCAAAAGTGCTTGCAGGATGCGTTTTTTCTCCATAGACTTGCATTAGCGACGCAGTGCGACGCATTGCCACACGTCGCAACCATTATGCGATGGTTGCGTCGTGTTGCGTCGGACCGTCGCCACCAAAAAACGTTGCTTGTAATGGTTTTTGGTGCGTCGTTCCCGTCTTTTCCGACCGCGCATGCACGGCCGGAACTCCGCCCCCACCTCCCCGCACCTCACAATGGGGCAGCGGATGCGTTGAAAAACAGCATCCGCTGCCCCCGTTGTGTGGCGCTTGCACAGTATGCGTCGGTGCGCTGCAACGTCGCATTGCGACGTGCAGTGCACGACACTAGTGTGAAAGTACCCTTACTCGTCCCCAATATCTACTGCTTGACCTTGTTGTAATGGACTGTCATCTTAGAAATTTTAAAGATGAAGGCAACATGACGCTCATAGTTTCCCTCTGCTAGTAAAGCCAGAATTGAGCCCTTCTTTTCCTCACTCAGAACTTTTCTTTTCAACTCCTTTGGCATGGATAAAAGTTATTTTTTCACTCCTTTTGCTTTTGGGATATTACTGGCACTTGTACTCGGAACCAGGTCTGACAGTTCTTTGGGGAAGTCACGAGGTGGTGACCCAAATCCGTGGCCCTTGCTGTGCCATAAAATGGGGAATGTGTATATGGGATGTAATGTGATGCCACCTGTGGTGTTCAGCAACGGATGGCCGAAGCTGCTAAAGGAGACCTCTGGGGCTGATGGTGACGCAGCTGGGATGGTTGTGCTTCCCACAGGTGGAGCGGGACCCCAGGGCTACTAGTCCCGTTTATGTCAGGATTTGAGTACCTTGTAGTGCAGGACTCAGGGCGCAAGAGATCACTGAAGGACACAAGGGCTGTAGTTTTCTTTTCCTTTACTTGATGGTTGATAGTACTGACCAGGGTACTGGTAACAGATCGTAATGGAGAGCCTGGAAGCAATTTTTGGATACACCTGTCAAGGTAGGTATGGAGGCCTTCCTTCTGTGCTGTCCTTCCTTTTTCTTTGCTGCCTCACAGCTAACCCTCCTGCTGCTAATTAACTGTCTCTCTCTGTTTTTAAAAACGAAGCATTGCTCGCATGGCAGGCAGATCAAGCCTATCACAGGTGCTACTACTTTGTGTCGGCTCCAGGCTCTGGTATGCTGCTGTGCCACTAGGTATTAGATTGGCCCAGGAGACCTGCAGTCCCCTGCCCTCCAGATTTAACTGCCGGGACTTCAGTACCCACGCAACCACTGACTATAGTATCCGGTTCCTAGCACTCAGTTCTGGGGCAAGTTTAATCACATCTCCACTCCCCAGGTTCTGCTCTACTGCTCTCCTTCTGACACCTGGTAAGTGGACCCCTCTTTGCTTCCAGGCATGACATTACTCCCTGTGAGGGAGGAAATGCCACTGTGGCAACCACACTCCTGGTGTGCAACAAGACCTACTTTGGGTTGAAACATTGTATTTTTTATGGCACAATAAATTTCGTTTTTTTAAATTCCAAACCCTGGATTGAATTCTGTTTCCAGTTTTTTGTTTGGCTCCAAATTTGTTCTACGGCAGAGCAATGACCCCAATCACATTAGCAATATCATTAAGAACAATCTTCAGAAGAAAACAACAAGGAGTTCTCCAGATTAAAGAACAAGGAGTGCTGGAAGTGATGATATGGCCCCTTTAGAGCAGCCTGTTCTCAACATTATGTGGGATTACATGAAAAGGCAGACGGATTTAAGCAAGCCTGCATCCACAGATTTGCGGTTAGTGAAATGAGAAAATATTTTCAAATCTAATTTGTCACCTTTGCTGAATTTTCTAAATAGTTCAATTCAGATTAACCCGTAGTAACTAAAATCCAACTTAGCAACACACTACAGTATCAGATTTCTTAGGCTACTTAAATAGTAAAATAGGTCAAAATGTATTACTTTTAAGGAGCAGGTGCCTGCCTTGCTGGTGTTAACACCCAGGCAGTGATCAATGGAAGAAGCTATGGCTTTTTCACATGGGGTGGTGCAAGAAAATATCCTTGGTTGGGGAGTATAAATAGCTTTGTTCTTCACTAAATGTAGTTTTTATGGCTTTTTTATGAGCCATCCAAAAAGTATCCCTTTATTTAGTGAGCAATTACAGATTAGCTGTTTTATTAAAGAAGAATAACAGCTTCTCAACCAGCTGTGAAGAAATTATCCCTTTTTTGGGTGTCACAATAGGTTTTCTATTTTCAAAATGATTTAACAATTTCAAAAGCTTTTATTAAGCCATCCAAAAATGATCCATTGATTTGCATAGCAGTATCAGACTAGGTGCTTTAAAAGTGAAAAAGCAATGACTTGTCAACAATCCTTGCCCACAAATAAACCTATCTTGGGAGTCTTTAAAAGTTTTTGCACCATCGAGAAAGCATGTTTCCCAACAGCAGTATATTATAGATATACATAGTAGGCAAGCACATTAGATATGTGTGGGTGACTAGAGGCAGCAAATAGAAGCCTCACAGTATAAAAATATGACAGGGCTGGTAAGGAGATGTTTGCTAGCTGTAGGGCCAGCAATTGGCGCTCTAGAAGCAGTAATACAGAATAGTAATATAAAACACAGTGTGCAGCCAGGAAATGTGTGTTTGGTATGGCTGTGCATATGGTAGAAGAACATAACAGAACAGGCAAGGAGATGTCTGGCAGTGTATGAATAGTAGACAGAGTGACAGTATATGGTCAGCATTGCCCTTGAAGCATCAGGAGCACTGTAAAATACAGCTATGAACAGTTACGAGATGTGTGACTGGTGTGGCTGTGTAGTGGAATTGGCAGCAGCAAAAGCCCCAATTCAAAAAAATTACAAAGGCAGGAAAAAAGATGTCTGGCAGCAGCAGCACTATTGATAACATAATGGAGAGGATATAGAAGCCTTCATGAGCATAGGCCACTGCCATTAGCGGAACACTGTAGAAGACAAACAGCATACAGGCAGACAAATGGAACAGCTGATCTAATCAATGAAACCAGTCATAGGTGAATGAAATTCGGCATTGATCCATGTGGAGAGCCTGCTAGGACCGTGGGGTACTCGGCCCCGGTCTGGTGGGACTTAAAGGGGATGTGTGATGGCAGCAATGAC